>NC_041389.1:364760454-364861321 GCF_002162155.2 Triticum dicoccoides | reverse complement strand
GGGGGAAAACTGCTCTTGCAGGGCCACGGGGTTGTTACCTTAAATGGGGCGTTGACCATCTTAGTAGTGGTCTTGAGCATATCTGGGGCCGGCTAAGTGGATACCTCCATCTTCTTGGAGCTCTCTGTCTCGTGGGATCGGCCTCTTGCGTCTGATCCAACATCGGTAGATCTTTGCCTAGCTCGTTGGTCCATCATGAAACAGACAATTACTAGGAGACAACTGAAAGGAAAACACAATCGCAATGACAATGAAACAAAAAAAAGAGTGAGGATCAGCTACTGTTTTGCAAAAGTTTTTTTTCCTGAATGAAAATATACCAACATCATGGATCCGCTTACCTTCCCTTCGTTAGGAGAGAAGAATAATGACAGATGCGAGCGTTGGCTTTCTTGAAGATGGTGAGGGAGAAGAGGATTCAACAAAGAGTGAAATGATGGTTGCTTCGTCCGTCAAACTTAGACTACGGGGAGGTGGGGTTTTGTGATATGACGGCTCGTTACTGCCGCTCTTCGACAGGGGTGACTCTCCGCCTCCATACCGCCTTCAAATTTGGTGGATGGCATTTGGGCCCGAACGCTGCATGGCCCGCACGTCGGTGAACCAAAGTAAAATGGCATTCAGTAGATGTCGCGACCGGTTTTCCGGGTAATAAATTTCCAGAAGAGACCGCCGCGCTCATCAGCCCCAGGATTACTGTTAGCTGATGAGGCTCCAACTTGATACAGAAATTCCAAGCAGAAAAAAAATATGTAGTACAAGACCATTCTGGCCTGTGAGTACAACAAATGGTTTCTAGTGGTTGATGGCGGAAGCGGTTTGTGGATCATCAGTGTCTATGGGACTCCACTTCCCACAGGAACAGCTGACCAGGTTAACTCCAATCTTGGCGAGGCTGCTATCTCCATTGCTTAGGTTCCGGGCTGTCATCGCGTCACTCCTCTCCGTGCAGGAAAATCTGGCCAAGACAATAGCCAGGGACAAGCCAGTGAGTACTTTGAATGTACTCGCAAACACTATCAACACAGGTATAATATAACAATAATGTGCCAAAAATATTTTTTTATTGCTCATGACGTCAGTCACAAAAGGTAAATGAAACTCTGATGCGTGCAAGCAAGTCATTTATAAAACTGCAATAACATGGTTGTATATAAAAAAAACTTATGAAAACAAATAACAAGTAATGCCACAGTCGGGCGTCTGAACGACGCCACATAAAGGGCTTTAAAAGAAATGCCACAGTCGGGCGTCTGAGCGACACCACATAAAGGGCTTTAAAAGAAATGCCACAGTCGGGCGTCTGAGCGACACCACATAAAGGGCTTTAAAAGAAATGCCACAGTCGGGCGTCTGAGCGACACCACATAAAGGGCTTTAAAAGAAATAATCATAATGAATATCCCGGAGGTAGAACAATCCCAGAGATACTCGGTAATAATATCACGGGTTAGTCAATAATAATAATAATCATAGATATCACAAGTCACGAGTAGTAATTCCATTTCTGGTTAACCGTTTCACCTCCGAAGACCGACACTAAGACCGACACCTGACCCATCAAAGACTGTAATCCTTAACCAAGGACACGGCTATTCGAATAGGTTTATTCTCTGCAGAGGGTGTACTCTTTACCCACGAGTAACGGATTTCTTTAGTCCATCGGGACTAATTCCGTCTACGGTCTTTTTGTTGAAAACACACCTAACTTGCACACACCAGCTTATTACACACGTGTCTGGAATCACCCACGACACCTGTTAAGCAAACTCTAAGTGGGGAGGCTACAACCTCGCGTAGCATGGGATCAAATTTATATCGCGCGCTCTAAGGGGTGGCCTCCCCTCTCGGTCCCAACCGGAAACACCCATGCTCCCGGACCAGGTGGCCTGCCTACCAGTTACCACCGGTATCTTCCACCATAGCCTCTCTGTACGGTGTGTGCTAGAAAGAGGTTGACAACTTACTGAACCGTACTCTACTTGCTGTAGAGACGAGTGGTAGTACGAAACAAGTATGGGGGTTACTGGAACAAGACTCGATCTACGGTCGACTCAGGAGGTTCAAGTATTCCCTGCACGATTAGTATAACAAATATATATCATCAAACAGAGTCACCACTCATATCACCTTACCATGCCATACCAGACAGAACCGTCCCGACGGAGACCGGCGACACTCATACCTACCCAAGGCAGAGGTTTTCCCCGGGTTCCTGCCGGTATGCATGTAAAGCTCATGAGGGTGATTATCATCACAAGTGTGTCCATTACCAACAGCATGGAAATCAGTAACATGCACCCATGCATATGATCATATCACATGAAATAACAAGTCCTTCGAAATGCGGTGGAGTTATAAATGCATCAATGATCACACCAAAAATATTATGCCGGAATTCAGAATGCTTGCCTTCAATGTGTGGAAGGGCAGGGTGCTCTCCAAACTTTTGAAAGTTTCTTCTCTCTCCCAAAATCCTATTTTAAAATATATTTGAATTAACACATATTTCAAAGACAGAACCAAAAAGTTGTTTGAAAAATTTTCAAATAAATCTTAAAATAAACTAGACCAAATTTGAGGAAGGTAGGAAAAAGAATAAACTCATTTGGACTTATATTTAAAAAGTTATAGCCAGTCAAAGTTCTGGTCAAAATCTGTTTTTAAAATAAAACAGAAAAGAAAACGGTTCGGAAGGGAATACGTTTTCGGAGCGGGGAAAGCGTACTGGGGAAAATACGCCTTCACTTAACCAACGTGGATCGGCGCAGGGTCACTGACAGTGGGTCCAAGGGACCCACTGGTCAGGTTTGACCAGTCCGCCCTCCTCCTTCTTCCTCTGTCCCGAGCGGAGGCGGGACTCCAGCGACCAACACCGGCGAGCGGCGGCTCCTCGCGGCCTCTGGAGGGCGGGGATGGATCTGCACGGCTGGGGCGTTTCTCCCGGTGGTCGAGGGGTCGACAGTGGTGGAAGAAGTCATCAGCGGTGAGCTTCGCGGCGGAGGGAGGTTTCGGTGCAAAGTGGTTTCGGGGCAGCGGTGGTTCTCGATCGAAATGGAGTAGGGGGAAGGTTTACGGGAGGATGAGGGGGTTCTTGGTGGAGAGAACGAAGAGTGGGAGGCCCTGGTGGTGCCGAATTGAACGAGGCAGTGGCGGCGGCCGTGGTTGCCAGAGATGAGGAAGACGACGTTTCCCGGATGATTGCGGGCTATGGGGGTGCCATGGGGGTAGCCTGAGGGTGCGTGCGTGCTCAGAGGGGCTCGGGGTTCCTTTTTATAGCGTGGCCATGTCGGTTTGCGGCGGCCGGGGATAAGCTTGCCGGCGAACCGCCCTACTGTGGCTTGCAGGGCAACGTGGCGCGGCTGGGGATGACGGCAAGAGCTAGTGGACAAGAGGGCACTGCTCCAGGGGCCAGGTGGCGAGCCGGGGTGGCTTGGGCGGCGCTGCACGGCGCAGGGCTGTCGGGCGGCGGCGGCGGCTAGCTCTTGGCCTGCCGGGCGCGGCGGGGGCTGCTTGGCGCGTTGCTGCGAGGAGGGGAGCGCGTGGCGTGGTGCTGCAGAGCGAGCCAAAGCCGTGGGGCCGGCGTGTCGGCTCGGGTGCGTGGCTGCAATACGCGCGCTCTGCTCGCGCTCCGGGCGTGCACGGGACGTGTTCGACACTATGTCGGAGCACGCTAGAGGTCGCGGTCGAGGCTGGCAATTAACAGACCTAGGTTAGGAGGAACGGGGAGCCTAGTGGACATGCTGGTTTGATCAAAGGTGCAAGTACACAGTGCAATGCCACAATCATGCCAGAACTGGTCATGCTCTCCAGGTGTTTGGCAAAATGCCACATGCACTTAGGCAGGTCTTGGGGTGGCCAAAAACTCCAGATGGGGGTCTCTTTAGATGCAAAGGAGAGTGGTGTGGTTAGTTGGACAAAAGGGGAAACTTGCTAGTGCAAGTTTTACAAAACTTCAATTCTGGACAGGAAATAAATAGCATTATTTCATGAACCAAAAATGATCCAAAAGGTGCATGCTCCTGTACTTAAGGGTTTAACATGGAGGACTACAAGTAGGAGAAATAATCAAGGGTATAGGAGCAACTAAAATTGTGGTTGCTGTACAAATCCTCAAATTGGACCAGAATGGAAATGAGGTTGATCCACTCAAATTTTTAAGAGAACATAAATAGGTTTTTGTACAAAGTGGAATAATAGGCTCCTACTGACCTCCCCTAATTTTGGTAGAAGTTTTAAAGAAATATTTAAATAGGTTGTAGTGTAAAATGCACTCTGGACCAGAGAAGAAGAATTGAGTGCAGGGCTCAAAATATTTCATGAATGAAATATATTTTTGCATAAAAGTGATTTAAAAACATCACATGACATCTCCAAATTTTTGTGGAAATTTTAAGTGAGTCCATCAAATGGTTGTAGTTCAAATATGGTCAATTAACCTTGACAACCATTTCCCAGAAAATAAAGATCAAGCCACTTAATTATTTAATTAATTACACTGATAACAGCAAAGTTTTTCTTGAGAGGTTAAACAAGTCCAACAACATAATTGAAAAGTTTTCTCTCTGGGAAAAACTCATCCTAACAGGGAAGGAAATGATTTAAAAAAAATCAAAAATGGAGCTCAGAAATCCAAAGTTTTAATTCCTGGCAAAATTTTAAATAAAACCAGGCCAAATTTTTGGGGTGTCACAGATACTACCCCCCTTAAGAAAAATCTCGTCCTCGAGATTTGTAAAAAGCTGTTTTAGGAAAACTATACGCAATAAAAAGTGGCTACAGTGAGAGGGCAATAAGTGGTGAAAAACCACAGTGTGAAAACCGGGGCTGCGCGGAAAAGTCTACGGTTCGGGACAAAACCGGGTGATCTCTACATTGGATAAAAATTTAGAATAATCTTCTAAATTTAAATATACGCTGGTCGTACCCGAGAGCACAGTGCTCTCTCTGGCCGACAGGTGGACCCGGGGCCCACTGTCAGCCTCTTCTTCTCCCACTGGCTCTTCCTTCTACCTCTGGCTCTCTCTTCCTCCTCTCTCCCGCGCGCTTTCTCGCGCTTTCTCCACCGGCGATGCCTAATGCGTAGGGCATCTAGGCCGTACCGTGGTAGTGCGCGGCGTGCTAGCTGCCGGTGCAGCGTGCACTCACCTCGCGGGCCAGCGCGCTGTCGGAACTGCTCGCGGATTTGACTCCGAACACTGGCGATCGGTGACGATTGGCGTTGGTGGACTTCGCCCACCGTACACCGAGCTCGAGCTATAAAAACGGCCGGGGTGCCTCTCTCTTCTTCCTCACATCTGGCCTCACTTCTCCTCCTCCTTTCTCCATTACTGCTTACAGAAGCTCGGTCGAGGCTCTAATGGCGGAGGCGATGCCGGACTGGTTTGTGATCCTGATATGCGGAGGGTTGGCGACGCTGCTGGGACTCTCTGTGCTCCTGTGCGCGATGATTTTCGACGAGTATTGCGATGCTGTGGCTCGGGTGTTGGCTCTCCGCGGTGGTGGTGATCATGAGGAGTAGATGAAGCATGCCGGGTGGTTACTATTGTTAGGGGGTGATTAACTGGATGTAACACCGTTGCAAAGTTTTGCAACCAGTGTATGCGTCCGAAAGATTATGGTTGTGAGACTGCTCGTGGTGCTGAGTGAAAATAATTAATCCATGTCGTGAAGTGGCAGGTGTAGCAAATTAGGGAAAAGAAATCTCACTCCAGGATTTCGCGAGGGAAGAGCAGTTAATTTAAGAGAGCATAAACCACAACAAAAACTACACACATAAGTAGAAGCCAAATAATTGATTTGTCGTACAAACTCAGCGTATCACGCATAAGTCACATAAATAAATGCTGCAAGGAACAAATACAATAGTGACGTCTAAAATGAAAACGGTAACTGGACGGGGTCCTGATAAAATGTCTCTGGTAAAGGAATACACTCCTCTTCTATTGGAGGAAGTGGATTGACCAGTCGGTGTATGCGTCTCTCCGTGTCGGGTCTCAGTGGTCTGCCGATGGCAACCTGAGGATTTAAATCTGCAAGGCTCTGGAGATAATCCATCACTCGCTGGTTTAAATGCTCTTGAGCTATGATGTACTGGATAAGGTTGGCCAGAACTGGGTCTCTCTCAATCCGTCCACCGGGAAAAGACGTTACTTCTCCGGGTGCTGCACGACTCGGAAAGTAATAGTATCCTCGTTCGCGGGCATAGGGTACTGCGGATCGAAGACGAGCAATCGCTTCTTTCGCAGCAGCTTCTATGGCCAAGGGTGGGGTTGGCATAGATTTCCCCACGAAGGAAACTTCTATTGGATCTTGGTTGGGGTCTATAGGGGGAATGTGTACTGCTGCCCAATATTCCGAGGTGGATGGGGTGATCCTCGATTTGAACAGCTCATACTGGGGTGGCTGGGTAGAACCCATGGTACTGCGGGTAAAATCCCACAATAATTTGACAAAGCTACCTGGGGTTGCATCTGGGGTTCTCAGATGAATGCTGGGGTTCGGCATGACAGGAAAAAGCGTGAGTGTTGTGCACAAGGTGGGGGTTGCTGGGTAAGGTCACAAGGTGGCCTTTATATAGCAATGGAGCTGGATCATTTTACCGTGGTGAAAGGTAATAAATCTGCCAGCTTAGCTCCAAAGGTCGGTTCAGTGTCAGAGATACACATATCTCATAAAGAGACGTGTTACTGTGGTTGTTGTCGGGCTGGTTTTGGTAGTTGTGCCGGGAAGAATATGCAGCTATGCGCTGACTAAACAGGCAAGGCTATTATTAAAACAGGGGCACAAAGATAGGCTGCGTTAATATACGCGGTCGCATGATTACAAAGCGGTGATACACTGAAACTTGGTGCTACTCATACTGCTTAGTCTACTTTATTTATGTCTAAACGGGCGTGCCTGGTGGATGCCGAGGCTTCTCCACGTGTCTCTCTGCCGGGATTAGTCGGAGATGGCGGAGGAACTGCAGGGTCGGGGTAGTGAGAAAGACCATTGCGGGGATTGTTGGCCACAACCCCGTTGGAGTGTGCTCCCAAAATGCGACGAAGCACCTCTGGGGTTATCGCAGCACCTTGGCCGATGGTTGGGGCAGATCTCGGGGTCTCAATTGGTTGTCCAAATAGCACGACTGGGTTGTCGGTGTTGGGCTCGTTTTCTTCTCTTGCCGGGGCTCGACGAACCAACTCTCCACGAGCTGCGATTAGATCAATAGTGATCTGGTCGAACAGCGCCTCTAGTGCACTTACATAGCGCACTAGGTGCAACAATGCGGGGTCCGTCTCGTGATCTCCATTGGAAACTTGGGGTGGTCTACCATACCCTTCACGTCTGGGATAGTAGTGGAACGAGCGACAGTTAACTCTGGGCGACAAGTGCCTGAGATGAACTATAGCCTCTCGAGCGGCTAGCTGGATGGCTTGTGGCTCAAAGGAAGTTGTCCTTCCGGTGAACCGGTAGGGACGCTCGGGTGCTAGACTCCTACCGTAAATGTGCACAGTGGCCCAGAATTGGCGGTCTTCACCGCTCATGGGTCCTTGATACACAACATATTCTGGTGGCTCCTCTAACGCGTAGGCACGACGGGTGAGGTTTGCGAGGATGGTCACAAAACCTCCAAGGTTGGTTGCTGTGGTTTTGTTGTGCACTATAGGTCCAGGCATTGTGGCTCGGTTTGGGGGTAGCGGCTGTGCTGTGCTGGTTTGGGGCGAGCGCGTCCCTTTTTATAAGGAAAAGGGGACGGAGTCTTCCTTCGCACGCTTGCGAGAAAGGACTATTTAGGGGCCAGTCACTGGCGCATGAGTGACAGGTTAGGTTGATAGGTTGGGCACCGACTGCCAAAAGGTTTTGGGTCACTGTGTGGTTATCTTGCACGAGAAGCTTGGCTGGGGTTTGGTTAAGGTCTAGTGGGTTGGTTTGCCTAAGTTTATTGACCGGGCTAAGATAGGATTAGCCAATGGTCAGCCTGGCTCTGGTACCAAGTCTGTCGCGACCGGTTTTCCGGGTAATAAATTTCCAGAAGAGACCGTCGCGCTCATCAGCCCCAGGATTACTGTTAGCTGATGAGGCTCCAACTTGATACAGAAATTCCAAGCAGAAAAAAAATATGTAGTACAAGACCATTCTGGCCTGTGAGTACAACAAATGGTTTCTAGTGGTTGATGGCGGAAGCGGTTTGTGGATCATCAGTGTCTATGGGACTCCACTTCCCACATGAACAGCTGACCAGGTTAACTCCTATCTTCGCGAGGCTGCTATCTCCATTGCTTAGGTTCCGGGCTGTCATCGCGTCACTCCTCTCCGTGCAGGAAAATCTGGCCAAGACAATAGCCAGGGACAAGCCAGTGAGTACTTTGAATGTACTCGCAAACACTATGAACACAGGTATAATATAACAATAATGTGCCAAAAATATTTTTTTATTGCTCATGACGTCAGTTATAAAAGGTAAATGAAACTCTGATGCGTGCAAGCAAGTCATTTATAAAACTGCAATAACATGGTTGTATATATAAAAAAAAACTTATGAAAACAAATAACAAGTAATGCCACAGTCGGGCGTCTGAACGACGCCACATAAAGGGCTTTAAAAGAAATGCCACAGTCGGGCGTCTGAGCGACACCACATAAAGGGCTTTAAAAGAAATGCCACAGTCGGGCGTCTGAGCGACACCACATAAAGGGCTTTAAAATAAATGCCACAGTCGGGCGTCTGAGCGACACCACATAAAGGGCTTTAAAAGAAATGCCACAGTCGGGCGTCTGAACGACACCACATAAAGGGCTTTAAAAGAAATAATCATAATGAATATCCCGAAGGTAGAACCATCCCAGAGATACTCGGTAATAATATCACGGGTTAGTCAATAATAATAATAATCATAGATATCACAAGTCACGAGTAGTAATTCCATTTCTGGTTAACCGTTTCACCTCCGAAGACCGACACTAAGACCGACACCTGACCCATCCCGGACTGTAATCCTTAACCAAGGACACGGCTATTCGAATAGGTTTATTCTCTGCAGAGGGTGTACTCTTTACCCACGAGTAACAGATTTCTTTAGTCCATCGGGACTAATTCCGTCTACGGTCTTTTTGTTGAAACACACCTAACTTGCACACACCAGCTTATTACACACGTGTCTGGAATCACCCACGACACCTGTTAAGCAAACTCTAAGTGGGGAGGCTACAACCTCGCGTAGCATGGGATCAAATTTATATCGCGCGCTCTAAGGGGTGGCCTCCCCTCTCGGTCCCAACCGGAAACACCCATGCTCCCGGACCAGGTGGCCTGCCTACCAGTTACCACCGGTATCTTCCACCATGGCCTCTCTGTACGGTGTGTGCTAGAAAGAGGTTGACAACTTACTGAACCGTACTCTACTTGCTGTAGAGACGAGTGGTAGTACGAAACAAGTATGGGGGTTACTGGAATAAGACTCGATCTACGGTCGACTCAGGAGGTTCAAGTATTCCCTGCATGATTAGTATAACAAATATATATCATCAAACAGAGTCACCACTCATATCACCTTACCATGCCATACCAGACAGAACCGTCCCGACGGAGACCGGCGACACTCATACCTACCCAAGGCAGAGGTTTTCCCCGGGTTCCTGCCGGTATGCATGTAAAGCTCATGAGGGTGATTATCATCACAAGTGTGTCCATTACCAACAGCATGGAAATCAGTAACATGCACCCATGCATATGATCATATCACATGAAATAACAAGTCCTTCGAAATGCGGTGGAGTTATAAATGCATCAATGATCACACCAAAAATATTATGCCAGAATTCAGAATGCTTGCCTTCAACGTGTGGAAGGGCAGGGTGCTCTCCAAACTTTTGAAAGTTTCTTCTCTCTCCCAAAATCCTATTTTAAAATATATTTGAATTAACACATATTTCAAAGACAGAACCAAAAAGTTGTTTGAAAATTTTTCAAATAAATCTTAAAATAAACTAGACCAAATTTGAGGAAGGTAGGAAAAAGAATCAACTCATTTGGACTTATATTTAAAAAGTTATAGCCAGTCAAAGTTCTGGTCAAAATCTGTTTTTAAAATAAAACAGAAAAGAAAATGGTTCGGAAGGGAATACGTTTTCGGAGCGGGGAAAGCGTACTGGGGAAAATACGCCTTCACTTAACCGACGTGGATAGGCGCAGGGTCACTGACAGTGGGTCCAAGGGGCCCACTGGTCAGGTTTGACCAGTCCGCCCTCCTCCTTCTTCCTCTGTCCCGAGCGGAGGCGGGACTCCGGCGACCAACGCCGGCGAGCGGCGGCTCCTCGCGGCCTCTGGAGGGCGGGGATGGATCCTCACAGCTGGGGCGTTTCTCCCGGTGGTCGAGGGGTCGACAGTGGTGGAAGAAGTCGTCGGCGGTGAGCTTCGCAGCGGAGGGAGGTTTCGGTGCAAAGTGGTTTCGGGGCGGCGGTGGTTCTCGATCGAAATGGAGTAGGGGGAAGGTTTACGGGAGGATGAGGGGGTTCTTGGTGGAGAGAACGAAGAGTGGGAGGCCCTGGTGGTGCCGAATTGAACGAGGCAGTGGCAGCGGCCGTGGTTGCCGGAGATGAGGAAGACGACGTTTCCCGGACGATTGCGGGCTATGGGGGTGCCATGGGGGTAGCCTGAGGGTGCGTGCGTGCTCAGAGGGGCTCGGGGTTCCTTTTTATAGCGTGGCCATGTCGGTTTGCGGCGGCCGGGGATAAGCTTGCCGGCGAACCGCCCTACTGTGGCTTGCAGGGCAACGTGGCGCGGCTGGGGATGACGGCAAGAGCTAGTGGACGAGAGGGCACTGCTCCAGGGGCCAGGTGGCGAGCCAGGGTGGCTTGGGCGGCGCTGCACGGCGCAGGGCTGTCGGGCGGCGGCGGCGGCTAGCTCTTGGCCTGCCGGGCGCGGCGGGGGCTGCTTGGCGCGTTGCTGCGAGGAGGGGAGCGCGTGGCGTGGTGCTGCAGAGCGAGCCAAAGCCGTGGGGCCGGCGTGTCGGCTCGGGTGCGTGGCTGCAATACGCGCGCTCTGCTCGCGCTCCGGGCGTGCATGGGACATGTTCGACACTATGTCGGAGCACGCTAGAGGTCGCGGTCGAGGCTGGCAATTAACAGACCTAGGTTAGGAGGAACGAGGAGCCTAGTGGACATGCTGGTTTGATCAAAGGTGCAAGTACACAGTGCAATGCCACAATCATGCCAGAACTGGTCATGCTCTCCAGGTGTTTGGCAAAATGCCACATGCACTTAGGCAGGTCTTGGGGTGGCCAAAAACTCCAGATGGGGGTCTCTTTAGATGCAAAGGAGAGTGGTGTGGTTAGTTGGACAAAAGGGGAAACTTGCTAGTGCAAGTTTTACAAAACTTCAATTCTGGACAGGAAATAAATAGCATTATTTCATGAACCAAAAATGATCCAAAAGGTGCATGCTCCTGTACTTAAGGGTTTAACATGGAGGACTACAAGTAGGAGAAATAATCAAGGGTATAGGAGCAACTAAAATGGTGGTTGCTGTACAAATCCTCAAATTGGACCAGAATGGAAATGAGGTTGATCCACTCAAATTTTTAAGAGAACATAAATAGGTTTTTGTACAAAGTGGAATAATAGGCTCCTACTGACCTCCCCTAATTTTGGTAGAAGTTTTAAAGAAATATTTAAATAGGTTGTAGTGTAAAATGCACTCTGGACCAGAGAAGAAGAATTGAGTGCAGGGCTCAAAATATTTCATGAATGAAATATATTTTTGCATAAAAGTGATTTAAAAACATCACATGACATCTCCAAATTTTTGTGGAAATTTTAAGTGAGTCCATCAAATGGTTGTAGTTCAAATATGGTCAATTAACCTTGACAACCATTTCCCAGAAAATAAAGATCAAGCCACTTAATTATATAATTAATTACACTGATAACAGCAAAGTTTTTCTTGAGAGGTTAAACAAGTCCAACAACATAATTGAAAAGTTTTCTCTCTGGGAAAAACTCATCATAACAGGGAAGGAAATGATTTTAAAAAAAAATCAAAAATGGAGCTCAGAAATCCAAAGTTTTAATTCCTGGCAAAATTTTAAATAAAACCAGGCCAAATTTTTGGGGTGTCACAGTAGAGGGGGGCGTTTCAATGACCTCAGAGGAGCTAGAAGCGGTAGTGTATCCACTGTACTAGTAGTAATTGTTTTTCTGGGTAGCTGTAGAGTGTCTCCATTGTACTAGTATTAATTGTTTCTCTGGGCCAAAGACAAAACAACCCATCCACCCTAGTAAATAATAAAATCAATTCAAAAGCCCATATATTTACTTAATGGGAGGCGCTACCCGGCACATCGTTGATACGTCTCCAACGTATCTATAATTTTTGATTGTTCCATGCTATTATATTATCTGTTTTGGAGGTTTAATAGGCATTTATATGCTATTTTATATTATTTTTGGGACTAACCTATTACTTGAGAGCCTAGTGCTAGTTTCTGTCTTTTTGTGCCTATTTTAGAATTTCACAGAAAAGGAATACCAAACGGAGTCCAAATGGAATGAAACTTTCGCGATGATCTTTCTTGGACCAGAAGGAAACCAGAACACTTGGAAATGAAGTCAGAGACACAACGAGGCGATCACGAGGCAGGAGGGTGCACCCTAGCGGGTAGGGCGTGCCCCCCTACCTCGTGGGCCCCTCGAGGGTCTCCTGACCTAGCTCTTTCGCCTATATATACTCTTATACCCTGAAAAGATCCAAGGGAGCCACGAAAGCACTTTTCCACTGCCGTAACCTTCCATACCCGTGAGATCCCATCTAGGGGCCTTTTCCGGCGTCCTGCCGGAGGGGGTTTCAATCACGGAGGGCTTCTTCATCAACACCATTGCCTCTTTGATGATGCGTGAGTAGTTTACCATAGACCTTCGGGTCCATAGCTAGTATCTAGATGGCTTCTTCTCACTCTTTGATTATCAATACCATCTTCTCCTCGATGTTCTTGGAGATCTATTCGATGTAATATTCTTTTGCGGTGTGTTTGCCAAGATCCGATGAATTGTGGATTTATGATCAGATTATCTATGAATATTATTTGGTTCTTCTCTAAATTCTTATATGCATGATTTGATTCTTTGCAAGACTCTTCGAATTATCGGTTTAGTTTGGCCTACTAGATTGATCTTTCTTCCAATGGGAGAAGTGCTTAGCTTTGGGTTCAATCTTGCGGTGTCCTTTCCAAGTGACAGTAGGGGCAGCAAGGCACGTATTGTATTGTTGCCATCGAGGATAAAAAGATGGGTTTTCATCATATTGCTTGAGTTAATTCCTCTACATCATGTCATCTTACTTAATGAGTTACTCTATTCTTTATGAACTTAATACTCTAGATGCAGGCAGGAGTCGGACGATGTGTGGAGTAATAGTAGTAGATGCAGAATCATTTTGGTCTACTTGACACGAACGTGATGCCTATATTCATGAGCATTGCCTTAGATATCGTCATAACTTTGCGCTTTTCTATCAATTGCTCGGCAGTAATTTGTTCACCCACCGTAAGATTTGCTATCTTGAGAGAAGCCACTAGTGAAACCTATGGCTCCCGGGTCTATTTTACATCATATTAGTTTCGCATCAACTTGCCAATTTCTGTCGTTGTTCCTTATTTTGCAATCTTTACTTTCCAAGCTATAAACCAAAAATATCAAAAATATTTACTGTATCATTTATCTATCTCTAACAGATCTCACTTTTGCAAGTAACAGTGAAGGGATTGACATCCCCTTTATCGCGTTGGGTGCAAGTTGTTGATTGTTTGTGTGGGTATTTGGTGACTTGTGCATTGTCTCCTAATGGATTGATACCTTGGTTCTAAAACTGAGGGAGATACTTACGCTACTTTGCTGCATCACCCTTTCCTCTTCAATGGAAAACCCAACGCAAGCTCAACAGGTAGCAAGAAGGATTTCTGGCGCCGTTGCCGGGGAGATCTATGTCAAGTCAAGCTATACCAAGTACTCATCATAAACTCTTCTCTCTTGCATTAAATTATTCACCATTCACCTCTCATTTTCCTCTCCCGCACTTCTAAAACGATTTTCGAAGAGATTTGCCTTTTCTTCGCCTTTCTTCCGTTCGATATTTTGTTCGCTTGTGTTACCATGTGCCTTCTTTTTTCTTGCATCTTTGCTTGCTAAAAGTTTATGGATACTCATCCACTTGCTAATCTTTTTAAGAGATCCAATTATGATGAACCAATTGCTTGTGAGTTTTGTGCACTAAATTATCTTTATGAAGTTTTGCTTGAAATTCGTGAATCTAAAAATTGTGATGAAGAAATTTATGAAGAGATTCACGATAGCTCCTTGAACAAAAAGAATCATTGCAATGATTTTACTATAAATTCTATTGATGTCAATTGTGCTAATAAGATGCAAGACCCTAAGCTTGGGGATGCTTGTTTTGCTATGTCCACTACTTGTTGCAATGATCACGATTAGGGTGATTCTTCTTATGATCTTGAAAAATTATTTAAGCCCCATGATGAATATGAGATTGATAATAGTTTTTACAATATTGTTGAAAGTGGGTTTTGAAGAGTGTCAACTTTGGATCCCACATATTTGGAGAATGTTCAATCTTATGAAATTTTTGATAAAAATGGGTTTGGAGAGGTCATGACTTTAGTTAATGTTAATCCCACTTTTTGGAAGAGTGTCAAATTTGCATGCATGTGGATCATGTTCAGAATATGTTATGTGATAGCTATTTTGTTGAATTTGCTTATGATCCTACATGTTATTATTATGAGAGAGGAAAATATGGTTGTATAAATTTTCATGTTACTAAATTACCTCTCTTCATGTTGAGATTGATATCGTCTCTTTTTCCTTGCTTGCATATGCTAGTCTTTGCTGGCCTTGATAATTTGTTTGCTTATAAAATACTTATGCATAGGAAGTATGTTAGACTTAAGTGTGTTTGCCACATGTTTTATGATGCTCTCTTTGTGCTTTATTTCTTGTCTTTCATGTTAGCATCATCAAAATATATATGCCTAGCTAAGGGCGTTAAACAATAGCGCTTGTTGGGAGGCAACCCAATTTTATGCTTATTCCTTGATTTTTGTTCCTGTTTATTAATAAATAATTCATCTAGCCTCTGGTTAGATGTGGTTTTATGTTTTAATTAGTGTTTGTGCCAAGTGAAACCTTTAGGATAGCTTACAGTGATAGTTGTGTTGATCTTGCTGAAAAACAGAAACTTTTATGCTCAGTTAATTAGTTTTGATAATTCACAAAAATGTGCTTTTGATCTGATTCTTTTTGATATGGATTGGTACACAAATTTCTCAGCTTTTCATACTTTGGATGGATTTTTGGAGTTAGAGAAGTATTCGAGAGTTACAGATTACTACAGACTGTTCTGTTTTGACAGATTCTGTTTTTCGCGTGTTGTTTGCTTATTTTGATGAATCTATGGGTAGTATCGGGGGGTATGAACCATGGAAAAGTTGCAATACGGTAGATATTAGACCAATTGTAACGCCCTGAATCTGATGCGCCAGGTGTCTTCCAGTTATTCATCGTCGTTGCCATGTCATTTGCTTGCGTGTTGCACTTTGCCATGTCATCATGTGCATTTCATCTGCATGTTTTTAAAAAACTTACGTCCGTTCGGGTTCCCCCGGTTTTCTCCGATGTCCGTTTGGAGCCCAGCCACACTCGCATGCACCTGCGGCACCTCCTAGTTCTTTTTTTGTGAGCCGCCAAAAAACATTCTCGGAATGGGCCGATATTTGCCGAGTGGCCTCGGTATATCACCGGTAGACCGCCCGTCAAATTTCGTTCCATTTCGAGGTCGTTTGATGCCCCAATGGTTAACCGAGTTAACCGAAACCCCTCTCTATTTGCAGCCTAGCACCCCTCCACACATCCCGCCTAGCCCATCTAAACCCCCTCTATGCTCTCCATCGTTCGATCACGATTGTGTGGGCGAAAACCGCATCTCATTTGAACTCTCCTAGCTCCCCCTACCAATAAATGAGTCCCTCCCCCCAAAATATGTAGTCCAAACCCTAGCCTAACTCCTCTCCGCCGCCGGACACGTGCAAATCACGCCGGACGAAATCTCGTTGCCGCCCGCAGCCAGTGGCATCGTGCCACGTGTCCCCGCCGCCGTCTCCACCATGCCTCCACCGTGCGGGCCCGCCGGAGCCCATCCGCGGCCCGCCCCAGGCCTATCTGGGCCCGAGGCGCCCGCGCCACGCCGCCGCCTGCCCTGGCGCTCGCCTCCTCCCCGAGTCACCAGCACCCCGCCGCCTATCTACCCGGCCGGCGACCAAGGCTGCCGGAGCAAGCCCGTCGCCGGTCACCTCGACCCAGGCTAGTGCTGCCCCGCCCCACTCTCCCTTCCTCTCCTTTCCTTCCTCCTCTAACCTCCCTCTGCCCCACAGGATCCCACCGCCGCCATAGGAGCCGAGCTCCTCTGCGCCTCCTCCTCCTCTCCTCGACGCGCGCCTCGGCAGCCCTTCCGGGGGTCTCGCTAGCTGCTGATGTGCCGTCGTGCGTTGTCCTCGTCGAGAGGACGCCGATGACTTCACGGGGCCGACGCCCCCCGAAGGCGCAGTAGCTCCACCGCCCGGCCTGCTTCTTCCTGCCGACGTGGTCCAAGCCCATGGTGAGCCACCCGCAATCCAGCGCCCGTTGCACACTTTAGTACTTAACGCTCAGTCTGTTTTTTTGTTCTTAAAATCAGCGAAGTCCCAGATTTCAGCAGTATTATGTGTGCATCTTTTCCATGCCATAACTCCATGCATACTGCTTTGTTTTACGTGTATAATATATCAAAATGTTCACCTCAGAGTGCTCTTCATGATGTAGTAGATTGCATGCATGTTACAATTCATTTAGATGCCTTAATCTTCGTTGCAAAACTGCTAAATGATATAAACTGCTGAAATCTGCTGATTGTTAACATCATGTATGCACCTTGTGAGTGGTGTAACTTTGTCTCTGTTGACCCTATTGTCAGGGTATAGAAGTAGGAGCTCTACTTTGCACCCCTTTACCGGTGCACGGAGAGTCAGAGCCGCACTTGCGGCCACACTTAGCAGGGCAAAGGAGGGAAGCCAAAGCCACAAGACAATCAAGCAATGCTAAGCCCAGAAACACAGAGAGCAAGAGGGCGAGGTGGACTCCCCCGGTAAGATCCTTGCCGAGGCGGCCTCCACGGCCCCGGCAAGGGCCTTGCCGGGGCAACTTGTCGAACATCAACAGAGCGTGCCACTCTTGAACCCAAGGTTTCCAACACCTTCCAGAACATTGGAACAAAGGCTCGGGAGGCACCTCCATGGTGGCATGCAGATCTTTGTGAAGATCATTAACACACAAGGTCAGGTGAGGACCAGAAGACGAGACCGCGGTGCCACGGCAAGACCCTTGTCAGGCCCCCCGGCAAGACCCTTGCCGAGGACATCAGCGGGGCCGCGGCCAGGTCCATGCGCACCAAGACCCCATCGCCGTTCCCATGTAGTTTCCAGCCCAGCCAGCCAGGCGAGCAACTGCGTGGTGACGTGCGGTCCCGATGCCAACTCAGCAAGCACCTGCGTGGTGGCATGCAGATCTTCGTGAAGACGCCGCCACCGCGCCAGCTCAACAGCCTGCTAGCCTACATGGCAATGCCCGCCTCGCTGGCCTGGACGCGTGTCGAGGCAGGGCGAGGCGGCAATAAAGCGAGGGGACACCTCAGGGGCGCATTTAATGCGTCTTGTCCCGTAATAACAAGCGATAAGCTTGTACACTATACTATAAAAGGAGGCCCGAGGCGTACTGGAGGGGGATTCGACTCTTTGAACAAGTCACGCTCGATAGCTAGCTCAAGAACACCGATATACACACCAGAGAAGGACTAGGGTATTATGCGGTCTCCGCAGCCCAAACCTGGGTAAATGACCTTTGTGCTGGCTCTTAGACCTGCTCTTCTCACAACCCCATGCACGCCAACTATAGTAGGGATCCCGTTGATCCCATAGGTGTCGTTCTCACCGACATCTTTGGCGCGCCAGGTAGGGGGCCGGAGTTATGAAAATTTGGTCTAGCAGCTAGTCTAGCAGTTCTTTGTCGCCATGGCTCCCAAGAGGAAGACAACGACGACAATGAGGTCATCCTGATCCGGACTGCCCGTAACGGTGCGGGCTAGTGGCGGGCCGGTCGTGGACAGAACCCGAGGCACGACCCGCGAACACCCACATCGCCCTGGCAGTCCAGACCTGGCGAGCGGCGTCGTTCGTGCGCAGGACGACGGTCTGCACGCCGCACATTCCAGAGACGGAGTTGGCCCCCCCCGGAGGCGACGTGGGGCCCTCCATGGGCGGTGCCATGCCACCCACCGGCGGTGCTGCGACCTCCAAGAAGCTTGCGCCGGCGCCCACGACGCGCTCTTCCCAAGTTGTGCGCGACGAGCAGCGTCACCACGCTGGTGACCCCGGGCGCCGACCTGGGAAGAGTCCAGTGCACCCTTCGCAGGACGAAGAAGGTCAGCATGCACACCAAAGTACTAGCGAAAATGGCATACTGCCGCAGGGCCGTGGTAGAGCTCCTTCTAACGTGGTTAGAAGTCAAAGCATGTGATGGTCCACGCAGCTCTCGCCACCGCCCACGCCAGCAGAAGCTTTGGCACGCGCACAAGTGCTCCTTGACTTTCCTCCTGCTGCGGAGAAGCTCGACGAGTGGAGAGCCACTGTCCAGAGCCTCGTCGGCATCGCCAACAAAGATAAGCCGCGACCAGCGGGGCCTGTAGGCCGCCGCTCCATCGAGCCACCGCATGCCAGTGGTGGAAGGGCCGGGGGTGATGCAGCCACGGTGCACTCTCCTCCCCCATGCCAGCTACCGCGGGTGTTGATCCGTTGTGATGACGCTTGTGTTAATATTTCCATAGCGTCATCCGATCCATGGACCCACCGCGATTAGCTTCAATTTCTTCGGGAGCGAGCCCTTGAAGATGCTCGAACGACCATCAAGTGCCGGCGTGATGCGCGCCACCAGACAGATAGGCGGGCAGGGCCCACTATGGACCACCCGGCACCAGGAGGCTATTGTGTCCTAACTTACGAGTGGGTTGCCCAGCCTTTCCCCGTGAGCTGCGGCAGTTCTAGCGGCCCTCCCATAGCACATTTAAGCACGACGTAGGTGAGAAGTACAACGACGAGACTCACCTGCCGGAGTTCCTCAGCATCTACACCATTGTGATGCAAGCTGCTAGAGCCCGTGATAACAAGGTGCTTGCCAATTACTTCCCATTGGCACTCAAGCCCAATGTTATGCCATGGTTGATGCACTTGCCGGTGGATTCCATTTCTTCTCGGTCGGATCTGTGTCATGAGTTTGTTGGCGCCTTCATTGGAGGCCATCAAGCTCATGGCCAGGCAAGCGATTTGCATATCATCCCCCAGAAGGAAGGTGAAAACATGCGCAAGTATGTCCAGAGGTTCAGCTGGGTGCAGTACAACATCACAAACTTTCACCCTGCCGCCGTGATCAGTGCATTCCATCGGAATGTGCGTAACCGCAAGATGCGTGAGGAGCTAACAATGAACAAGGTCAAGGATGTGGCCGAACTTTATGTTCTGGCCAATAGGTGTGCTCGGGCTGAAGAGGGGAGGAAGTACCCCGGCAAGGATGCCGGTATGGAAACCGACTCCACGGTCGACGATACGTCTCCAACGGATGATTATGGGCTATTATATTACCCCTTTTGGATGATTATGGGCTTTATTTTACACATTTATATCATTTTTGGGACTAACCTACTAACCGGAGGCCCAGCCTGTATTGTTATTTTTTTTGCCTATTTCAGTATTTCGAAGAAAAGGAATATCAAACGGAGTCCAAACGCAATAAAACCTTCGGGAGCGTGATTTTTGGAACGAACGTAATCCAGAGGACTTGGAGTGCAAGTCAAGAAGCAGCCGAGGTGGCCACAAGAGGGTAGGGTGCGCCCCCTGTCTCGTGTGCCCCTCGGGCGGCCACTGACGTACTTCTTCCTCCTATATAAGCCTACGTACCCCGAAAACATCTAGGGAGCCAACGAAACACAATTTCCACCGCCGTAACCTTTTGTATCCACGAGATCCCATCTTGGAGCCTTTGCCGGTGCTCCGCCGGAGGGGGAATCGACCATGGAGGGCTTCTACATCAACACCATAGCCCCTCCGATGAGTTGTGAGTAGTTTACCACAGACCTACGGGTCCATAGTTATTAGCTAGATGGCTTCTTCTCTTTTTTTGGATCTCAATACAATGTTCTCCCCCTCTCTTGTGGAGATCTATTCGATGTAAACTCTTTTTGCGGTGTGTTTGTCGAGATCCGATGAATTGTGGGTTTATGATCAAGTTTATCTATGAGAAATATTTGAATCTCCTCTGAATTCTTTTATGTATGATTGAGTTATCTTTGCAAGTCTCTTCGAATTATCAGTTTGGTTTGGCGTACTAGATTGTTCTTTCGTGCCTTGGGAGAAGTGCTTAGTTTTGGGATCAATCTTGTGGTGTCCTTACCCAGTGACAAAAAGGGTTGCAAGGCACGTATTGTATTGTTGCCATTGAGGATAAAAAGACGGGGTTTATATCATATTGCATGAGTTTATCGCTCTACATCATGTCATCTTGCTTAAGGCGTTACTCTGTTCTTATGAACTTAATACTCTAGATGCAGGCAGGAGTCGGTCGATGTGTGGAGTAATAGTAGTAGATGCAGGCAGGAGTCGGTTTACTTGTCACGAACGTGATGCCTACATACATGATCATGCCGAGATAATCTCATAATTATTCGATTTTATATAAATTGCTCAACAATAATTTGTTCACCCACCGTAATACTTATGTTATCTTGAGAGAAGCCACTAGTGAAACCTATGCTCCCCGGGTCTATCTCTTATCATATTTGCTTCCAATCTACTTTTATTTGCATCTTTACTTTTTGCATCTATATTATAAAATACCAAAAATATATTTATCTTATCATACTATCTCTATTAGATATCACTTTTGCAAGTGGCCGTGAAGGGATTGTCAACCCCTTTATGGCGTTGGTTGTGAGTTCTTTGTTTGTTTGTGTAGGTGCGTGGGACTTTTGAGGAGCCTCGTACCGGACTGATACCTTGGTTCTCAAAAACTGAGGGAAATACTTACGCTACTATTACTGCATCACCCTTTCCTCTTCAAGGAAAACCAACGCAAGCTCAAGACATAGCAAGAAGGATTTCTGGCGCCGTTGCCGGGGAGGTCTTCGCTCAAGTCAAGACATACCAAGTACCCATCACAAACTCATCTCCCTCGCATTTACATTATTTGCCATTTGCCTCTCGTTTTCCTCTCCCCCACTTCACCCTTGCCGTTTTATTCGCCCTCTCTTTCCCAATCTCCTCCTCTCTCTTTCCCTTGCCTTTTTCCGTTTGCTCGTGTGTTAGATAGTTTACCTTGTCGTTATGGCTAGTCCTCCTATCCTTATTATTACTCCCGAACATGAAATTCTCAATTTTAAGCAAAGGGAGGGAGAAAATTTAAAAGATGCCTGGCATAGAATTTGCAATGCTCAAAATAGATCTACTAGGAAGCTTTCTACTTCCGTTCTTCTCCGCAATTTTTATGTAGGCATCACTCCTTGGAATAGATGTGTTCTTGATATTGTTGCCGGAGGTGATTTCTTGAGTAGCCATACATTTGATGCTTATAATGCTATGTTAGATTTGTTTGGCCCACCACCTCTATTGGTTAATGGAACTATTTTAACTTTGGAGCACGTTATGCAACGGCTTGAGATTATTGAAAATAAAATTGCCATTGTCCAGTTGATTGAAAATTTGGATAAAAAGATTCATAATCATATTACAAAATTTGGATCTAGGGTTGGAGTTACCTTAAAAAATCTTAAAGAGAAAGAACCTATAGTTAATGAAAAAATAGATCTAGATTCTGCTAGAATCAGTAAACTTGAGGATATAATTACCAACTTAGGTTCGGCATTTTCTTCCATGAAAAACACTCCAAAACCCCCTACCAAAACTGCCAAGTTTATTTATGTTCCTAAAAATAAGGGTGAGTCTTCTAGTAAGGGAGACGCGGATCTCAAATCCATAAGTGTTCATCCCAATTGTCTTTCTATCGTTAAGGAACCTTTTGCTACAAACAAATTTCTTGAATTTTTTCCTAAAGGTTTAGTAATTTCTAAAAAGGGAGAAGCCCCTAAAGATTATAAGTGCTCTATTGTGGAATTTAGTGCCAAAGATGGCACTACTTAGATCTATCTTCGCTTTTATGCCTAGGTAGGGGCGTTAAACGATAGCGCTAGTTGGGAGGCAACCCAAAGTTTATTTGTGTTTTTTGTTTTTGCTCCTGTTTAATAATAAATTTTGCATCTACCTTCTGTTTAGATGTGTTTTTATCTTTTAATTAGTGTTTGTGCCAAGTAGAACCTATAGGATAACCTATGATGATAGTTGATTTGATTCTGCTGAGAAACAGAAACTATCGCGCATGAATTTAGTTTTGTCAAATCAGAGAAACTTGCTTTTGCGTTGATTCTTTTTGCTGCTGATCAATAGAAAATGTTTACAGGACTTCCTATTTCTTTAGGATTTTTAATGTTCCAGAAGTTTGCGTTAGTTACGGATTTCTACAGACTGTTCTATTTTTGACAGATTCTGTTTTTCGTGTGTAGTTTGCTTATTTTGATGCATCTATGCCTAGTAAAATATTTTATAAACCATAGAGAAGTTGGAATACAGTAGGTTTAACACCAAAATAAATAAACATTGAGTTCATTACATTACCTTATGTGGTATTTTATTTTCTTTCACTAACGGAGCTTATAAGATTTCCTGTTGAGTTTTGTGTTGTGAAGTTTTCAAGTTTTGGGTAAAGCTTTTATGGACTATGGAATAAGCAGTGGAAAGATCCTAAGCTTGGGGATGCCCATGGCACCCCAAGATATTCAAGGATAGCCAAAAGCCTAAGCTTGGGGATGCCCCGGGAAGGCATCCCCTCTTTCGTCTTCTTTCATTGCTAACTTTACTTGGAGCTATATTTTTATTCGCCACGTGATATGTGTTTTGCTTGGAGCAGCGTGTATTATATTAGTCTTTTATTTTTAGTTTACCACAATCATCCTTGCTGTACACACCTTTTGGGAGAAGCTTATTTGATTAGAATTTGCTAGAATACTCTATGTGCTTCACTTATATCTTTTGAGCTTGATAGTTTTTGCTCTAGTGCTTCACTTATATCTTTTAGAGCACGGCGGTGACTTTTTTTTGTAGAAATTGCTAGTCTCTCATGCTTCACTTATATTATTTTGAGAGTCTTTTAGAACAGCATGGTATTTGCTATGGTTACAAAATTGGTCCTAGAATGGTAGGCATCCAAGTTGGGTATAATAAAAACTATCATAGGAAGTGAATTGGATGCTATGATCAATTTGATACTTGATAATTGTTTTGAGATATGGAGGTAGTGATATTAAAGTCATGCTAGTGGGGTGATTATGAATTTAAAGAATGCTTGTGTTGAAGTTAGCAAGTCCCGTAGCATGCACGTATGGTTAAAGTTGTGTAACAAATTTGAAACATGAAGTGTACCTTGCTTGTGCATCCTTATGAGTGGCGGTCGGGGACGAGCGATGGTCTTTTCCTACCAATCTATCCCCCTAGGAGCATGCGCGTAGTACTTGATTTTTGATGACTTCTAACTTTTTGCAATAAGTATATGAGTTCTTTTAACTAATGTCGAGTCCATGGATTATACACACTTTTACCTTTCCGCCATTGCTAGCCTCTTCGGTACCGTGCATTGCCCTTTCTCATGTTGAGAGTTGGTGCAAACTTGGCCGGTGCATCCAAACCCCGTGATACGATATGCTCTATCACACATAAACCTCCTTATATCTTCCTCAAAACAGCCACCATACCTAACTATTATGGCATTTCCATAGCCATTCCGAGATATATTGCCATGCAACTTTCCATCGTTCCGTTCGTCATCATCATTACATACTTTACTTTTGTCATATTGCCATTGCATGATCACGTAGTTGACATCGTATTTGTGACAAAGCCACCATGCATAATTTTTCATACATGTCACCTTTGATTCATTGCACCATCCCGGTACACCGCCGGAGGCATTCATATAGAGTCATATCTTGTTCTAGTTTCGAGTTGTAATTCATATGTTGTAATCAATGAAAGTGTGATGATCATCATTTTTAGAGCATTGCCCAAAAAGAAAAAAAGAAAAAAAAAGAAAAAAAGAATAAAGGCCAAAAAAAGAAAGGCCCAAAAAAGCAAAATAAAGAAAAAAAAGAAATAATAAATAAAAGGGGCAATGTTACTATCTCTTTTTCCACACTTGTGCTTCAAAGTAGCACCTTGTTCTTCATGTACTGAGTCTCATATGTTGTGTTCCAAAGTAGCACCATGTTTTTCATATAATGAGTCTCATAAGTTGTCTTTTTCATACTAGTGGGAATTTTTCATTATAGAACTTGTCTTGTATATTCCTACAATGGGCTTCCTCAAATGCCCTAGGTCTTCGTGAGCAAGCAAGTTGGATGCACACCCACTAGTTTTCTTTTGTTGAGCATTCATTTATAGCTCTAGTGCATCCGTTGCATGGCAATCCCTACTCCTCTTGTTGACATCAATTGATGGGCATCTCCATAGCCCATTGATTATCCTTGTCAATGTGAGACTTTCTCTTTTTTTGTCTTCTCCACACAATCGCCATCATCATATTCTATTCCACCCATAGTGCTATATCCATGGCTCACGCTCATGTATTGCGTGAAGGTTGAAAAAGTTTGAGATTATTTAAATACGAAACAATTGCTTGGCTTGTCATCGGGGGTATAGAAGTTGGGAACATCTTTGTGTGACGAAAATGAAGCATAGCCTAACCATATGATTTTGTAGGGATGAACTTGCTTCTGCCATGTTATTTTGAGAAGACATGATTACTTTGATTAGTATGCTTGAAGTGTTATTATTTCTTTTATCAATATGATCTTTTATTTTGAATCATTTGGATCTGAACATTCATGCCACAATAAAGAAAATTACATTGAGAATTATGCTTGGTAGCATTCCACATCAAATATTCTGTTTTTATCATTTACCTACTCGAGGACGAACAGGAATTAAGCTTGGGGATGCTTGAAACGTCTCCAACGTATCTATAACTTTTGATTGTTCCATGCTATTATATTAACCCGTTTGGATGTTTATGGGCTTTATTTTACACATTTATATCATTTTTGGGACTAACCTACTAACCGGAGGCCCTGCCCGTATTGCTGTTTTTTTTGCCTATTTCAGTATTTCGAAGAAAAGGAATATGAAACGGAGTCCAAACGGAATGAAACCTTCGGGGGCGTGATTTTTGGAACGAACGTGATCCAGAGGACTTGGAGTGCAAGTCAAGAAGCAGCCGAGGCGTCCACGACAGGGTAGGGTGCGCCCCCTACAGGGCACGCCCCCTGTCTCGTGGGCCCCTCGGGCGGCCACCGATGTACTTCTTCCTCCTATATAAGCCTACGTACCCCGAAAACATCCAGGGATCCAACGAAACACAATTTCCACCACCATAACCTTCTGTATCCGCGAGATCCCATCTTGGAGCCTTTGCCGGCGCTCCGCTGGAGGGGGAATCGACCACGGAGGGCTTCTACATCAACACCATAGCCCCTCCGATGAGTTGTGAGTAGTTTACCACAGACCTACGGGAACATAGTTATTAGCTAGATGGCTTCTTCTCTCATTTTGGATCTCAATACAATGTTCTCCCTGTCGGTGTCAAAACCAACGGATCTCGGGTAGGGGGTCCCGATCTGTGCGTCTAGGCCGATGGTAACAAGAAGCAAGGGACACAGATGTTTACCCTGGTTCGGGCCCTCTCGATGGAGGTAAAACCCTACTTCTTGCTTGATTAATATTGATGATATGGGTAGTACAAGAGTAGATCTACCACGAGATCGTAGAGGATAAACCCTAAGAGCTAGCCTATGATGGTATGATTGTAATTGTGATCGGCCTTCTAAGGACCAACCTCTCCAGTTTATATAGACACCGGAGAGGGCTAGGGTTTACATGGAGTCGGTTACAAGAAAGGAAATATAATATCCGGATCGCCAAGCTTGCCTTCCACGCAAAGGAGAGTCCCATCCGGACAGGGGCCAAAATCTTGAGTCTTGTATCTTCACGCTTCAATAGTCCGGACGTTGTACACAGTCCGGCTGTCCGGATACCCCCTAATCTAGGACTCCCTCAGTAGCCCCTGAAGCAGGGTTCAATGACAATGAGTCCGGCGTGCAGTATTGTCTTCGACATTGCAAGGCGGGTTCCTTCTCCGAATGCTCCAATGTTCCTATTACGACGAATAATGTTCGGCCTTCAATCAATGTTGTGCTCCTCGGCTTCAGTGCCTCAGTAATGACCATCTCCATGTGTCGAGCGAATGCGCGGAGTCGAGGCATTTTTGCATTTGCCACCCTTGATCCTCCGGGCCAACCGTCTATTTGAAGGGACAGGGATTCTTGGATCCAAACTTCACTTTCCTCCCTTGAGCTAGCATCCTAGAGCGCTCCGCAAAAAACCATTCCAACATGGCCGGCCGTCGAAGCTCTTCTGCTTGCCCTCCTTGTTCTAAGTCGGGGAATTGGGGAGAGTGCTCAGTTCCCCACAGCCGTTTGGTGCAGTTACAAACCCAAGGGTTTCTCCCACCGGCATTCATGGTCCCTGTCCGAGCTAGAATAGCCACTTATGACGGAGGGGAACAAGCTGAGGGATCTCCTAATCCGTCTCCGGAGGAGCGGATATGCCTCATCTCGCATCTACTAAGGGGCGTCGGGTTTCCTATCCACCCGTTTCTTCGCGGGCTCCTAGAGTTCTACGGCCTCCAGTTACACAATCTTACCCCTGCCTCTATTCTGCACATAGCGGGGGTATGTCGCCCTTTGCGAGCTGTTTTTAGGCTGCGAACGGCACTTCGGATTATGGAGGAAGCTGTTCTGCCTTGTCCCCCGCACCCAGGGAGAATCCCTATGTCAAGTGGGCGGGGCCGAAGTGTGGCGCATCGCCGAGACCGGATATCTGTCCGGCACTCCTGAGAAGGCACCAGAAATCTGGCCTTCAGAGTGGTTCTATATAGATGATGTTCCCCTTTCGGATCCAATCCGGACACGTCTCCCCAAGTTCAGCAATGCCCCGCCGAGGGCACGCTTACGCTGGCACCCCCGGGGCCCTCAAGAAGAGGACACAAGGGAAATATACATCCTGATGAACAGGATAAAGTCACTGGCCAAATCCGGACTGACGATAGTCGAGGTCATGGCGATATGCATAAGGCGGGGAGTGCAACCGCTCCAATATCGGGGGAAGCCCATGTGGCATTTCAACAGGGAGGACGACGCCACCCGCTGCGGCCGTAAGGGTCCAGACTCCGCTGCTGCTTTGGCAAGGATACTTTCCAATTTGTACAAAGGGGAAGAGGAGGAATTCCTTCGCATAAAAACGCGGGACGGATTCTCCATGTACAACCCCCCAGAGTGGGTAAGTTTCCATTCTTTTCCATGCTTTACTTACCCTAGCATTCTCCTGCTAAGATTACTTGAATCAATGCTACTGAGAAGGAACTGAGGAGGGTCGTAGAAGGAATCTTCAACCTTTCCCCACAACCAGAGGACCCTGGAAGGGCCCTAGATCCGAGACTCAAAGTAGATCCGGATATCACTGTGGAGCTTGTCAACGGGGTATTCTATCAAGCGAGCTGGGATGGCGCCCTAGTGGCCATTACGGCCGACTACCCTGGACTGCTCCCCATGTCGCGGGTAAGCCGAACTAAAAACCCTATCCTCCGAAGAGGACTCCCCCCAGGTATCATAATTTACCCCTGAGGCGTCGTTCTATTTACAGAAACGACGGCCGGAGCGAGGGACCGAGCCCTTAGGGACTCGTCAACCACGGGCGTCCGGATCGGGCAGGCTCAAGAGGAAGGCGGTGAGGGTTGACACACCACTACAGAGGTACAGTAATAACCTGTCCTGTAATTATAGAATTTAAGATATGACAGCGTCCTTTGTGCCTGGCAGGAAGAGGAATAACCAGACTATATCCGGAGACCCCACCAACCACGCCTCCACCAGCCGGGTTCCAGAACGGGCTTTGGGGGCAGAGGCGGGCACGGTGTCGGTGTTCTGGCAACGGGGATCCCCAGACTTGCATGCCTGCGTCCTGTGGCGTGGCTCAAAGGGGGGCCCAGTGCGGCCCATCTTCATCAACACAAGCTCAAGACCCTCGCGGGGCGGACGACAAGGACCTTCCTCAGGCACGGCCTCCTCAGGCTGGCTCACGAAGAGGCGGAGAGTTCAAGGCGGGGCACCTCGCAAGGTGCCCATGACGCAAGCCATGACGACCAAGGGCGCCAGTCGGGCGCCATCCCGCGCAGTGTCCTCCATTCCTCTTGGTGCAAAGGGAGCAAGCGCAGGCGAGAGCATCAAGCAAAGGCATCCATTCCAGTGCAACAAGACCAAGACCATCCCAACGGCAGGGAGGAAGTCATCGTGGAGCCCAAGCAGGCGTTACCACGAGAGCCTTTGACAGGCGAGGACCAACTTTAGTTAGGATAAGTGTACCCGATGTTCCCCTTCGAAATGGCCAATTGTTGGCGCCCTTCCCACTCAATATTTGGGGAGAGGCCCAGGGCCTTTGCCTATAAATAGGACTAGCCACCCCTAGGGTAGGGAAGGATCGAGTATCTGGCATACATCTAGAATAGAGAGAGAGAGAGTGACTGAACTCCTCCTAGCAGTTCATTGCACCAGCTAAGAACAGACCCTCGCGAGGCTGTTCTTCCTTGTATTGTTCATCATCAGCCCGAGAGGCAATCTACCACACCACACAATGGAGTAGGGTATTACACCACAATGGTGTCCTGAACCAGTATAAACCCTGTGTCCCTTGTGCTGTTCTTTTCCTAGTTTAGGTCCTAGCGATTCGGCGAGGAGCCAGTAAGTAGAGGGCGAAATCTCTGCGCGCACCCGAGTGTTCGAACCTCAAGGGTCTACCGGAACCGAAATCCGACATTTGGCGCACCAGGTAGGGTTGCGCTAGAATTCGCCTTCCGTCGTCTTCTCCGACCATCGCATCCATGCCTGACGCTCGTCGGGCCTGTGCCGAGCGCCGAGCCGCCCTCGCTCCCCGCTTCACCCAGACGGCCCCTGTCGGCGGGCGCCCTCGTCATTCCCCGTCACCTTCCGTCAACGCCGCCACCGGTCCGGCGAGGAACGAGCAGCAAGCATCGTCCCAGCATCCCTCTGTGGCCTCTTGGAAAGAGCCACGCGGCCTCTTCCTCACCCACCACGTCGCGCCGGCTCCCTCGGTCGTCGCGGACCTCCTGGACGGCTCACTAGCGTCGCCCTCTAGCCACCATGTCAAGCCATTCGTCCGCCGGGTTGGCGCCGCCTCCACGCGGCAGGGGGCTCCCCCGAACCGGTCGGGGCCATCGGCCGGGCTGGCCTTCAGCTCAGAGGACCACCCCTCCAACTCGGCCTGCTCGGGTGCGCTCCCCATCCTCTGCACTCCCACCATCTGTCAGGTGGCTGTCACCAGGACTCTCATCGATGGTGGCGCGGGCCTCAGCGTGCTCTCAGTTGAGGCCTTCAACCTTCTCTGCATACCCCGGGAGCGGCTGCAGCCCAGCCGGCCCTTCTTGGACATCGGGGGCGGGTCGTCCAGCTCCTTGGGACAGATCCGGCTCCCAGTAACTTTCGGCACCTACGACAATTTCCGCACGGAGCTGGTCGATTTCGACATCGCCCCCATCAGCCTCCCCTACAATGCCATCCTCAGCTATCCAGCACTGGCCCAATTCATGGCCGCGACTCACCCGACGTACAACCTCATGAAGATGCCCGGGAGCAACGGTGTCCTCACCGTGCCCGGGGACACCGGAGATGCGCTGCGAGTACTCAAGCTCGCCCTCAAGACGGCGGCGGCAGCACAGCCCGCCGACGCAGAAACCCCCAAGCCCAAGGGGGCTGCGCCAACCAAGAAGAAGCAGTTGTTCACCCAAGACAAGGCAGAGACCAAGCAGATACCTATCGACGAGGACGAGTCCACTAACGCCACTTTCACCATAGGCGCCAACCTCGAGCCCGAGCAGGAGGAAGCCCTGGTCAGGTTCCTGCGTGCACACAAGAAGGTATTCACCTGGGAGCCTGGTCAGTTGGCGGGGATCCCTAGGGACATGATCAAGCATCACCTCAACGTGTGCCCCAACGTGTGCCCCGTGAAGCAGAAAGCAAGGCAGCAGTCCACCGAAAAGCAGGCCTGCATCGTCTAGGAGACCCGCAAGCTAGAAGCCGCTGGGGTCATTCGCGAGGTCCGGTATCCGGATTGGTTGGCCAATCCGGTTGTTGTGCCGAAGAAGGGAGGGAAAGAGCGCATGTGTGTTGACTTCACCAACCTCAACAAGGCGTGCCCGCAAGATCCATTCCCGCTCCCTCCCATCGATCAGATCGTTGATTCCACCGCCGAGTGCGACCTGTTATGCTTCTTGGATGCCTTCTCCGGGTATCATCAGATCAAGATGGCGGTGGAAGACGTGGAAAAGACGGCCTTCCTGACCCCGTGTGGGGTGTACTGCTATACCTGCATGCCGTTTGGACTGCGCAACACGGGCGCAACCTTTCAGCGGCTCATGCACATCAGCTTGGGCCTGCAGCTCAGGAAGAATGTGGAAGCTTACGTCGACGACATTGTGGTGAAGTCTCGTGAGGCCAAGACCCTGATACAAGACCTGGAGGAAACCTTCGCGAGCCTCAACACCGTGAACCTGCGGCTCAACCCGGAGAAGTGTGTGTTTGGAGTCCCCTCAGGCAAGCTCTTGGGCTTCCTCGTGTCCCACCGAGGCATCGAGGCCAACCCAGAAAAGGTCAAGGCCGTCGAGGACATGAGCCCGCCAAGGACCCTCAGAGAGATGCATAAGCTCACTGGGCGCGTGACTACACTAGGGCGCTTCATCTCCAGGTTAGGGGAGCGAGCGCTGCCCTTCTTCCAGTTGATGAAAAAAAAGGGGCCCTTTGAATGGACTGAAGAGATACCTAACCAGCCCTCCGGTGATGGTGGCCCCACGCCCTCTAGAACCCTTGGTACTCTACCTCACCGCCACTCCCTACTCTTCCTTCGTGGCTCTGGTGGCGGTTAGGGAGGAGCGTCGGACCAAAGCCTCGGCAGTTACCCGTGCCAAGGCAAAGCAGGACCAAGAAGGACCCGCAGAGATCGCTACCACAGCTGAGGAGGATCAGCCGCCGCAGGGGAGCACGCCGGGAACGGAGGAGGCTCCTCCCCCGGGGAACCAGCTTCTGGTGGTTCCATCGCCTCAGGAGGCGCCACGGCCTCCGGAGGACGCCACCAGCACCGACGCTCCAAGCCTCGTCGAGCACCCGGTGTACTTCGTCAGCACGGTGTTGCGGGATGCAAGGACACGGTACCCCATGCCACAGAAGCTCCTCCTCGTGCTACTGGTAGCCTCGCGCAAGCTGCAGCACTACTTCCAGGGTCACCCGATCAAGGTTGTCTCAGCATACCCCTTGGAAAGGGTGCTCAGGAGCCCCAACTCAGCCGGAAGGGTCGCTGAGTGGAACATTGAACTGCAAGCGTTTTAGCTCGAATTCAGCACGACCAGGGTCATCATGGGAGCCGCGCTAGCAGATTTCGTGGCCGAATGGACGGAGGCACCGGACCTCAAGGCCGACGAGGATCGATCCCTCTCCCTGGGAAGCGAGGCGCCAGAAGGCTGGGTCATGTACTTCGACGGGGCGTTCTCCAGGCATGGCGCTGGGGCTGGGGAGGTGCTCATATCTCCCACTCAGGACAAGCTTTACTATGCCGTGCAGCTCTATTTCCAGTAGGGTGAAAAGGTCTCCAACAATATAGCGGAGTATGAAGGACTCATAGCGGGCATGAAGGCCGACATTGCCCTAGTGGTGAAGCGCCTTACTATCAAGGGCGATTCGCAGCTCCTCGTCAATTTCTCCAACAAGGTATACGAGCCAAGAGATGAGCACATGGAGGCCTACCATGCGGAGGTCCGCGGGATGGAGAAGCAGTTCTGGGGGTTGGAGCTACAGCATGTGCCCCGCGGCACTAATCAAGAGGCCGACGACATCGCCAAACGAGCCTCCAGGCGGTTGCCCCAGGAGCCGGGCGTCTTCGAGGAACGACTCTTCAAGCCTTCGGCCCTGCCATCATTATCGAACACAGCACAGCCTCGGGAGGAGCTCCCCCAGCCACCTGCCTCGGGAGCCCCAGCCTGCGGCCCAGCCTCAGGAGCACGCCAGCTCCTGACGATGGAGCCTCAGGAGGGGTGCTGGATCACAGAGCTCCGGAGCTACTTAACACAAGGGACCCTGCCGGAGACGAAGGAGGAAGCAGAGCGTGCGGCGCGGCAAGCTATGACGTACTGCATCAGGGATGGAGAGCTCTACCGGAAGCGAACAAATGATGTGTACCTGCGCTACATCGCCAGGGAGCAAGGGAAGGAACTGCTGGCAGATATACACGGTGGAGACTGTGGGCATCATTCGTCGTCAGGAACCCTCGTCGGCAAGGTGTTCCGCAGCGGTTTCTACTAGCCTACTGCGCTCAATGACGCTGTCGAACTAGTGAAGGCGTGCGAGGCTTGCCAATTCCATGCCAAGCAGATCCATCAGTTGGCAGGAGGTTTGCAAACCATACCCCTCACGTGGTCGTTCGCAGTCTGGGGGCTGGATATCCTAGGCCCGTTTCCTCGGGCGCCAGGGGGCTATCGCTACCTCTACGTCGCCATGGACAAGTTCACCAAGTGGGCTGAAGTCGAGGCCGTCCGCACCATCCCTGCTGGTTCTGCGGTCAAGTTCATCAAGGGCATCGTGAGCCGGTTTAGGGTGCCGAACCGCATCATCACTAACAACGGTTCGCAGTTCAACAGTAACCTCTTCAAAACATACTGTGCTAACCTTGGAACGCAGATATGCTACGCTTCGGTGGCACACCCCTGAAGCAGCGGCCAGGCCGAGCGGGCCAACGCAGAAGTCCTAAGGGGCCTCAAGACCAGAACATTCAAGAAGAAACTAGAGGCCTGCGGCAGAGGTTGGTACGATGAGCTTCAGTCCGTGTTGTGGTCCATCCGCACAACAGTGACCAAGCCGACTGGGGAGACCCCCTTCTTCTTGGTCTATGGAGCCGAAGCGGTCCTCCCTCACGAGGTCAGGCGTCGTTCCGCGCGGGTCCTGGCGTTCGATGAGACGCAGCAGGATGCCATGCGGGGGATGGACCTCGTGCTGGGGGAGGAGCGTCATCGAGAAGCCGCGCTGCGAGCGGCAAGGTACCAACAAGCACTGCGGCGATACCACTGCCGCAACATCCGCTCCAGAACTCTCGAGGTAGGGGACCTCGTGCTCCGGCGGGTTCTCTCCAGGGAGGGACTGCATAAGCTCTCTCCCATGTGGGAGGGCCCATTCAAGGTTGTTCATGTCTCCAGGCCCGGCTCCGCGCGCTTGGAGACTCGGGAGGGAGTACCTGTTCAGAACGCGTGGAACATCCAGCACCTCCAGAGGTTTTACCCTGAAAAAGGCCCAGAGCCTGTGAAGAAGGCGAATGCCTGTGAAGCTCATCTTTTTGGAAAAGGCCCAGAGCCTGTGAAGAAGGCGAATGCCTGTGAAGCTCATCTTTTTTGGAAAAGGCCCAGAGCCTGTGAAGAAGGCGAATGCCTGTGAAGCTCATCTTTTTGGAAAGGGCCCAGAGCCTATGAAGAAGGCGAATGCCTATGAAGCTCATCTTTTTGGAAAAGGCCCAGAGCCTGTGAAGAAGGCGAATGCCTGTGAAGCCCATCTTTTGGGAAAAGGCCCAGAGCCCGTGAAGAAGGTGAACGCCTGTGAAGCTGATGCGTTTCGGAAAAGGCCCGAAGCCTGTGAAGAGGGCCAATGCCCGTGAAGCTTGTTTCCCCCAAGAAAGGCCCAGAGCCTGTGAAGAAGGCCAATGCCTGTGAAGCTCGCCGCCCGTGACACTCTCACGTAATAATGAGTTGGGGCTGTACAGGCCCCGGAGTCTCAAGAGCGCCGGCCTCAGGCCCTAGGGCTCCCTCCCACGCCCAGTGGCAGCACTTAGCTCCGCGCTGGTGAGAAGACGTCGAAGACTAGATTAGGTGCCGGACGCAGCTTTTTCATTTGCTTTCTGCAGTTGGCTTGTTTGCTATTATTTGAAGTTTATTTGAAGCTGTTGCCTTTGAGTTTTGGCTCTTCCACTTTTCGCTCTCCTTCCTCGATTTCTCTTACAAGAGGTCTCACGAGGGAGCAGCCCGAACTCCCTCGTGAGTGTTTCTCTGCTCTTATCATTCTAAGTTGCAGAACCCAGGTTCGCTACAGGAGCACCCCTCCATTCCGTGCCTCACGGGCATCGCGACATGAACAGGGCCTGGGTCGGTTGCCCCCGCGGCTGAGGCAGGGGATTACCTACGCGCGAACGTGCGGCCGGAGAGAACAACACCAAAATAACGGGAACAGTATGATGATTAACAATGGCAACCCAAACACGCCCCCACGTGGCCCCACACTACTGTCTTTCTGCGCAAGGAAAAGGAAAAGAAAGGGCAAATCTTGCGAAGCTTGCCCGGCGCCGGCCCTCAGGGAAGACTCGACCCGCCTCTGGAGCTCAGGCGGACTCCCTCTCGCGCTTCACCGAGGCGCGACGGCGGGCAGACCCGCTACCACCCTCCAGGCAGGCAGGACGGCGTGGAGGCTGACCGCAGCCGCTGCTGGAAGAGTCACTGCACGAAGAAGAGCTGGTGAAGCTTGAGGAGTCCTGGGCGCCGCCAACCCCGCGCGCGCTGTCCTCTCCATCCTCGCCGGGGCTGGGTCCCCGGCCACAGCCATCATCTTCAGGGCAGCACCCTGCGCGGCGACCATCTTCCCCGAACACCCTCACATAGAGGGTGGCGTCGCCGTCGAACTTGAAGTGCAGGGTGCACTGATGGCTCAGGCCACGCGCGCGGGCAAACGTCTGCCAGCCGCGGGTCAAGGCCAGGCTCCCGGCTACGGAGACCTCCAGCGAAGCCCACGAGGCCCGGCTGCAACAGCCATCTGCCTGGAGCCAGAGGCAGCCCGGGGCGCCAGCCGGGAGCTCACCTAGGAGGAAGCGAGGGAGCTGGAGACGGGCGCTGGTCGGCTCCGCCGCCTACACAACAAACTCCGGCAGCATCTCCGCAGAGTGGAAGCGCGGCCTAGGGGGTCGCACGACTGAAGCACGCCACCCGGCTAGGGCCAGCCGCCCGTCACCGCGCGAGAAGTCACCTTCGTGACCGTGGGGAGCCGCCATGGAGGCCACAGGGTGTTTGCGAGGGCGGCCTCGACCGCGCTTGGGCGGAGGAGAGGCAGACTCGACCTGGCGAGCCTTTCCTTTCTCTGCGGCCGAGAACTTCCTTGGCGGAGCCATGAAGAAGAAGGAGAAGCAAGAGGGGATAGACTGGAAGGCCACGCACCGTTTCGTACTTATAACCGGCGGAGGCCAACCGTCGACCTCCATGATCGCAGGTAATCATGACAGGCTCTACATACAGGGACTTGTCGAATCCGCGCATTTGCCGAGGCGTCATGGGGAAGCGGGGGCGCCCATGTCCAATCAACCGCCACGCGGTGCCCAAGGCCGGAGGCTGTTAGGGCCCGCGACGCTTAGCACTTGCTCTTTCGCCTCTCTGCTCGGCCAAGTCTGGGCACGCCTTGGGCCCGGGGGCTACTGTCGGCATTCTGGGAATGGGGGTCCCCAGACTTGCCTGCCTGCGGCCTGCGGCGTGGCTCAAAGGGGGGCCCAGTACGGCCCATCTTCATCAACACAAGCTCAAGACACTTGCGAGGGGCCAAGCCTCGCGGGGTGGCCGACAAGGAGCTTCCTCAGGCACGGCCTCATCAGGCTGGCTCACGAGGAGGCGGAGAGTTCAAGGCAGGGTACCTCGCGAGGTGCCCATGACGCAAGCCATGACGACCAAGGGCGCCAGATCGCGCAGTGTCCTCCTTTCCTCTTTGGTGCAAAGGGAGCAAGCGCAGGTGAGAGCATCAAGCAAAGGCATCCATTTCGGTGCAACAAGACCAAGACCAGCCCAACGGCAGGGAGGAAGTCATCGTGGAGCCCAAGCAGGCGTCACCACCAGAGCCTTTGACAGGCGAGGACCAACTTTAGTCAGGATAAGTGTACCCGCTGTTCCCCTTCAAAATGGCCAATTGTTGGCGCCCTTCCTGCTCAATATTTGGGGAGAGGCCCAGGGCCTTTGCCTATAAATAGGACTTGCCACCCCCAGGGTAGGGGAGGATCGAGTATCTGGCATACATCTAGAATAGAGAGAGAGAGAGAGCGACTGAACTCCTCCTAGCAGTTCATCACACCAGCCAAGAATATACCCTCGCGAGGTTGTTCTTCCTTGTATTGTTCATCATCAGCCCGAGAGGCAATCCACCACACCACACACTGGAGTAGGGTATTATACCACAATGGTGGCCTGAACCAGTATAAACCCTGTGTCCCTTGTGCTGTTCTTTTCGTAGTTTAGTCCTAGCGATTCGGCAAGGAGCAAGTACGTAGAGGGCGAAATCTCCGCGCGCACCCCAGTGTTTGAACCTCAAGGGTCTGTAGGAACCCAAAATCCGACACACGGGGCCAGCACTGCAAAGCTCCCCGACGGAGCATGCGGACATGTGTTCGGCCACGAACTCCGAAGTGGAGAGCGCTATGAACCATCGGCGCCGGAGGGTCGTGCTCTGGAAAAACATCTTTTTCGAAGAGGCTTTTAATGCCTTCAATTCGGCAGACGCATATGTCCGAGCTGCTTGAGGCGGGCTGGCCCAGGCGACGAACCAGTACACCAAAGATATACGGGTAAGAAATTTTGACAATTATATATAGCAGTAGCCCCTGAGACTTGAAATAGTTGGGACAACTGTTTCAAGGATCAATTTATGAATAGGTCCTCGTGGACAAGAATGAACAACTGGCTCGGGAGCTGGAGGCATGTAAGGCCCAGCTGACTTATGCGGTTGCCAAGTTAGAAAGATCCCGAAAGGCCCCCTCTGGTAATATTTGTCTCCATTATACGCAGATGTACCTGTTAGAAAATGGTTGGTGCGGTTAATCTAACAGAAAATTCTGCAAACAATCCCGTGGTGAGTCCGTGTCACGCCCAATATGCGATACTATCCTAAAGAGACTCGAAGGTCCTACCAAGGTTAGAATCGCATATTGAAACGCTTTTGCAAGGTGGATATCATTACATCAACATTACATAATAGATGGGGATACATGCAAGAGGCATACAATGCCACTCGAATGCAACATCACAATACATCAAATCATCATCCGACTACGGATGAAACACAAACAGAAACTCAAACGACATCCATCCTGCTAGCCCAGGCTGCCGACCTGGAACCTATCCCCTGATCGAAGAAGAAGCAGAAGAAGAACTCAATGCAAGCAAGCATCGCTCTCGCGTCAAGATCATCGCACAACCTGTACCTGCAACTGTTGTTGTAGTAATCTGTGAGCCACGAGGACTCAGAAATCCCATTACCATGGGTATCAAGACTAGCAAAGCTTAAAGGGAAAGGAAGGGGTAAAGTGGTGAGGCTGCAGCAGCGACTAAGCATTTATGGTGGCTAACATACGCAAATAAGAGCGAGAAGAGAGCAAGCGGAACGATCGTGAACTAGTAATGATCAAGAAGTGATCCTGAACTCCTACTTACGTCAAACATAACCCAGAATCCATGTTCACTTTCCGAACTCCGCCGAAAAGAGACCATCATGGCTACACACACGGTTGATGCGTTTTAATTCGGATCTGGTGTCAAGTTATCTACAACCGGACATTAACAAATTCCCATCTGCCTATAACTGCAGGCACGGCTTTCGAAAGATTATACCCTGCAGGGGTGTCCCAACTTAGCCCATGATAAGCTCTCGCGATCAATGAAGGATATACCTTCTCCCAGGAAGACCCGATCAGACTCGGCATCCCGGTTTACAAGACATTTCGACAATGGTAAAACAAGACCAGCAAAGCCTCCCGCTGGGCCGACAAATCCCGATAGGAGCTGCACATATCTCGTTCTCAGGGCACACCGGATGAGCCAGACGTTGGGTTGGCATAGACCCTGGTTGCCCAGGGGGCGCCGGACATCGCTCGGTTTGGACCAACACTTAGACAAGCATTGACCCGGGGGGCTAAAATAAAGATGACCCTCGGGTTGGCCGACCCAAGGGAAAGGTATAGGTGGTGGTGAGGCAAATGGTAAAACCAAGGTTGGGCCTTCCTGGAGGAGTTTTATTCAAAGCGAACTGTCAAGGGGGTCCCATAAATCACCCGACCGCGTAAGGAACGCAAAATCCGGGAACATAACACCGGTATGACGGAAACTAGGGCGGCAAGAGTGGAACAAAACACCAGGCAAAAGGCCGAGGCTTGCACCCTTTACCAAATATATAGATGCATTAATAATATAAGAGATATTGTGATATCCCAACAAAATCCTATCCACCATGGAGCAATCTTCAACTTCACCTGCAACTAGACCGATATAAGAGGGGCTGAGCAAAAGCGGTAACATAGCCAAACAACGGTTTGCATAGGAAAGGTGTCAAAGGTTAGAGGTTCATGGCAATTTGGGATGGCTTGATAAACAGGTGATAGGTAGCGCAGCAAAACGATAGAATGAAGCAACTAGCATAGCAATGATAGTAGTGAGATCCAGGGTAGCGGTCATCTTTCCTGAAATCCCGCAAGGAAGAAGAACGAGTCCATGAAGAAGATGAACGGATGAAGCCGAACCAAGCATAGACAAACGAATCCTCACGATCGCAACGAAACAGGAACTATCGAAAAGAAGCACACAACGTAGTAAACACACCACACATGAACAAGGCATGATGCACAACAAAGCATGATGCAAGACAAGACTACATGAAGCTACTCATGGCAAGAGATGATGCAAACAAGAGCAACACATCAAGGCAAGTTTAAATGACGCCGGGAACAACATATAACAATTCCGGTAAGTCCTCATATGCAAATTTCGAAGTTGGTCCAGATCTGAATAAACCTTATGTTCAAGTTGTTAAACAGCAAGTTAAGATGCACAAAGATGATCTACACAGGATTCTAGTCCAGTTACATATAAAGTTCATTTAGTTCGGAGCTACGGCCTAAAAGATATGAGCAAAACAAGTTAAACATGGCATTGGTGCAAAATGCATTCAAACGTCAAGAAAACACCTCAAAACAAGGATGCAACATGATAATATGAAGCTACATGCAATTCTAAGCAAGTTTCATATAGAGCACACTCAAAACGGAGCAACGGTTCAACAGACACACATGAAACAAGTTTAAAGGACAAGCTGTCCAAAACAGCAACTAGGCATATTGCAAGCATCAAAACAACATGCTACAGCACCACAATATGAAAACAAAAGGCATGGACATGATGTACAGGTAAAGCATAACAAAACATGAACACTGAGCTATCTCCAGAAATCACTAGAACATATTCAAACACACATGGCAAGATTGCAAGTAATAACAATTTCAGACTTTACAGAAATTAACATCAGGTTGCAATGTTTAGAGCTATCAAAAAACATGTTACAGGAACTTATAATGGCAAACAAAGGCATGGCATGAATCTACTAAATTCATAGATCAAAAGTCCTTTACTAACCATAAGCCAAAAAGGAATAGAAGATATGATGGCACCCACGTAAACATAGCAAGTTATATGACAAATTCAAACATGGCAGAAACAGAATTATGAAGGCATGTAGATGAGCTTGTACCACTCACCACAGAGCAATAAATGGCATGTCAAGGCAACCAACAGTAAGAAGGCATGTTTATGAAGCTAAGCATGGTAATAGCAAGTCCATAGGGTGCATGGAACACTAGCAAAACACATGGCAACAACTGAACTGAACGTTAACAGGCTGACAACAACATTATCAAGCCACTTTGAAGCAAGATAACAACAAGCTATAGCAGGCTATAAATGCAACCAGGGGCATGAATGGATAGAGCATAACATGTAGAACAAAACATATTTAGTGATCATCTCCATATTATGCATAGAATGATTAGTAGCAACATGTTTACATAACATCACGAAATAACAGATTCAGCCTAGCAAAACAGCAACATCAAGTATACTATTTAACAAGCTTGATTCACTCACCACAAGTCATTACATGACAAGATAAGCATAGCATCATCAAGAAGACATGTTTATGTAACAAACCAAGGCAAGAACAAGTTCATAGCATGCAAGGATCAACTACAACAACCTTGGCAAAATTGAATAACACGTAAACAATCTGCCAGGAAACATTTTGTAGCAAAAGTAGAGCACGAAAATGACATGCTAGACTACTCCATAATTGAAAACAAGGCATGAATGGATATAGGATAACCATATGTTCAAAACATCCTTACTGAAGTATCTCAAATATGCATGGATCTCTCTGTAGCATCAAGTTTACATGGCATCAAAATAACAGCAGAACAGGGACTAAAATCAGCAACATCACGAAGCCTAGATTATATGCTTGTGCTAGTCACCACACTGATCACAAAAATACATGGTAAGCACCTCTGTAAAGAAGACATATCATAGATCAAAACACATGTAGACATCAACCTCATAGGATGCACACATCAAACGTGGCAAAAATGACAAAAGTGCATGTTCTGTTAACAGACGGTAGAAAACATCATGAAGCATTCTTACAACGATAATTCAGGCATCAAGATGATCCCAAATGAACATGATGCAATGGAATGAAATGATGCACTCGTCGAGGCAAACAATTTGACATATTGCACGCACAAAACGGAGCTACGGATGCAGAGATACGATGCGATGAACATGGCATGAAAATTACTGCAGATTCGGGGACTTAGTGGATTTTCGGGGTCAACCTCGTGATTGGATCTGGAGCGGGGCGGCACGGATCCCGAGGTGGCAGCGGCTCCGGTCAACGGCGACGAGGGAGATGGCCGGAGAAGGCCATCGGAGGGGCGCTCCGGCCGGAGGAGGCGACGGCTGGCGGTGTGGGGGTCGGAGGGCTCCCGGGCGGCGGCGGGGCAGGCCCGGCCCGGGCGGAGGGAGCTAGCGGCGCTCGGGGGCGAGCCGCGGCGGCGCGGAGGCGAGGGGGCGAGGCCGATCGGCGCGGCGCGGGCTGGAGCCGGCAGCCGCGGTGGCGGGCGACGGGGCCATGGCCGGCGGCGCGGAGGCCGAAGGGGGCTGGCGGCGCGGAGGCCGAAGGGCGCCGGGCGGCGATCGGAGAGGCGCCAGCGGGGAGCGAGGCGGGGCGCGGGTGCGGAGGCTCCGGCCGGCGAGGCGGGGCGCGGCGCGGGCCGAACGGTCGGACGGCGGCGGCGGCGCGGGCTCGCGCGGGCCCGATCCAGGTCCCGCGTGCCACGCGGTGGGGGGAGGAGAGAGAGGGTGAGGTGGCGACGGGGGATTGGCTGGGGCGGCGGCGCTGGCTGAGGTGGCGGGCCGCGATTGGCTGCAGCGACGTGGCCAGCGGACATGTCCGGCTCGGGCGGACGTGTCCGGCAGCGCGAGGACGAAAATGGCTAGGGTTAGGGGGATTCATCCGTGAATTTCGGGGGAGGGGCTATTTATAGGTTTCTGGGAGCTAGGAGAGTCCAAATGAGGAGCGGTTTTCGCCCACACGATCGTGATCGAACGACCGAGAGCATGGAGGGGAGTTAGATGGGTTTTGGGCCACTTTGGAAGGGGTGTTGGGCTGCAAGGAGAAAGGGGCTTTTACGGTTACCCGGTTAACCGTTGGAGTACCAAACGACCTCCGAATGGCACGAAACTTGACAGGCGGTCTACCGGTGCTATACCAAGGCCGCTTGGCAAACCTCGGGCCATTCCGAGAAGTTTAACACCCACTCACAACAGGAGACAAAAAGGGGAACGCCGGAGGACATAGGAGTGCCGGATTGCAAAACGGACAACGGAGAAAATGCTCGGATGCAAGAGACGAACACGTATGCAAAATGAGATGCACATGATGACATTTTAAAATGCAACACGCAAGCAAATGACATGGCAATGACAGCGAATAACTGGCAGACACCTGGCGCATCGAATCTGGGGCATTACAACACTCCTCCACTAACAAGAGATCTCGTCCCAAGATCTTAGGACCGAGACGGAAGAGAAAAGGGATGAGGAGAAAAAAGAACTCAAGAGAAGAAGCAAAGAATCGAGAGCACTCGCGAAGAAGAGAGGAACGACGAGAATGACGAGAATCAAAAGCTCACGAAATCAGATAGGCCATGAAACCACTCCGGTTAGAACGAGATAAGAAACTAATAATACTGAAAGGATTTAGGCAGCACTCCGGTTGAACAAGGAAAGAATAGAACACGAACTAGAGAAGATGGAACGATACTTGACTTGAGGAACAACACAAAACCTCCAGAAGACTTAAAAGAATGGAATGAAAAGAACTTAGAAGGAAGGGTTGAACGGAGTTGTTGAAAAAAATATCAACAACGAAAGAATAAGCTTGTTGTGGTCTTATAGATAACATCTCAAGATCATAAGGTGATAACCGGCCACAAACGGAAATGATTGGACATCTGAGAAGAACGAAGAAAAGCAAAACTCCACTTCCCAAGAAAATGAAGAATTATTTGCGCTTCTAGACGCGAGAAGAAAAGATACTTGAACTCCACCAACAAGATCTTGATGAACTCTTGAAGAATGAATTAAATCATGAAGAACCACCATGAAGAACTCCGGTAACCAAAGATGACGAGATAGAATGAAGGAAAAAGAGAATAAGATGAGCCTTGCGATGATTCCGATGGGGGTTCCGACGAGATGACCGAGGAAATTTGAACTCCGGAAAAGAAAAGATGAAAACACTTGGAACTAGAATTTATTCATCAAGAACAAACTCCGAAGGAAAGGATTACTCACACTAATGAAATAAGAATAAGATTTATTGTATGCTTATCCTTCATCAAATTAAATTGATGACAAACAATGGATTTTGCATATCACTTATTCTTCTTGAAAAAGGATTGAGAAGGGATAGCACAAAACTTGAGAAGGTCTTCATGAACCACCGGTAGGATTGAAAGAACGAATGGATTGAAATGATAATCAAAGAAAAGAATCTTGAACGAACCACCGTAAGAATTCGAAAATGACTGATGCAAGAGACTTAATCACCGGGAAGAATTAGAAGAACAAATATTGTAGAGGGGATTTAGATACAAGAAAATGGGAAGAACTCGATCTAATTAAAAAAAAGCACTTGAATGAAAGACCGGGATAATTAGAGAACGATATCTGGAATGACGGCCTCCGGTGAAAAGAAACGGAAAACAACTTCTGACATACTCCGGATGGTTAAGAAAAGAATATATGACGAATAGAAAAAAATCGAGAGGATAACATGAAGCTGGAACCACGGATCTTTGAGAGAACGAGCAAGATTTAGAGGAAAAACTCTTCTTCAATCTTCAAATAACGACGAGAAACAGCACCAAAATTAACTGAGATACTCCGGGAGAATGAAAAACGAAGGGACTGAGCCAACAATGAAAATAGTTTGAAAACGATCTTGGAGAAGGCATGTGACTGATGGAAACCATTCTTACGTCACACTTTGAAAATAATTGAGAATAACTCCGGGGGAATTAGAAGATTCAGGTAAGATCCTGGGAAAAGACCTGTGGGTTAGGGCCCACTAAAATAGAACACCGTTGGAAAGGGATGTAGAACATATAGATGATGCGCCGGAACAGTTGAAATATTTGAATGAGGTGACAACCTCAAATAAATTAGAACGCAGACGAATCTCCTGAGATGTCTTGAGCACTCCGGAAGGATAAACTGGCGAGAGGCGAACAAGCAGGGAAAACACTTGAGCCAAGGAAAAGAATGTGATCAACCCGAAAAAAAATTGAATTGAGTGCACCGGAAAAGAAAGGGGTGAGGAATGACGAACAAAACGAGAATTCACCGGTTGAAACAATTGACGAAAGACTGAAAGGCTCCACACGAATGAAATAGATGGTCGAGAGAGAGTCAGACCCCGGGAAGAAAAAGGTGGGAGGGTGGGAAAACACAAAGGCAACTTGGAAGGGGAACCGACGAATAGCTTGAAGAGAAAACACCGGTTGAAATCATTGAGGAGAGAGAGCAACAACTTCGCACGAGTAGGATGGATACTCGATTACGGACTCCGGTTCCGAGAAGAAGAAGGGTGGGCGGGTGGGAAAGAAAACAACTGAGGATTGAACTCAAAGATGAAGAGGCTCGAGTCAACTTGACGAGAAATGCACCGAATCAAAAGAGATGAGAACCAATGATCGAAAAACCAACTGCGTGATCCTAAAGAAAAATTTGAAGGGGAAGAGGAGTAATTCAAAACACCTACATCAAGATTCCTTACCAGAGCGACGAAGGGGCCGAGGAGTAAAAAGAATTCCTACTCTCTGATATAACTAGACTCCGAAAACAGTTTTTCTTCTAGACTCAACAACGGTAAAACTACACGATCAATCGAGGGGGGCTCCTAGGGTCGGTCGAGGCTCTGATACCAACTTGTCACGCCCAATATGCGATACTATCCTAAAGAGACTCGGAGGTCCCACCAAGATAGAACCGCATATTGAAACGCTTTTACAAGGTGGATATCATTACATCAACATTACATAATAGATGGGGATACATAGAAGAGGCATACAATGCCACTCGAATACAACATCACAATACATCAAATCATCATCCAACTTCGGATGAAACACAAATAGAAACTCAAACGACATCCACCCTGCTAGCCCAGGCTGCCGACCTGGAACCTATCCCCAGATCGAAGAAGAAGCAGAAGAAGAACTCAATGCAAGCAAGCATTGCTCTCGCGTCAAGATCATCGCACAACATGTACCTGTAACTGTTGTTGTAGTAATCTGTGAGCCACGAGGACTCAGCAATCCCATTACCATGGGTATCAAGACTAGCAAAGCTTAAAGGGAAAGGAAGGGGTAAAGTGGTGAGGTTGCAGCAGCGACTAAGCATATATGGTGGCTAACATACGCAAATAAGAGCGAGAAGAGAGCAAGCGGAACGATTGTGAACTAGTAATGATCAAGAAGTGATCCTGAACTCCTACTTACGTCAAACATAACCCAGAAACCATGTTCACTTTCCGGACTCCGCCGAAAAGAGACCATCACGGCTACACACACGGTTGATGCGTTTTAATTCAGATCTGGTGTCAAGTTATCTACAATCGGACATTAACAAATTCCCATCTGCCTATAACCGCAGGCACGACTTTCGAAAGATTATACCCTACAGGGGTGTCCCAACTTAGCCCATGATAAGCTCTCGCGATCATAGAAGGATATACCTTCTCCCAGGAAGACCCGATCAGACTCGGAATCCCGGTTTACAAGACATTTTGACAATGGTAAAACAAGACCAGCAAAGCCTCCCGCTGTGCCGACAAATCCCGATAGGAGCTGCACATATCTCGTTCTCAGGGCACACCGGATGAGCCAGACGTCGAGTTGGCATAGACCCTGGTGGCCCAGGGGGCGCCGGACATCGCTCGGTTTGGACCAACACTTCGACAAGCATTGGCCCCGGGGGGCTAAAATAAAGATGACCCTCAGGTTGGCCGACCCAAGGGAAAGGTATAGGTGGTGGTGAGGCAAGTGGTAAAACCAAGGTTGGGCCTTGCTGGAGGAGTTTTATTCAAAGCGAACTGTCAAGGGGGTCCCATAAATCACCCGACCGCGTAAGGAACGCAAAATACGGGAACATAACACCGGTATGACGGAAACTAGGGCGGCAAGAGTGGAACAAAACACCAGGCAAAAGGCCGAGCATTCCACCCTTTACCAAATATATAGATGCATTAATAATATAAGAGATATTGTGATATCCCAACAAAATCCTGTCCACCATGGAGTAATTTTCAACTTCACCTGCAACTAGAACGCTATAAGAGGGGCTGAGCAAAAGCGGTAACATAGCCAAACTACGGTTTGCATAGGAAAGGTGTCAAAGGTTAGAGGTTCATGGCAATTTGGGATGGCTTGATAAACAGGTGATAGGTAGCGCAGCAAAGCGATAGAACGAAGCAACTAGCATAGCAATGATAGTAGTGAGATCCAGGGTAGCGGTCATCTTGCCTGAAATCCCGCAAGGAAGAAGAACGAGTCCATGAAGAAGATGAACGGATGAAGCCAAACCAAGTGTAGATGAATGAATCCTCACGATCGCAACGAAACAGGAACTATCGAAAAGAAGCACACAACATAGTAAACACACCACACATGAACAAGGCATGATGCACAACAAAGCATGATTCAAGACAAGACTACATGAAGCTACTCATGGCAAGAGATGATGCAAACAAGAGCAACACATCAAGGCAAGTTTAAATGACGCCGGGAACAACATATAACAATTCCGGTAAGTCCTCATATGCAAATTTCGAAGTTGGTCCAGATCTGAATAAACCTTATGTTCAAGTTGTTAAACAGCAAGTTAAGATTCACAAAGATGATCTTCACGGGATTCTAGTCCAGTTACATATAAAGTTCATTTAGTTCGGAGCTACGGCCTAAAAGATATGAGCAAAACAAGTTAAACATGGCATTGGTGCAAAATGCATTCAAAAATCAAGCAAACACCTCAAAACAAGGATGCAACATGATAATATGAAGCTACATGCAATTCTAAGCAAGTTTCATATAGAGCACACTCAAAACGGAGCAACGGTTCAACACACACACATGAAACAAGTTTAAAGGACAAGCTGTCCAAAACAGCAACTAGGCATATTGCAAGCATCAAAACAACATGCTACAGCACCACAATATGAAAAACAAAAGGCATGGACATTATGTACAGGTAAATCATAACAAAACATGAACACTGAGCTATCTCCAGAAATCACTAGAACATACTCAAACACACATGGCAAGATTGCAAGTAATAACAATTTCAGACTTTACAGAAATTAACATCAGGTTGCAATGTTTAGAGCTATCAGAAAACATGTTACAGGAACTTATCATGGCAAACAAAGGCATGGCATGAATCTACTAAATGCATAGATCAAAAGTCCTTTACTGACCATAAGCCAAAAAGGATCAGAAGATATGATGGCACCGACGTAAACATAGCAAGTTATATTACAGATTCAAACATGGCAGAAACAGAATTATGAAGGCATGTAGATGAGCTTGTACCACTCACCACACAGCAATAAATGGCATGTCAAGGCAACCAACAGTAAGAAGGCATGTTTATGAAGCTAAGCATGGCAATAGCAAGTCCATAGGGTGCATGGAACACTAGCAAAACACATGGCAACAACTGAAATTAATGTTAACAGGCTGACAACAACATTATCAAGCAACTTTGAAGCAACATAACAACAAGCTACAACAGGCTATAAATGCAACCAGGGGCATGAATGGATAGAGCATAACATTTAGAACAAAACATATTTAGTGATCATCTCCATATTATGCATAGAATGATTAGTAGCAACATGTTTACATAACATCACGAAATAACAGATTCAGCCTAGCAAAACAGCAACATCAAGTACACTACTTAACAAGCTTGATTCACTCACCAAAAGTCATTGCATGACAAGATAATCATAGCATCATCAAGAAGACATGTTTATGTAACAAACCAAGGCAAGAACAAGTTCATAGCATGCAAGGATCAACTACAACAACCTTGGCAAAATTGAATAACACGTAAACAATCTGCCAGGAAACATTTTGTAGCAAAAGTAGAGCACGTAAATGACATGCTAGACTACTCCATAATTGCAAACAAGGCATGAATGGATATAGGATCACCATATGTTCAAAACATCCTAACTGAAGTATCTCAAAATATGCATGGATCTCTCTGTAGCATCAAGTTTACATGGCATCAAAATAACAGCAGAACAGGGACTAAAATCAGCAACATCACAAAGCCTAGTTTACATGCTTGTGCTAGTCACCACATTTATCACAAAAAATACATGGTAAGCACGTCTGTAAAGAAGACATAGCATAGATCAAAACACATATAGACATCAACCTCATAGGATGCACACAGCAAACATGGCAAAAATGACAAAAGTGCATGTTCTGTTAACAGACAGCAGAAAACATCATGAAGCATTCTTAAAACAATGATTCAGGCATAAAGATGATCTCAAATGAACATGATGCAATGGAATGAAATGATTTACTCGTCGAGACGAACAATTTGACATATTACACGCGCAAAAGGGAGCTACGGATGCAAAGATACGACGCGATGAACATGGCATGAAAATTACTGCAGATTCGGGCGGCGCGGATCCCGAGGTGGCGGCGGCTCCGGTCAATGGCGACGAGGGAGATGACCGGAGAAGGCCATCGGAGGGGCACTCCGGCCGGAGGCGACGGCTGGCGAAGTGGGGGCCGGAGGGCTCCCGGGCGGCGGCGGGGCAGGCCCGGCCCGGGCGGAGGGAGCTCGCGGCGCTCGGGGGCGAGGCGCGGCGGCGCGGAAGCGAGGGGGCGAGGCCGATCCGGGGCGGCGCGGGCTGGACCCGGCAGCCGCGGCGGTGGGCGGCGGCGCCATGGCCGGCAGCGCCGGGGCGGGAGGCGGGGCGAGGCCGGCGGGGGCTGGCGACGCGGAGGCCGTAGGGCGCCGGGCGGCGACCGGAGAGGCGCCGGCGGGGAGCGAGGTGGGGCACGGGCGTGGAGGCTCCGGCCGGCGAGGCGGGGCGCGGCGTAGGCCAAACGGGCGAACGACGGCGGCGGCGCGGGCTCGCGCGGGCCCGATCCGGGGGATTGGCTGGGGCGGCGGCGCTGGCTGAGGTGGCGGGCCGCGATTGGCTGCAGCGACGTGGCCAGCAGACATGTCCGGCTCGGGGGGACATGTCCGGCGGCGCGAGGATGAAAATGGCTGGGGTTAGGGGGATTCATCCGCGAATTTCAGGGGAGGGGCTATTTATAGGTTTCTTGGAGCTAGGAGAGTCCAAATGAGGAGCGGCTTTCGCCCACACGATCATGATCGAACGACTGAGAGCATGGAAGGGAGTTAGATGGGTTTTGGGCCACTTTTGAAGGGGTGTTGGGCTGCAAGGAGAAAGGGGCTTTTACGGTTACCCGGTTAACCGTTGGAGTACCAAACGACCTCCAAATGGCACGAAACTTGACAGGCGGTCTACCGGTGCTATACCAAGGCCGCTTGGCAAACCTCGGGCCATTCCGAGAACGTTTAACACTCACTCACAATAGGAGACAAAAAGGGGAACGCCGGAGGACATAGGAGTGCCGGATTGCAAAATGGACAATGGAGAAAATGCTCAGATGGAAGAGACGAACACGTATGCAAAATGAGATGCACATGATGACATGGTAAAATGGAACACGCAAGAAAATGACATGGCAATGACAGCGAATAACTGGCAGACACCTGGCGCATCGAATCCGGGGCGTTACAATCCAGAAGGCGTAATGGGTGACGACTCGCATCTCCAACGGCAGCTAAAGGCTGGTGAGCGCATCCTGACGCAGGTGACACAAGAGAAGAACAAGCTACAAGATGCCAATGTTCGTCTGGACGTGGAATTAAAGGACGTCCGCGCCCAACTGGCGGACTCCGTGAAGGAGAAAAAAGGCTTTGACGCGGCATTTATGGTAAGAGCTCAAGCGAACGGTGTGATAGTTCGGCGAGGAAGTTTTTTGATTTTTTTGCTTGCAGGGATGTTAATGGGTCGCCCTGGAGAGGAGATGCCCTCATCTGCAGGTGATTTGCTGCAAGAACTTTTGCAGATGCATGAGCGTGCTCGGCAGGTGATGCACGGTGTTGGTCAGGCCTTGTGGCCATCAAGCCTCCTGCCGAATGGCATAGGGGAGCTTGCGGACCTGCTTCAAGGAGCCCGGCGGAGCTTCCGTCTGTGGAAGATATCAGCATGCCGGCAAGGAGCAAGAGAAGCGTGGGCGATGGTGAAGACGCGCTACACCAAGCTGGACCCAAACCATATGGCTCAAGTAGGACCGGCGGGACCCGATGGGCAAGAAATTCCCGTGAGTCTGGTATATGACCAGGTAGCGTTAGCCGCTAAGTACTCTCGACAGGATTGTAGGCTAGATAACCTGTTAGATGGTATAGAGGAGGAGTATAGTCAGTCTCCGTGACTTTGTAATTTAATTGGCATAAATAGCCCCTAGCCGGATTGAAATCATTTGTCATGGCGGACCTTTTGGCTTCAGCCACTGGATCCTATAGTCCGGGGTGTGTCCGAATACCCACTTGGTTATACAAGAACCAGGGTATGCGTGGAGACCAGGCGTAGGGGTCATAAGTGCTTGAACAGACAAGTACCCAACTAGTTATGTTATATTGCATGGATAGCAAGAAACATCTTCCAGGGAGAATAGTTCCGTTAGGGGTTCCTTTCCCTGGGAATGCATGTGTCGATGCACATGTCCGGACTGCGAACGATGGCGTGGGATACAAAGCTTCTGGGGTTTTTTTGTTGTAACCAACGAATACATCCTTTGTTCACCGATCGAATATTCTCTTAAGGAAACTAGCTTTCGGCTTCACCCAGTCTGAGGTACACATCCGGCTTAACCGGCAGTAACAATCGTAGAGGTGCTCCCCTTATGCCCTAGCCGAATTAACGGGAACGTAGGGCATAAACACAAGAGCCAGGCAACCCAGCTTGGCCACATCTTAAGTCAAAGCGATGCATAGAATGGTCAAGAAAGGGCACATATGGAAAAAAGAACGCATATGCGATGGGCAAAAAGCCATTTAAAGTAATTATGTCTAGCTTGCGAATAGGAAGCCCCCAGGTATAGCTTACACACATAGTACGGCCAGAATGATCTGGGAGTCCGCACTGTATTAAATATTTTGTGTGAAGAGAAAAAGAGGCGAGAAAGGAGAGAAAAAGAGGTGGAGCATAATTAAAAAGGAGGGGTGAGGAGATGAACACTGAGTTCGGCGTTAGGCGTAGAATCTCCGGAGTCTAGCCGCGTTCCATGGGTTCGGCTCGAGTCTATTATCGGATGCATTACGTAGACGGTACGCTCCTCCGGTGAGAACTTTGTCAATGACGGAGGGACCTTCCCACTAGGGTTTGAGTTTGTCCTTCTTCCTCTCCGGTAGGCGTAGAACAAGTTCACCAATATTGTAAGTTTTGTCCCGCACTTCTCTGCTTTGATATCGTCGAGCCTACTGCTGATAGAATGCAGAACGGGCTTTTGCGACATCGCGCTCCTCCTCCAGGGCATCCAAGTTATCCTACCGATCTAACTCAGCTTCCTTCTCTTCGTAGATGCGTACGTGTGGCGAATCATGTATTATGTCGCAAGGTAGTACTGCTTCCGCACCGTACACCATGACAAATGGTGTATATCCGGTGGTTCGATTTGGTGTGGTCCGCAGCCCCCAGAGTACGGAGTCGAGCTCCTCTACCCAGTGTGTATCTGATTCTGTTAAAGATCGCACTAGTCTGGGTTTTATGCCGCTCATGATGAGACCATTTGCCCGTTCGACCTGGCCATTTGTTTGGGGGTGGTAGACGGAAGCGTAGTCGAGCTTAATGCCCATTTTGGCGCACCAAGTTTTCACTTCATCGGCTGTGAAATTTGAGCCATTATTAGTGATGATTCTATGGGGGACACCGTACCGGTGTACGACCCCGGATATGAAGTCTATTACTGGTCCGGATTCGGCTTTTTTAACTAGTTTAGCTTCGATCCAATTGGTGAATTTGTCCACTATGACCAATATGTATTTTTTCTTGTGGCTTCCCCCTTTAAGAGGTCCGACCATGTCCAGCCCCCAGACCGCGAAGGGCCAAGTTATGGGGATTGTTTGGAGAGCGGTAGGGGGCATATGACTCTGATTGGCGAAGAGCTGGCAGCCGACGCAATGTTGGACAAGGTCCTATGCGTCTGCTTGGGCCGTCGGCCAATAGAAGCCTGTATGGAAGGCTTTGCTGACTAGCACTCGAGCTGCGGCATGGTGTACGCCCAGTCTGGCATGGATTTCAGCTAGGAGTTTCCGCCCTTCCTCTTCGGAGATGCACCTTTGGAGCACTCCGGTCGTGCTTTTCTTGTAGAGTTCCCCTACGTGGACTTTGTAAGCTTTAGAACACCAGACTATGCAGCGTGCTTCATTTTGGTCTTCGGGGAGCTCATGCCTATTTAGGTAGGCCAAGAAAGGCTCAGTCCACAGGGCGATTACGGCCATGATTTCGTGGGCCAAAGTTGTTATTTCGGTGGTAGAGCCTCCGATTGTGTCTGATGGTTCGGAGTCTGGGGTGTATTCGGATCCGTGCTGGTACTGCCGGACTCCCCTTCCCATACTACGGGTGGATTGAACAGCCTTTCCAGGAATATATTAGGTGGGACAGGGTTTCGTTTGGCGCCGATGCGGGCGAGGACGTCAGCCGCTTGATTGTTTTGTTGAGCCACATGGTGGAATTCGAGCCCCTCGAACCGAGCTGGCATTTTAAGGACGGCATTACGTTTGGCCGCCATTTTCGGATCCTTGTCATCAAAGTCTCCATTTATTTGCGATATTGCGAGGTTCGAATCCCCGCGCACTTCCAGGCGTTGGATGCCCATAGAGACTGCCATCCGAAGACCATGCAACAGAGCCTCATATTCGGCTGCATTGTTGGAGTCTGTGTATAATATTTTTAGGACATACTGGACCGTGTCCCCGGTGGGAGATGTCGGGACTACCCATGCTCCCAGTCTGGCCAGCATTTTGGAGCCGTCAACGTGCATGATCCAGTTGGAGTACGCGTCGTACTCTTTATGGAGTTCGGCTTCTATCCATTCGGCGACAAAGTCAGCCTGTACTTGCGACTTAATGGCTCACTATGGTTTGTATATTATATCGAACGGGAGGAGCTCGATGGCCCATTTGGCAATCCGGCCCATAGCGTCGTGGTTATTAAATATGTCATTGAGTGGTACTTCGGAGGCGACGGTAATCGAACACTCTTGAAAGTAGTGTCTTAGCTTCCGGGATGCCATGAAGACCGCGTATGCTATTTTTTGATAGTGTGGGTATCGGGATTTGCAAGGGGTGAGGACCGTGGATACGTAACAAACCGGCTTTTGAAGCGGGAATTTGTATCCGTTCACCTCTCGTTCGACGACGAGCACTGCGCTTACCACTTGATGTGTTGCAGCTATGTATAGTAGCATCGGTTCGCCGATGTTTGGCGCTGTTAGGACTGGATTACTGGCCAATAAGGTCGTTATCTCATCGAGTCCGGCCGCGGCTGCATCCGTCCATACAAAGTGTTTGGTGTGCCGAAGGAGGCGGTAAAGAGGCAATGCTTTCTCTCCTAGCCTGTATATAAAGCAGCTCAAAGCGGCCACACATCCAGCTAGCTTCTGGATGTGCTTGAGGTCTGTTGGTATAGCCAACTGCGACAGAGCTCGGATTTTTGCTGGATTCGCTTCGATTCCTCTATTGGAAACGATGAATCTCAGCAGCTTCCCCAAGGGGACACCAAAAATGCATCATTCGGAGGCGACGGTATGTCCGGAGGTTATCGAATGTAAGCCTCAAGTCATCTATTAGGGTTTCGATGTGTCTAGTGTTTATGACCACGTCGTCCACATATGCTTCCACTGTTTTGCCGATTTGGGATCCTTGGGGCAAGCCTTGTTGAGGTCTTTGAAGTCGATGGATAAGCGCCAAGATTTGTCCTTTTTTGGTACCATTACCAAATTTGCCAGCCAATCCGGATGTTTAATATCTTTGATGAATCCGGCCTCAAGCAGCTTGGCAAGCTCTTCCCCCATGGCTTGCCGTTTGGGTTCTGAAAACCGCCTTCTGGTCTGTTTGACCGGTTTGTATCTGAAAGCACAAGTGCTTCCTAGGTGGTTTTGGTAATTAATGTCAACATATCTCTTGTTGGACTAACACTTTTATCTAGTATGTTTCAGATAAGTTCAACAATGGAGTGGCACGGACTAAAGGATGTGGATCCCTCAAAATACTAAGGACAAAGGATTGGCTCAAGCTCCAAGCTCAAGACTCTTCATTTTCCATTTTAGTGATCCAAGATCACATTGAGTCTATAGGAAAAGCCAATACTATAAAGGAGGGATGAGGTGTTGCTTAATGAGTTTCTTGCTCCACAGTGCTTAGTGATATGCTCCAAAACCCTCAACTACTTTCCCACTTCCACACAAGTGTCCTAAACCTAAAATCAAACTTGGCCCCACTAATTCTTTCTATCCGTCGCCACCAAGTTTGAATGTCATAGCCAATGCCACAAACCCTAGTCAAATCGGTCTCACCGATAGGGATCTCGGTCTCACCGAGATGGGATCGTAATCTCTCTATATATGTCCATTACCAAAATCGGTCTCACCGAGTTTGAGTAATCGGTACTACCGAGATTACAATGCAAACTTCCTGGTTGACTCATTAACAAAATTGGTCCCACCGAGTTTGTGTAATCGGTCAAACCGAGTTTGCCTGACCAACTCTCTGGAAAGCTTATTACCAAAATCTGTCTCACCGAGTTTGTGTAATCGGTCTTACCGAGATTACGTTATGCCCTAACCCTAACCATGTCGGTCTTACCGAGTTGCATATCATTCCCACCGAAAACCCTAACGGTCACATTATTTGCTAAATCGGTCTGACCGAGTTTAACGATTCGGTCCCACCGAGTTTGGTAGATTGTGTGTAACGGTTAGATTTTGTGTGGAGGCTATATATACCCCTCCACCTCCTCTTCATTCGTGGAGAGAGCCATCAGGCTGAACCTACACTTCCAGCATACATTTTCTGAGAGAGAACTACCTACTCATGTGTTGAGGCCAAGATATTCCATTCCTACCATATGAATCTTGATCTCTAGCCTTCCCCAAGTTGCTTTCCACTCAAATCTTCTTTCTACCAGATCCAAATCCTATGAGAGAGACTTGAGTGTTGGGGAGACTATCATTTGAAGCACAAGAGCAAGGAGTTCATCATCAACGCACCATTTGTTACTTCTTGGAGAGTGGTGTCTCCTAGATTGGCTAGGTGTCACTTGGGAGCCTCTGACAAGATTGTGGAGTTGAACCAAGGAGTTTGTAAGGGCAAGGAGATCGCCTACTTTGTGAAGATCTACCGCTAGTGAGGCAAGTCCTTCGTGGGCGACGGCCATGGTGGGATAGACAAGGTTTCTTCTTCGTGGACCCTTCGTGGGTGGAGCCCTCCGTGGATTCGCGCAACCGTTACCCTTTGTGGGTTGAAGTCTCCATCAACGTGGATGTACGATAGCACCACCTATCGGAACCACGCCAAAAACATCCGTGTCTCCAATTGCGTTTGAATCCTCCAAACCCTTCCCTTTACTTTCTTGCAAGTTGCATGCTTTACTTTCCGCTGCTCATAAACTCTTTGCATGCTTGCTTGCTATGTATTGTGAATGTTAAACTTGGGCCTAAACTCCACTTAAACTTAAGGAAACTTAAAAACTGCAACTTTGGTACTTAGTGTCTAATCACCCCCCTCTAGACACCTCTTCTCAAGGTCCTACAAGTGGTATCAGAGCATTGGTCTCCATTGCTTTGGTTTAAACACCATTGGAGGAAGATGGGTGAGTCTACTTTGGGGAGTCCTAGACATAGAGTGCCTATTCTTGATGGAGAGTACTTTCATGAGTGGAAAAATGAGATGCTTGTAATTTTCAATCAATATCATTTAAACAAGTACATTGCTAGCCCTTGTGCGCCTCATGTTGACCCTATGCATCCTACCCATGATGAGTCAATTGACATGATTAGGAATCTTAGAACTGCCGAACTTATCATTAGAGGATTTCCTAGAAACTTCATTGGATGTTTGCCTACTTTTAAGTGTGCCTACACTATATGGAAATTTCTTGAGGAACGCTTTCCAAATTATTCCCTGAAAAATCTTGATGAAATTCTTCATAAGTCTATTGCTTTGAGTAAGATGAATACTAGTGATCCTATGTTTGGTGATCGTCTATTTGAGCTTACAAACCTTATGCGTGCCAAAGGAAATGTTGGTATTATTAGTGACATTATTTCCGAAGCTATAAAAATTCATAAGCAAGATCATTGTCAAACTCAATCTAACGAATCACCCTCTCTAGGATTTGATCCACCACATGACGATGTTGAACATGGATACTATGATGAGGATGATGATAGTGACTTCGATCTTGATGATGCAATGAGACATTTTAGTCTTATGGCAAATCTTCGGGGATATATGTCAGGAGGAAAGGAATGGGTTCTTGATAGTGGATGTACCGATCACATGACCGGAGATAAAGACATGTTTCGTGAGCTTGCTGATAATGATAGTCCTCGAAAGTATGTCACTTCCGGTGACAACTCAAAGGGTAAGGTGGTTGGCCTCGGTAAGGTGGCCATATCACATGATAGCTCCATACAAAATGTCATGCTCGTTGAATCTCTTGGATACAACTTACTTTCAGTATCTAGACTTGTTGATTTCGGTTTCAATGTCCTATTCACTGAAGTATATTGCCAAGTGTTTCATCGAGACAATCATAAAATGGTCTTTACCGGTGTGCGTAGAGGTGATCTATACCTTGTTGATTTCACTAAAAAGGCTCAACCTAAAACTTGCTTCATTGCTAAATCCTCAAAAGGTTGGTTATGGCATAGACGATTAGGTCATGTTGGTATGCGAAACCTTGACAAACTTATTAAAGGAAATCATGTCCTTGGAGTTAACAATGTCATATTTGATAAGGATAGACTTTGCAGTGCTTCTCAAGCAGGTAAACAGGTTGGAGGAAGGCATCCCGTGAAGAACATCATGACCACAAGGAGGCGACTCGAGCTACTTCACATGGATCTCTTTGGTCCCAACTCTTACAAGAGTCTCGGTGGAAATTCTTTTGGTCTAATTATAGTTGATGATTTTTTGAAGATTTACGTGGGTGTTCTTTCTCGATGATAAATCGCAGGTCCAAAAGATCTTCAAAAACTTCGCTAGGAAGGCCCAAAATCAATTTGAAGTGAAGATCAAGAAGGTTCGCAGCGACAACGAAACGGAGTTCAAGAACGCAAATGTGGACACCTTTCTTGACGAAGAAGGGATTTCACACGAGTTCTCGGCTACGTACACACCTCAACAAAATGGAGTTGTTTAGAGGAAGAACCGGACGCTCATCGAAATGGCGAGAACGATGCTTGATGAGTACAAGACACCGAAGCACTTTTGGGCAGAAGCGGTTGAGACAGCTTGTCATGCAACAAATTGCTTGTATCTTCACAAGCTACTCGGCAAGACGGCATACGAGCTCCTCACCGGTAACAAACCCCAAGTTGGATACTTTTGAGTATTTGGCTCAAAGTGCTACATTCTTGATAAGCTTCGTCGTTCTAAATTTGCTCCTAAGTCTCATGAAGGTTTCCTACTAGGTTATGGCTCAAACTCTCACACATACCATGTCTACAACAATTTCACCCGAAAGGTTGAAGAGATGGTAGATGTGAAGTTTGATGAATCTAACGGCTCGCAAGTAGAGCAATTGCTAATTGATGTAGGAGACAAAGATCCTTCGGAAGCAATCCAAGACTTCTATTGGCAAGGTTCGTCCAACGGAGGTGAAGGAGAGTACCTCGTCTATCCAAGTGGAAGCTTCTACTTCACGACAAGGTGAACCAAGAATTGATATGGAAGCATCCACAAGTGGGACACACCAAGATGAAGAAAACGAGGAAGTGCATCAAGATGAACGTCAACAACCTACTTCTCCACCACGACAAGAGAACGACAACGCCAACAATGAAGAAGGCCAAGAAGAAGAACAAGATGAAGAAGATGTTCAACGAAGACCCAAGCAAAAGTTGTCATGAGTTCGAGCAAGAATTGCTAAAGATCATCCCGTCGAGCAAATCTACAATGACATTCAAACCAGCAGAATCACTCGCTCTAAAACTCGTTTAGCTAACTTTTGTGAAAACTATTCTTTCATATCTAGCATTGAACCTATGAAGGTTGAAGAAGCATTGGAAGATCCGGATTGGATAAATGCTATGCATGAAGAGCTACACAACTTTGAGAGGAATCAAGTTTGGACATCGGTTGAGAAGCCCGACAACAACCACAACGTCATCGGTACCAAATGGGTGTTTCGCAACAAGCAAGATGAAGATGGACAAGTAGTTCGCAACAAAGCATGTCTCATCGCCCAAGGCTACACACAAGTCGAAGGTATGGACTATGGTGAGACTTACGCTCCCGTTGCTAGACTTGAGTCCATTCGCATCTTACTTGCCTATGCTAATCATCATGATATCACCTTGTACCAAATGGACATTAAAAGTGCTTTTCTAAATGGTGAAATAGAGGAGGAAGTTTATGTTAAGCAACCTCCCGGCTTTGTCAATCCTAAGAAACTCAATCATGTTTACAAACTTCACAAAGTTCTTTATGGTCTTAAACAAGCTCCTAGAGCATGGTATAAATGCTTGACCAAGTTCTGTATTGAAAAAGGTTTTGAAATTGGGAAAATTGATTCTACTCTTTTTACTAAAAGGGGGTTAATGGAGAACTATTTGTATGCCAAATCTATGTTGATGATATTATATTTGGTTCAACTAACCCTCATTTTACTGAAAAGTTTGGGAAGCTAATGTCGGAGAAGTTTGATATGTCTATGATGAGTGAACTCAAATTCTTTCTTGGGTTGCAAATCAAGCAAACTAAGGAAGGTACCTTTGTTTCTCAAATGAAGTACACCAAGGACTTATTCAAGAAGTTCAATATGCAAGAATGCAAAGGTATGTCTACACCCATGCCTACTAGTGGACATCTTGATTTGACCAAAGATAGTGAACCGGTTGATCAAAAGGTTTATCGCTCTATGATTGGTTCATTGTTATATCTATGTGCTTCACGTCCCGATATCATGCTAAGTGTGTGCATGTGTGCACGATATCAAGCTACTCCTAAGGAAAGTCATCTTAAGGCCGTGAAAAGGATAGTGAGATACTTAATCCATACACCAAATTTTGGCATTTGGTATCCTAAGAGGGCATCTTTCGATCATGTTGGCTATTCCGACTCGGACTATGCCGGAGACAAGGTTGATAGAAAGTCCACTTCGGGTACTTGTCAATTTCTTGGTAGATCTCTTGTGTCTTGGTGTCACGCCCAATATGCGATACTATCCTAAAGAGACTCGAAGGTCCCACCAAGGATAGAACCGCATATTGATACGCTTTTGCAAGGTGGATATCATTACATCAACATTACATAATAGATAGGGATACATACATAAGGCATACAATGCCACACGAATACAACATCATCTTACATAAGAGCACCATCCGACTACGGATGAAACACAAACAGAAACTCAAACGACATCCACCCTGCTAGCCCAGGCTGCCGACCTGGAACCTATCCCCTGATCGAAGAAGAAGCAGAAGAAGAGCTCTCGCGTCATGATCATTGCATAACCTGTACCTGCAACTGTTGTTGTAGTAATCTGTGAGCCACGAGGACTCAGCAATCCCATAACAATGGGTATCAAGACTAGCAAAGCTTAATGGGAAAGGAAGGGGTAAAGTGGTGAGGTTGCAGCAGCGACTAAGCATATATGGTGGCTAACATACGCAAATGAGAGCAAGAAGAGTAACAACGGAACGGCCGTGAAGCTAGCAATGATCAAGAGGTGATCCCGAACTCCTACTTACGTCAAACATAACCCAAAACCGTGTTCACTTCCCGGACTCCGCCGAAAAGAGACCATCACGGCTACACACGCGGTTGATGCGTTTTAATTCGGATCTGGTGTCAAGTTGTCTACAACCGGACATTAACAAATTCCCATCTGCCACATAACCGCGGGCACGGCTCTCGAAAGTTTATACCCTGCAGGGATGTCCCAACTTAACCCATGATAAGCTCTCGTGATCAACGAAGGATATTCCTTCTCCCAGGAAGACCCGATCAGTCTCGGAATCCCGATTTACAAGACATTTCGGCAATGGTAAAACAAGACCAGCAAGACCACCCGATGCGCCGACAATCCTGATAGGAGCTGCACATATCTCGTTCTCAGGGCAACACCGGATGAGACAGGCTACGAGTAAAACCAGACCTCGAGTTTCCCCGAGGGGGCCCCGCAGGCGGCTCGGTTCGGACCAGCACTTAGAGAAGCACTGGCCTGGGGGGGCTAAAATAAAGATGACCCTCGGGTTGGCCGACCCAAGGGAAGGGTATAGGTGGTGCTGAGGCAAATGGTAAAACCAAGGTTGGGCCTTGCTGGAGGAGTTTTATTCAAAGGGAACTGTCAAGGGGGTCCCATAAATCACCCAACCGTGTTAGGAATGCAAAATCCGGGAACATAACACCGGTATGACGGAAACTAGGGCGGCAAGAGTGGAACAAAACACCAGGCATAAGGCCGAGCCTTCCACCCTTTACCAAGTATATAGGTGCATTAATTAAATAAGAGATATTGTGATATCCCAACATAATCCTGTCCATCATGGAGCAATCTTCAACTTCACCTGCAACTAACAACGCTATAAGAAGGGCTGAGCAAAAGCGGTAACATAGCCAAACAACGGTTTGCTAGGAAGGTTGAAAAGGTTAGAGGCTGACATGACAAATTGGGAGGCTTGAGCAACAAGAGATAGGTAGCGCGGCATAGCGATAGAACGAAGCAACTAGCATGGCAATGATAGTAATGAGATCCAAGGTGATGGTCATCTTGGCTGAAATCCCGCTAGGAAGAAGAACAAGTCCATGAAGAAGACGAACGGTAGTAGTCGAACGAATCCTCACAATCGCAACATTACCGGAACTAAGAAGCAACACCGGAAAATAAACAAACAACATGGTAAACAACCATCACATAAGCATGGCATGATGCACAATCAAGTATGATGCATGTCCGGTTTAATGAGGCATGGCATGGCAAAGTGCAACAAACAATACTACAAGTTAAGTGGAGCTCAATATGCAACGAGTTGCATATTGACAAAACACCACATGCAGTTATTTAGTTTGATCTCATTATAAGCTACTCAACAATATTAAATGTTGTTAAACATGGTAAGAGGTGAAGCATAAGTAAAGTAACTATTTAGGCAAGTTTAAATGAGGCCGGAACAACAAACAACATTTCTGAAAAAACCTCATATGCAATTTATGAATTTGCTACTGTTCTGCCCTAAAACATATTTTAAAGTTCTTAAACAGGAAAATAAAGTGGACTACATTAAACTAGGTATTTTTTCACCCCATTTACATATAAAGTTTATTTGAAACCGAGCTACGGTTATTTAGTTATGAAATAAAGCATTTTAGCATGGCATTTAAAAAATTAATGCAAACAGCAATTTAAACATTTTAAACATGGATGAAAATGGCATATTATGAAACTAGATGAAATTCTAAGCATGTTACATATATGACATGTTTTATTTGGATGCATGGTTAAATAGTTATTAGTTGTTTAAAACAGGGGCATTTCTGTAATAAGCATGTCCAGGATTTAATGACAAAATCACAGCACAGGAAAAAAACAAATCATAGGCCGAAACAGGACATGGGCACTGGGGGGTTTCTCACCAGGCCTCATGGGCCGGCTGGAGGAGAGGAGCTGGCTGCAGCGCCTTGCTGGGCCACGGGTCGCAGCCAACGGGAGGTGTCGAGGCAGAGGCATCGCCCTCCTCTGCCTGAGCTAATGCTGCTCGATGCAGCCAAGGAGACCGGCGACTGGAGGTGAGCGGTCAACGGGAGGTGTCACACGAAGCAGAGGAGGGAGGTCTGGCAGGGACGCGGGTCTCCAGTTCGTCGGATCTGGGCGGCGTCGAGGAGCTTCGGGCGGCGCAGAAGCTTGAAGCGGATGCCCTGGCGCTCCCTGTCCATGGAGAAAACAGACAGGGGAAAAATGAGGTAAGGTTGGGAGGAGAAGGAAGGAAGAGGAGCAGGGAAGGAGCGGTGACGGGGTTGGCCTGCAGGCTGTAGTCGAGGCCAGGCGCTGGAGCCAAGAGGCTCGAGGAGCTCCTCTCCTTGGTGCTGGACGCGCATGGAAAGCGGGGACACTCGGGTAAGAAGCTAGCTGCAGGCGCGGGAAGGAGGAGGCTGCGGCTTGCTGGGTGTGTCGGCGGCGTGGCTGGCCGGACGGAGGCGGGGACGCGGGGCTCCGGGCAAGCACCTGCTCTGGAGAGGATCGAGGAAGCTTGCGAGGTTGGGGATCGAGCCTCCTGCTCGATCTGGAGGCGGGCACGACGATGAATCAAAGGAAGGAGGTGGAGGCTTTTGGACCGAGGAAGATGGAGGTTGCGGCTGGTTGGTCCGGTGAAGAAAACGAGGGAGGATTTTTGATCAGGGAGGATCCCGATGAGAAGAGTGGCGGCGGCGGAATGGGAAGGATGGGAGAGGATCCCTAGATCCTAGGGTTGGACCTATGTATATAGCAAGTGGGTTTTGGTTTAGGGGTATTAGGTCCCTCCGATCGTAATCGGGCGGCCGTAAAAAAATAGGCTAGAGAGTCCAAATAAGAAAACGGAGATATTTTATAGATGTTAGGGGATGATCCGGACTCAACGGTAGCGACAGAGCGGGTCGGGTTCGGGACAACTTTTGGACGCGCGCGAGGTGTTTGCAGTGTGCAAAGGGGTCAAACGGTTAGGCAACAAAAGAACGGTTGGTCTAAGAAAGGTCAACGGAGGCGAGGAAGAAGCGGCAACAACGAACGACTATGTGTTTTTATGAAAACATGCAGATGCAATGCGAATGATGACATGAGATGAAATGCATGACATGAACAAAATGCAAAAACAAAAGACAAAAACCCAACCACGGAGGAAATATCATATCGCATCTCCGGAAAAGGCAAGAGTTGGAGTTACGAATATGGAAAGTTGTATCTGGGGTGTTACAACACTCTACCACTACGAGAGGATCTCGTCCCGAGATCTAGGATGGCACCGGAGGAAAAAGGAAGAGGAGAGATAAAACAAAGTTGCTTCTTTGACGAATGAGTGAAACCACGAACCTTGAGATGTTGAGCTAAATGAAACAAAGAGTACAACAGAGATGAACGAGATTGCAGACAATCCGTTAGAAAAGAGGAACAAGGAAAATTACGAGAATTTGAAGGTTGCAAAGACATGAATCAAGAGTTTAATGGACAAGATAGAATTTGAAACCACTTCGATTAAATGGGTAAGCAAGAAAAAGAACAAGATCTTTACAAAATGAGGTGATGAGTGAATAGATCAACATCACAATGCCTCCGGAAACAATGCATAATAGTTAGATAGTTGGAATGAATAGAACGAAGAATGAAACCAACATCTCCTACCATAAATGAATTTGAAAGAGCATCCTTACGAAGTAGGATTGAACGAAGTTTTTTGAAAAACAACAACGATAAGAATAAGCTTGTAGCGGGCTTATGAAAACATCTCAAAATTATGAGGTGACAACCGGCCACTAATGGAAACCAATTGCTTGTTTGAGATCAAAGAAGAGATGAAAAACTGCTTTCGCCGAGAGGATAGGAGAAAACTCGGATCATTGATAAGCACCACAAAAAGCAACATTCCTTAGGGAAGGCTTTAGGTGAAATCTATACCAAGATAACTCCAAAGAAGAGATTGATGGATTTAGAGTACCTCATTCTTGACAACATGTGACTCATGAAACATGAATGGAAATTGTCAAGAATGATATAACGCCATCTCGAAGATAAGGTAGAAGGAATTGCACTTCGAAATGCAAGAAGAAGAATACTTGAACGCCTCAAAACAAAACATGTGTTGAGCACCATGTTTATTTTAGAGTATAGCTTGGCGGGTCATAACTTCGAGAGAAATCTTGAAGAACAATTGAAGAATGAAGAGAATCCTTGATGAACCACCATGTAGATCCTCAATGAAGAACTCCGGTAATAAAAGGATGATAAAAAGAAAAGGAAGTTGAAAACACAAGGTGAAGCCTTGCAATGATTTAGATGGAGCTTCGCGACGAGATAATTGAGAGAGCTTGGAACTCCGAAAAGAAAAGATGGAGCATCTCGAACCGAGAAATGTGACATGATGAGCAACGATGGAAAGAAGAAACTAGATCACTTGGATGAAACAATAATAAGAGTTATGTTATGTGTATCCTTCACCAATTTAAATTGATGACAAGAAACGGTTTGGCATACTACTTATTCTTCTTGAGGTATTAAGGATAGAGATAGCGCAAACTTGAGAAGGTATTGATGGAACCACCGGTGGGATTTGGAAACAACGAATGAATTGATATGATAACAAAGGAAGTGAAATCTTGAACGAACCACCGTAAAAATTGGAAAAGAGAGTAGCAAAGGCACAATTCAACGGGAAGAATTGGAAAACGAATGAAGATACTTGAGGGGATTTAGATACATGAGAACGAAGAGGCCATGAACTGATTAGAGGATATTTGAACGATTCACCGGTAAGATTTGGAGAACGATAGCTACACGCTGAGAATGAAGAATTATGACATGATGGCCTTCATAGGAATAAAATGGAAAACAACTCATGAAATGCTCCGGATGGTAAGAAAAGAATTGTCACAACCAAAACAATTATGAGGATAGCATGAAGCCAGAACCATGAATATTCAAGAGAATGGACCAAGATTTAGGAGAAATCCTTCTTCGGTCTTCAAATGTTGAGAATGATGATGAGAACTACAATGAAATTGTTGAGATACTCCGGGAGAATTTAAAGATGAAAGGTTGAGCCAAAGATGAAAATAATTTGAAAATGACCTTGGAGAAGGCATGTGACTGATGAAAATTCATTCTTACGTCAAACTTGGAAATGAATTTGAGAATCTCTCCTGGTAATTCAAAGAGTCAAGTAAGATCCTGGGAAAAGACCTGTGGGTTAGGGGCCACTCAAAAGGAAACACCGTTGAACGATTGATTGAAAGGGGGGATTGCACCGGTTGAATTAAATGACTTGAATGGGATAATAATCTCCAAATAGCTTGAACGGATTAAGAATGGAAACACAAATCTTCTGAGATATCTTCAACACTCTGGAACAAATGAATAGCAAGAGGTGAGTGATTGAGAGGTGCACCGGCATGAGAAAGCATTTGACACGAGGAAAGGAATATGATCAACACTAAAAGCTTGAATTGGATCCACCGGAGAAGCAAAAAAGAACGGAGGATGATGAACTTGAAGCTCGTGAGCATCTTCACGAGGGATCACCGGATCAGAACATTGATTGAAAAGAGTGAAGTGACTTCACATGAATAAATGGATACTTGATTAAAATAAATGAGTCCTTGAAGAAAAGGGTGGGAGGGTTGGGAAAAAACAAAGACGACTAGGGATGAACGAAACAAACACCATTGAGAAAACTTAGAATTGATCTTGCGGATGGGAAAAATGATGGGATCATCTCTAAGAGAAGCGCACCGGTTGGAAAAGGATTAACATGGCAACCTCAATGATCAAAAAGGATTAGTATTCACATAGCAATATGAGAACACCGTTTAGGAAAGGTATGGATTCAACATTTGACTTCGAAGCAACTCGAATACCACAAATAAAACAAAACAAAGGATTTGGCTTGCAGAATAAGCCGGAACAAATACATATGATAGAGATTTACCCAATCCCATATCATGCATCTGTCGGAAAGATATTCTAGGAGCTACTTGAATTCCCACCTATAAACTCCTGAAACTTTCTGGTTATGCAATCTGGTGTTGGGGATACAGGGGAAGCAATATTTCTCACCCAAACTAACAATCCCTACATCCAGCTGTATCCATCCGCCAAAACATAACCAAGAAAACTCCGGAAATCGTGTACCTCAACCTTCGTAAAGCATCCGTTATACGAGCTATGGCAATACTCCCGAACTCCCTAGTATTGGGTGGCGTCGAGGTTATCTCACCAACAACTGCATAAAAGAGATTTTTGATGTCGACAAAAACTCAGGTATTCCAGAACTGCAACGATAAAATTCTGATGACAACACCTCGGAGCTCAACTCCCCGGGACACTGCCACAACCCCTAAATGTCAGGAGGCACCAAGAACAATGTTCTCGTCACAAGACTATCAGAACGATTCCAAGATACCCGTGTGATCCTAAAAAAAATAGTGAAATTTGAGGAAAGGAAAGACAAAACATCTACGTCAGGAGACCTCACCAGAGCGACGAAGGGGCTGAGGAGTAAAAAGAATCCTACTCTCCGATATATATAATCCTAAGACTCAAAATAGTTTTCTTCTAGACTCAACAACGGCCAACAATCAAGGGGGCTCCTATGGTCGGTCGAGGCTCTGATACCAACTTGTCACGCCCAATATGTGATACTATCCTAAAGAGACTCGAAGGTCCCACCAAGGATAGAACCGCAGATTGATACGCTTTTGCAAGGTGGATATCATTACATCAACATTACATAATAGATAGGGATACATACATAAGGCATACAATGCCACACGAATACAACATCATCTTACATAAGAGCACCATCCGACTACGGATGAAACACAAACAGAAACTCAAACGACATCCACCCTGCTAGCCCAGACTGCCGACCTGGAACCTATCCCCTGATCGAAGAAGAAGCAGAAGAAGAACTCCAAGACAAGCAAACATCGCTCTCGCGTCATGATCATCGCATAACCTGTACCTGCAACTGTCGTTGTAGTAATCTGTGAGCCACGAGGACTCAGCAATCCCATAACCATGGGTATCAAGACTAGCAAAGCTTAATGGGAAAGGAAGGGGTAAAGTGGTGAGGTTGCAACAGCGACTAAGCATATATGGTGGCTAACATACGCAAATGAGAGCGAGAAGAGAAACAATGGAACGGTCGTGAAGCTAGCAATGAGCAAGAGGTGATCCTGAACTCCTACTTACTTCAAACATAACCCAAAACCGTGTTCACTTCTCGGACTCCGCCGAAAAGAGACCATCACGGCTACACACGCAGTTGATGCGTTTTAATTCGGATCTGGTGTCAAGTTGTCTACAACCGGACATTAACAAATTCCCATCTGCCACATAACTGCGGGCACGGCAAATTGGGAGGCTTGAGCAACAAGAGATAGGTAGCGCGGCATAGCGATAGAACGAAGCAACTAGCATGGCAATGATAGTAATGAGATCCAAGGTGACGGTCATCTTGCCTGAAATCCCGCTAGGAAGAAGAACGAGTCCATGAAGAAGACGAATGGTAGTAGTCGAACGAATCCTCACAATCGCGACATTACCGGAACTAAGAAGCAACACCGGAAAAGAAACAAACAACATGGTAAACAACCATCTCATAAGCATGGCATGATGCACAATCAAGTATGATGCATGTCCGGTTTAATGAGGCATGGCATGGCAAAGTGCAACAAACAATACTACAAGTTAAGTGGAGCTTAATATGCAACGAGTTGCATATTGACAAAACACCACATGCAATTTTTTAGTTTGATCTCGTTATAAGCTACTCAACAATATTAAATGTTGTTAAACATGGCAAGATGTGAAGCATAAGTAAAGTAACTATTTAGGCAAGTTTAAATGAGGCCGGAACAACAAACAACATTTCCGGAAAATCCTCATATGCAATTTATGAATTAGCTACTGTTCTGCCCTAAAACATATTTTAAAGTTGTTAAACAGGAAAATAAAGTGGACCACATTAAACTAGGCATTTTTCCACCCCATTTACATATAAAGTTTATTTAAAACTGAGCTACAGTTATTTAGTTATGAAATAAAGCATTTTAGCATGGCATTTTAAAAAATTAATGCAAACAGCAATTTAAACATTTTAAACACGGCTGAAAATGGCATATTATGAAACTAGATGAAATTCTAAGCATGTTACATATATGAGATGTTTGATTTGGATGCATGGTTAAATAGGGGCATTTCTGTAATAAGCATGTCCAGGATTTAATGACAAAATCACATCACAGGAAAAAAACAAATCATGGGCCGAAACAGGACATGGGCACTGGGGGGTTTCTCACCAGGCCTCATGGGCCGGCTGGAGGAGAGGGGCTGGCTGCAGCGCCTTGCTGGGCCACGGGTCGCGGTCAACGGGAGGTGTCGAGGTAGAGGCATCGCCCTCCTCTGCCTGAACTGATGCTGCTGGATGCAGCCAAGGAGACCGGCGACTGGAGGGGCCTTGGAGCGGCGGGGCTTGAAGGGGAGCGGTCAACGGGAGGTGTCACACGAAGCAGAGGAGGGAGGTCTCGCAGGGACGCGGGTATCCAGGGCGTCGGATCTGGGCGGCGTCGAGGAGCTTCGGGTGGCGCAGAAGCTTGAAGCGGATGCCCTGGCCCTCCTTGTCCATGGAGAAAACAGACAGGGGAAAAACGAGGTAAGGTTGGGAGGAGAAGGAAGGAAGAGGAGCAGGGAAGGAGCGGTGACGGGGTTGGCCTACAGGTGGCCGAAGACTGGCCGGGGTGGCCTGGTCCGCGAATCATCGGTGGTGCAGCTCGCCGGCAGGCAGCTGTAGTCGAGGCCAGGCGCTGGAGCCGAGAGGCTCGAGGAGCTCCTCTCCTTGGTGCTGGACGCGCACGGAAAGCGGGGACACTCGGGTAAGAAGCTGGCTGCCGGCGCGGGAAGGAGGAGGCTGTGGCTTGCTGGGTGTGTCGATGACGTGGCTGGCCGGACGGAGGCGGAGACGCGGGGCTCCGGGCAAGCACCTGCTCTGGAGAGGATCGAGGAAGCTTGCAAGGTTGGGGATCGAGCCTCCTGCTCGATCTGGAGGCGGGCACGACGATGAATCGAAGGGAGGAGGTGGAGGCTTTTGGACCGAGGAAGATGGAGGTTGCGGCTGGTTGGTCCGGTGAAGAAAACGAGGGAGGATTTTGGATCGGGGAGGATCCCGATGAGAAGAGTGGCGGCGGCGGAATGGGAAGGATGGGACAGGACCCCTAGATCCTAGGGTTGGACCTATATATATAGCAAGTGGGTTTTGGTTTAGGGGTATTAGGTCCCTCCGATCGTAATCGAACGGCCGAAAAATAGGCTAGAGAGTCCAAATAAGAAAACGGAGATATTATATAGATGTTAGGGGATGATCCGGACTCAACGGTAGTGACAGAGCGGGTCGGGTTCGGGACAACTTTTGGACGCGCGCGAGGTGTCTGCACTGTGCAAAGGGGTCAAACGGTCAGGCAACAAAAGAACGGTTGGTCTAAGAAAGGTCAACGGAGGCGAGGAAGAAGCGGCAACAACGAACGACTATGAGTTTTTATGAAAACATGGAGATGCAATGCGAATGATGACATGAGATGAAATGCATGACATGAACAAAATGCAAAAACAAAAGACAAAAACCCAACCACGGAGGAAATATCATATCGCATCTCCGGAAAAGGCAAGAGTTGGAGTTACGAATATGGAAAGTTGTATCCGGGGCGTTACACTTGGTCCTCCAAGAAACAAAACTCGGTATCCTTATCCACCGCCGAAGCGGAATACATTGCCGCTGGTTCATGTTGTGCTCAATTACTTTGGATGACCCAAACTCTTAAATATTATGGGATATATGTGAGACATGTTCCATTTCTTTGTGACAATGAAAGTGCTATCAAAATTGGTCATAATCCTGTGCAACATTCTCGAACTAAGCATATTGAAGTTCGTCATCATTTCATTCGAGATCATGTTGCTAAGGGTGACATTGATCTTAAGCATGTTCGCACCAAAAAGCAATTAGCGGATATATTCACTAAACCTCTTGATAATAAAGTGTTTTGCAGGTTAAGAGGAGAATTGAACATCATTGATGCTTCAAACTTGGAGTAGAAACTCCATTGGATACATGCAAGACATGAGCTTATGACTAATCCTTGATATTTCTCTTATGATGAAAATCTTATGTCTTGGATATATTTGGATCTTGCATGTTATCTAACCGATGTAGGTACTTGGTTGAATCAAATTCCATGAGATTGTAATCTACTCACATCTTGAGCAATCTCTACATCACCAAGTTTCTACACTATGGTGGTTGAAGACAAGGAAGCACGGAACCATTCAAACATATCCTTTGACAAATTCTATGTTGAGCTTCATGATTGTAATTTTTGGATACACAAGTGATCTTCCTTGCAAGAACTAACCCATGCAGGTAGATGGACTCAAATTCCACGTGGTGCTCCCAACTCTTGATGAACTACATCAACTTTGAGCAACCCACACAAGTTCAACTACATGGACAACACCACCAACCAAGGTATGTTATTCCATCTTAGAGAAGCTTTACTCCAAGTCATGAGCTAAAGCACCTTGACAAGATGTGAATACATCAAGATGCTTAAACGAAAAATGGCAACCCCATTTTTGAGCTTAAACGATGAGTATGACCTATGATCAAGTGATCTCACTTGACTCCTAAGTCAATATACTCTAACATAGGTGACTTTGTCGCCGACCATCTCTAGATGAAGTTCTCTTATGTTCTTTTTGTGTGTTTTTGCATTTGTCTCATGCATATTTGCTTTAAAAAACATATCTTTCAGTAAATTCCTTGCAAATCTTTGTGAGATCTTAGTAGTCTAGTGAGATGAGGTGACAAGTGTTTTCTCTGCAATGAACTCGGTTTCACCGATTTGTTGTTTTTGGTCCAACCGAATCCTTTTGGTACAACCGAAGCCTACCACTCGGTGCCACCGATTTCACAGCAGGAAAAACAGTTCGCCACATATTCTGTGTTTCTTCTGATCCAGATCCACTCAATGAATCTTGTCCTCTGCAAGCATCACATTTTTATCATTGCTTTGTGTTGTGTCTCAATGACCAAACCCATTCGACAGATTCCAGAAAGCCCTTCTTGGAAATTGATGTCAAAGGGGGAGAGAGAGATCACATCAAAGCTTATCATTTAGAGAGAGATCCTCAAGGGGGAGAGAGATCCTCAGGGGGAGAGAATACTTAAGTAGAAAGTATTTCTCAAGGATCCCAGATGCTTGGTGTTCAAGAGGAGAGATGCCCACATGTCTTCTTGAGGGGAGAGACATGTTCATATGATCTGTTGTGCCTATTTGCATCAGCTTGCATTAGCTCTATTCATCTTTTATATCTTTCAGCTCTGATTTGTTAGCTCTGATTTTCTGTTCCCTATCTTCTCCCAGTATCCCATGCTAGATTCAGGGGGAGCAAGACATCTAAGGGAAAGAAATCATTTAAATTCATTGCATATCTTTACTCTTGGGGACATGTCTAATCCAATGTGGTACTTAGTACTCACTCTCTACATGTCATCCCAGTCTTGGTATTCTTGTGGTTTCTTCTGTTTTCTCTGGCTAGTAGATGTACCTGTGTTATCTAACCTTGTTTGCGCAGGTTCATTCCATCCCAAGCCAACTCAAGACTACAAGGTAAGTATATGCATCACAATCATGTGTCTGAGGAATTCTTGCTGATGTACATATTGTTTGCAAGAAGGACTCATGGGCATGAACGTATTCTCTTTAATATTCTTTGCTCTGAGGCATATGGCCAAGATACATGTAACACATTGCCTACTCTATCATGGTTATGCTCTCACATGCTTCTATATTCCATATTCACATGATTGCATACATGTAGGGGGAGCCTATGCCTGTTACATGTCTTTCCAAAGCTTTACTTGCTATTCTTTATATCTTTACCTAAAGCTTTGATGTATGTTGTCATCAATTACCAAAAAGGGGGAGATTGAAAGCACAAGCGCTCCCTAGGTGGTTTTGGTAATTAATGTCAACATATCTCTTGTTGGACTAACACTTTTATCTAGTATGTTTCAGATAAGTTCAACAATGGAGTGGCATGGACTAAAGGATGTGGATCCCTCAAAATACTAAGGACAAAGGATTGGCTCAAGCTTCAAGCTCAAGACTCTTGATTTTCCATTTTAGTGATCCAAGATCACATTGAGTCTATAGGAAAAGCCAATACTATCAAGGAGGGATGAGGTGTTGCTTAATGAGTTTCTTGCTCCACAGTGCTTAGTGATATGCTCCAACACCCTCAACTACTTTCCCACTTCCACACAAGTGTCCTAAACCTAAAGTCAAACTCGGCCCCACTGATTCTTTCTATCCGGCGCCACCAAGTTTGAATGTCATAGCCACTTCCACAAACCCTAGTCAAATCGGTCTCACCGATAGGGATCTCGGGCTCACCGAGATGGGATTGTAATCTCTCTGTGTATGTCCATTACCAAAATCGGTCTCACCGAGTTTGAGCAATCGGTACTACCGAGATTACAATGCAAACTTCCTGGTTGACTCATTACCAAAATCGGTCCCACCGAGTTTGTGTAATCGGTCAAACCGAGTTTGCCTCACCAACTCTCTGGAAAGCTTATTACCAAAATAGGTCTCACCGAGTTTGTGTAATCGTTCTTACCGAAATTACGTTATGCCCTAACCCTAACCATGTCGGTCTTACCGAGTTGCATACCGGTCCCACCGAAAACCCTAACGGTCACATTATTTGCTAAATCGGTCTGACCGAGTTTAACGATTCGGTCCCACCGAGTTTGGTAGATTATGTGTAACGGTTAGATTTTGTGTTGAGGCTATATATACCCCTCCACCTCCTCTTCATTCATGGAGAGAGCCATCAGACTGAACCTACACTTCCATCATACATTTTCTGAGAGAGAACTACCTACTCATGTGTTGAGGCCAAGATATTCCATTCCTACCATATGAATCTTGATCTCTAGCCTTCCCCAAGTTGCTTTCGACTCAAATCTTCTTTCTACCAGATCCAAATCCTATGAGAGAGAGTTGAGTGTTGGGGAGACTATCATTTGAAGCACAAGAGCAAGGGGTTCATCATCAACGCACCATTTGTTACTTCATGGAGAGTGGTGTCTCCTAGATTGGCTAGGTGTCACTTGGGAGCCTCCGACAAGATTGTGGAGTTGAACCAAGGAGTTTGTAAGGGCAAGGAGATCACCTGCTTTGTGAAGATCTACCGCTAGTGAGGCATGTCCTTCGTGGGCGACGGCCATGGTGGGATAGACAAGGTTGCTTCTTCGTGGACCCTTCATGGGTGGAGCCCTCCGTGGACTCGCGCAACCGTTACCCTTTGTTGGTTGAAGTCTCCATCAACGTGGATGTACGATAGCACCACCTATCGGAACCACGCCAAAAACATTCGTGTCTCCAATTGCGTCTGAATCCTCCAAACCCTTCCCTTTACTTTCTTGCAAGTTGCATGCTTTACTTTCCGCTGCTCATAAACTCTTTGCATGCTTGCTTGCTATGTATTGTGAATGTTAAACTTGTGCCTAAACTCCACTTAAACTTAAGGAAACTTAAAAACTGCAACTTTGGTACTTAGTGTCTAATCACCCCCCCTCTAGACACCTCTGCTCAAGGTCCTACAATATCCCTTCAATATATTGAGACTGTGTTCGGACAGCCGGCGTGGGATGCCTGGCATGTCCGAAGGGTGCCAGGCGAAAATGTCCCAATTCTCGTGTAAGAAATCTCGCAGTGCGGCATCCATCACGGGGCTCAACTGTGTCCCGATGGATGCTGTCTTTGTGGGGCCCGTTGGGTGGACTTGGAATTTGACTATCTCGTTTGCAGGTTTAAATGAGGTGGACTTGGGTCATTTGTCAAGTATCATGTCGTCCCTGTCCATGGCCACCCCGGACAAATCGAGTAGTGATGATTCCCCTAAATGCGGCCTTTATCAATTTCCATTTTGTTGAGTGTTTCTTCATAGATCAAGTTTAACCCGCTTCCGCCATCCATGAGTACTTTGGTGAGCCAAAAGTTGTCCACGATTGGGCTAAGGACCAGAGCGGCCGGTGCCCGGACAGTCTGGAATCGAGGTTCATCACTGGCATTGAAAGTTATAGCAGTGTCATTCCAGGGGTTTATCTTTGCCACATGCAAATTTCCGCAGAGCTTCGATGAGCTCGCTTGCGCCTATTGTTCGAGGCAAAAGTCTCGAAGACTGTTAGTACCATATTGTGTCCGCCGGCAGGATGTTGTTTCGTTTTATGGCTTGCAAGAAGATCCTCGCCACTTTTTGCCACCTGTCGGAGTATCCAACATGCCCTAAGGCTATGAGTTGGTATTGTATCTGGAGTACTGTGGAGCTTACATGGCCCGTCGAGCCATTCTTCCAATACGTATTCCCGTCCTGGGTGGGCTTTGGTTTCTTGGGGATTGGATCGGACGACTTAGGAGAGTTCGTCCGTTTAGTTTGGACAAAGGTCTTGGTGAGAGCAGTACTATCCCAAAATTCTGTTCGGGTCTTCCAAGCGCTCTCCATCGCACAGTACTTCTGTACTATGATTGCCAAGTCTGTGAAGCATACTATGTCGCGGCGGCTTATAGCATTGAGGAGCCCTTCGTCCGTGCAGTTTTTGCAGAAGAGTGAGACCATGTTCTCCTCGCGGCAGTCCTTGACCTTGTTAAGTGCAAGGAGGAATCTGGCGCAGTAATGATGTACCATTTCCTGGGGCTCTTGCCTGATGCGGGAGAGACAGTTTAAGTCCAGATAGGTGTTGTTGGCAGAATCCGGACTTTTGATCTGATTTAACGCTCAAGGGCACGGGCGGTTCTGAGCTTAACAACTCAGAATCCGGAATACCGCCCAATTTCTTTGGCCCAATGCCCGATTCTAAGTCCAGTGCCTGGGTCATGCTTTCCTTTGAGGAGGTTTCCGGCTCAAGGAGTTCGGCAATCCGAACATAATTCGTCTTCAAAGTTGAGGGACAATCCGCGCATGGTTCCTCCACTATCGCTACCTCATGGGCGGCCGGCGGGGACCTGATGTACCTTCGGTCAGGTTTAAGCCCAATCTGGTCATAGTTCATAGCGACTCCCAGAGCGGTGATGCGATCCAAGAGTTCATTAAGGGAGGAGAGCTCCATTGGATCCATTTGTTCGGCAAATTCCGAACTGATGCGAAGGTTATGATTGATGACCCAAGAGGCCATCGTCGGCGGTATCGCCAATGGGGAGGCCTTGATAAAGCCGCCGGGTCGGAGCGTCTGGCCTATAGCCAGAGCTCCCTTCGAGGTAATGTCGTTCTTGACGACGAGATGAGCCATCGAGCCTTACGGCGACGACACAGAGGAACTCTCAATGAAAGCACCAATGTCGGTGTCAAAACCGGCGGATCTCGGGTAGGGGGTCCCGATCTGTGCGTCAAGGCCGGTGGTAACAGGAAGCAAGGGACACAGATGTTTACCCAGGTTCGGGCCCTCTCAATGGAGGTAAAACCCTACTTCCTGCTTGATTAATATTGATGGTATGGGTAGTACAAGAGTAGATCTACCACGAGATCGTAGAGGCTAAACCCTAAGAGCTAGCCTATGATGGTATGATTGTAATTGTGATCGGCTGTCAGGACCCCGACTCAATGCCACATTGATCTAGCATGTAGCACCTCATATCACTTTGCGGCCTCACGCACGGTATCCCCACGGGTGTCGCCTTACCTTTGCCCGGGACCGTTTGCGCCTTTTGGCACACGGATATGACAGTGTCGCTAGCATCCATATGATAAGGAGCCCGGGCTGACATGGCTAGTCGTAAACCCAAAGTGGCACTAACTTACAGGGACAGGCATCCATGACCCAGCATCGAACGTGTCGGTCATCAGCGAGTGAATCCAGGCTGTAGCACTGGGCTAACAGGACTCCGGTGAACCGGGCTGTAGCGGGCTAACAGGACTCCGGTATTCATCGCGTGACATTTCCCCGAAGGGACAGACACAGGAACGAAGAAGGACATATGCCGGCCAGCCTAAGTGTTCCGGAGCAGTAGCAACCTACCAGGGCTCAGTGGAAGCACTAGGAGACATTTCCCGGTAAGAGAGACTACTAAGGATAAACAACTAGATAGTCAGATCCCACACATAGCAATACACATTACACGTACGCATAACATGCAAGTATGTGCTGTACAACATGGCATCACAGCATAACTCAACAACTCATATAGATAAAGGCTCAGAAGAGCCATCATAGCATTATTACAAACAGGGGTCACATGACCCAACAGTCAGAGCAATCAAGCAACAAACGGAAGCATTACATGTCTGAGTACAGACATCTATAAATGAAAAAGGCTGAATGCCTGACTATCTACAACGTCCGATCAAGATCGTAGCTGAGGTACTAGCTACTAGTCAAAGTCCATGAGAACACTAGTAAGACCGAAGTCTCCGCTGCAAAAACATAAATAAAGCAACATGAGTACAAAGGTACTCAGCAAGACTTACATCAGATCCTATCATACATGCATTTGTATCAAGAGGGTAATGTGGGGTTTAGTTGCAGCAAGCCAGCTTTGACTCTGTGACTATCCTGTCCTACGACTACCAGAAAATCTTGAGGTGAGACAACGTACACGAGTCCACTAATCACCACACAATACACTACTATGGATTCATCCCCGTCTCCCTACGAGAAGGCCATCCATAGCACTCACACTTGTCTTGAGCATTTTAGGGTGTCCACTTCAAGTTGTCTATGTACCATGTAAGCATCCAAGAAGTCCATAACCGCGGACCCGGCTATTCGAATAGATCATGTTAACCCTGCAGGGGTGTACTTCTTCACACACGCTCTCGCCACTTACCGCCATGTACACGTCATGTATCTCGGCAACCTTCAAGCGGAAGCCTGGTGAGGGTGTCGGCCACGACCTGACTAACCACACAAGATTCTAATCCAGGTTTATCGCCTATTCGGGTTCCATCCGCAAGGAGATCCGGCCGGGGTTTCACTCACGGCCCCAAACGATGTGTCCAGGGTTCCCAAGCCCACCTCACCGGATGGATCTACGCTTGGTACACCGTGCCACTTGTGCCTAGTCTGTCCCAAGCCCACCTGGCCGGGTGCCACTTGGTAGACTACTAACACTACCTACAAACACCAGAAACTAGTTGCGACTCCTGGACAGAGATCAAGTTGGTTAATAAGTCGAGAGGGCTTGGAGCGCCCGGAGCCCAATGTGTGGTAGTATCGAGTCATTGGACAACATACATAGAACTCAGTGCTTAAGGACGGTTCCAGTGAGACAACCCACCATGTACTCCTACATGGCCTCTCACCGCTACCTTTGCCAAATCGTGTTCACATACTTAACTCTCAGCACCAGAACATATCGTAACACTCCAATTCATTCCCAATGAATCAGACCTGACAAAACTCTAAGCAATAGCAGGCATAGCATGGTAGGAACACAACAATGGCTTCAATCAACTCCTACACATGCTAGTGGGTTTCAACTATTTACTGTGGCAATGACAGGTCATGCAGAGGAATGGGTTCAACTACCGCAGCACAAAGTAGCAGATGAATCGTTGTTGTCCTAATGCAATAACTGAGAGCAGGAGCGAGAGAGTAGGATTATATCGGAATGAACAAGGGGGTTTTCTTGCCTGGTAAATCAACAAGGGAGGCACTGCTTCATAGACAGGCACTCTGGAACGGACTCCGGAGCAGGACCTATCGAGAGGGAACGGTGCCGGCAATCAATACACAATCATATGCAACAATATGATGCATGAACATGGCATGTAGATGTGATGCTGTTTGAGCTAATGCAACTGGTATCCATTTGGTTGAAATCCATTTGAACCAAAGGTTCAAATGCATCTCCAATTTAAGCTCCTATATATGCCATAATGTGTTTTCTCATATTCAGCATGTATAAGTTGGTTTGTCATGCATGAAACTAGTATAGATGGAAAGATTGCATTTTTCTGATAATTTTTCATATATAAATCATTTCAATCTGAGCTACGGTTGAATTTCTATGAATTTTTGAAGTTTAAAACAATTTCTGGAATTTCCTGATTTAATTTAAATCCAGAAATCATATTATTGCGCCAGCATGACCTCATCACTACATCAGCGGGTCAACGCGGCTGTCCAGGTCAAATCTGACACGTGGGGTCCACCCGACAGTGTCATGGTTAAGTAACAGAGGTTAATTAAATTTAAACTAATCCTAAACTAGAATTAGCAGGGACGGGCCCCACTTGTCATTGAGCCAGGGGAGGTCAAACCCCCTGGTCAACTGGGCTAACACGCCGGCGTTTAGCCGCCGGTGGCAGCAAATGCGGCGGAGGGCGCGGGATTGCCACTCCGGCGCCCAATCGAGCAGCGGAGGGCACGCGCGGGAACCTGGGGCTCGCGCGCATCCACTGGTGCCCTCCGTTTCACCGGAGACGGCCTAAATCGACGGCGGCGACCACTTGGGCGGCGGCCAGAGTTCGGGCGTGAGCGGGATCGGCCTGCGGGGCACGGGGAGGCAGGGGCGAAGGGGGGGTTCGACGGCGGGGCTCACAGCGAATCCAACGGCGTCGTCGGCGAGCTCGGGGAAGGCTTGGGGCAGCCGGAGCGACGACGGCGATCTCGTCGGCCGAAGCTTGAAGACGACGGCGATGGCGATGAAGCGAAGCTCTCCCGGTTGCTTTGCTCGGTGAGGAGGGAGAGGGGGTCACGGCGGAGCTGGGAAGCGTGTCGGGGAGGTGCGGCAGTGGCCGAGGCCACGGTGGCTATGGACGGCGGCGACGGTGATTCTCGGGAGAGAGAGAGGGAGAAGGGGAAAAGCACGGGAGAGAGGGGGGTGAGGCCAGGGGATCGGGGCGGCACCGAGAAGAAGCGTCGCGGCGTCGCGCTGGCAGGCTGGGCAGGTAGGCGAGGTGGTGGCGTGGCGCTCCGTCCGTGCGCGCGCGTCGGGCACACTCCCCTCCCTCTGTCGAGGACGAAGACGACAGAGGAGGAGGCGGGCTGGGCCGCCTGCTGGCTGCTGGGCCGGCCAGGCCGCACAGGAGCTGGGCCGCAGGTAAGTTTCTCCTGTTATTTCTGTTTTCTATTTTTCTGACATTTGTTTTGATTTAATTAAAATATTAAATCATTTTATTACCTTATGCCAATTTTTGCAGGAGCTAACTATATTATTCCAGAGCTCCCCAACAGGTGGCATAATTTTTTGAACATATATTAATATATATAACTAATATATTTCCAATGCAAATATTTATGCATTAATTCCAAATGCCCAAAATAAATACCTATGAGCTCTTAAAAATATTGGTTTGATTTTTATCTCTGTCCAATATTTTCAGAGAGCAACACGAGCATTTTCTTGGACCCTTTTGGAGAAATTTTTATTTGGGTCATTTTCAAAAAATGATTCTGAGGGTTCCACCAATCCTCATTTCAAATTTAAATGGAATATAAAGATGATGCACAAATGACTAGCTAGTCTAGGTCATACCAGAACTAGGGATGTGACAACTCGCCCCCACTTGAAAGAATCTCGCCCCGAGATGCAGGGGTTGACGGAAAGAAAGCGGGGTACTCCAGTCGAAGACGATCTTCTCGCTCCCAAGTAGCTTCTCTCTCGGAATGATGAGACCACTGAACTTTGAGAAACTTGATGTTCTGACGTCGAGTGACACGCTCTACTTGATCAAGAATGCGAACCGGGTACTCTCGGTATGTGAGGTTATCTTGGAGATCAAGCGTTTCGTGGTCCACTCCGCGGATGGGATCCGAGAAGCAACGCCTGAGTTGAGAGACGTAGAAGACATCATGAACTCGAGAAAGATGTGGGGGTAGTTCCAATTGGTAGGCAACCTCTCCTCGTTTAGCGAGAATGCGAAAAGGACCTATGTAACAAGGAGCCAACTTGCCCTTGATACCGAAGCGATGGGTACCCTTCATGGGAGTAACCCGAAGGTAAGCCTTGTCGCCAACTTCATAAACCACTTCCTTATGACGACGGTCATACTGGCTCTTTTGACGAGACTGGGCTGTTTTCAAATTCTCACGAATGATGCGAACTTGCTCTTCTGCCTCCTGGATCATATCCGGTCCAAAGAATTGTCTTTCACCGGTTTCTGACCAGTTCAAAGGTGTTCGACATCTTCGTCCATAGAGAACCTCAAAAGGAGCTTTCTTGAGGCTGGATTGATAGCTATTGTTGTAAGCAAACTCGGCAAAAGGAAGACATTTCTCCCAATCCATACCGAATGAGATAACGCAAGCTCTAAGCATGTCCTCGAGAATTTGGTTATCCCGTTCCACCTGACCACTCGATTGAGGGTGGAGAGCGGTACTGAAGGAAAGATGGGTTCCCATGGCAGTTTGGAAACTCTCCCAGAAATGAGAAGTGAAAAGACTGCCGTGGTCTAAATTGATCTCTAGTGGAACACCATGGAGTGACACTATTTGAGAAATGTATAAGTCAGCAAGCTGACTAGCAGTGATACTCTCTCGAACAGGAAGGAAGTGAGCCACTTTGGAAAGACGATCAACGACTACGAAGATAGCATTATTCCCTCTTTTGGTCCTGGGAAAACCGGTGATGAAGTCCATACCAACTTTATCCCATTTCCATTCAGGAATAGCTAAAGGCTGAAGGGTGCCAGCAGGTCTTTGATGCTCTGCCTTAACGCGACGACAAACGTCACAGTTAGCAATAAACTGAGCGATTTCTCTCTTCATCCTAGTCCACCAGAACCTCTGGCGTAGGTCCTGATACATCTTAGTACTACCGGGATGAATCGTGAGAGGAGATTCATGCGCCTCCTTAAGAATCAATTGTCGCAGATGTTGATTCTTGGGAACCACCAAGCGATTCTCAAAGAAAACAACACCACGATCATCCATAGAGAAACATCCACCAACTCCCTTCTTAATGTTTCTCTTGATCCGGGAAATTCCTGTGTCTTGCTTTTGAGCTGTGATAATCTGATCCTTAAGATCAGGTTTCGCCACCAGGGTAGAAAGGAATCCGTGAGGAGCAATGTGAAGATTAAGCTTACAGAATTCCTCATGGAGAAGTGGTTGGCCTTGCTGCAACATGAGATTGTTGCAATAGGATTTACGGCTTAGAGCATCAGCCATGACATTGGCTTTGCCTGGGGTGTAGGTAATCCCTAGATCATAATCTGTGATCAACTCCAACCAACGTCTTTGCCTAAGGTTCAGATCCGGTTGGGTGAAGATATACTTGAGACTCTGGTCATCGGTGTAGATCTCACAACGTTTACCAAGGAGGTAATGTCGCCAGGTCTTGAGTGCATAGACTACGGCTGCAAGCTCTAGATCATGTGTAGGATAATTATCCTCATGTGGATGCAACTGTCGAGATGCATAGGCAATCACATGACGATCCTGCATAAGAATGCAACCTAGTCCCTGTCGTGAGGCGTCGCAGTAGATAATAAAGTCTTTAGTGAAATCCGGTGGCACAAGTATGGGAGCAGAAGTCAGGTGCCTTTTCAGTTCCTGAAAACTGTGTTCACACTGTGGGGACCACTCAAACTTTTTATCTTTCTTGAGAAGTTCCGTGAGGGGTTTGGCTACTTTGGAGAAGTTTTCAACAAAGCGGCGACAATAGCTGGCTAGACCAAGGAAACTCCTAACTTGTTTGACTGTTTCAGGTGGAGTCTAATCAAGAACGGCTTTAACTCTCTCGGGGTTGACAGCAATGCCCTTGCCAGAGATTACGTGGCCTAGGTAGGTCACTTCTGGCAACCAAAATTCACACTTGGAGAACTTGGCATAAAGGCGGTGCTCTCTGAGTTTTTCTAACACAAGTCTAAGATGTTCGGCATGCTCTTCCTCGTTCTTCGAGTAAATAAGAATATCATCGAGGTAAACCATGATGAACTTATCTAAGTACTCCATGAAGATCGAGTTCATCAAGCGGGAGAAAGTAGGTGGAGCATTGGTTAGGCCAAAGGACATGACGGTGTACTCGTACTGGCCATAACGAGTGACAAAGGCCGTCTTGGGGATGTCCCCATTTCTGATTTTGATTTGGTGGTAGCCTAACCTCAAATCCATCTTGGAAAAGACTGAGGATCCAGCGAGCTGATCATACAGGTCGTTGATCCTGGGGAGCGGATATTTTTTCTTTATCGTGACCAAATTAACGGGACGATAATCTACAACCATCCGGTCCGTACCATCCTTCTTCTTGACGAAGAGGACGGGGCAAGCCCAAGGAGAAGAACTAGGACGGATGAACCCCTTTTGCAAGGACTCATCAAGTTGTCTCTTAAGCTCGGCTAGTTCTAAGGGTGCCATCTTGTAGGGTCTCCTAGAGATTGGAGCAGTTCCTGGGATAAGATCTATGACAAACTCTACATCTCTGTCAGGCGGAACACCTGGCAGTTCCTCTGGAAAGACATCCGGAAAGTCACGGACTACCAGAATATCTTCAATGTCTGGAAGAGGGCTGGCATTAAGGGAATAGAGCTGACACTTTGCAACTCTAGTGGAGACAGTGACTATCTTGCCAGATGGGTGTGTGAGCTGAACAAACCTGGTGAAGCAATCAATCTTGGCATGATGAGCTGTCATCCAGTCCATACCCAAGATGATGTTAATATCCGAAGACTTGAGAGATATCAAGGAAGCAAGGAATACAAGTCTGTCAATAGGGATTTCATTGCCATAACTTATCCTAGAAGTTTGCCATTTGGATCCAGGAGTTTGAATAAGTAATGGGGAGGGCATATCACAAAATGACATGTCGTGCAAGAGGGCATAGCTTTCAGAAATGAAGGAATGAGACGCTCCAGTATCGAACAAAACCGATGCCGGATGACAGTTGACAAGGAGTGTACCAAGAACGACATTTGGATCATCATGAGCGTCTTTAGCTGAGACGTGATGCACACGTCCATGTTCAGTGGGAGCTGACTTGGCACTGATCATCTTGCGTGATGGCTTACCATGGCCAATAGACTTCTCGGGCTGGGGTGGAGCAACTCTGGTCTGAGTGCAAATACGGGCAATGTGGCCTGGCTCTCCGCACTTGTAACAAATCTTGGAGGTAGGATGTGGACCTGCATTGGAAGGCGGTCCACCAATAGACCTGGGTGGAGCATACTGCTGAACTTGATGAGGTGCCGCATAAGATGGCCTCAGTACATATTCGGAAGGAAGAGCGGAGTTCGGAACCCAAATCCGGCGCTTTTGAGAGCTAGAACCGGAGGAAGATCCCAAATCACGAGTGTGCTTACGAGACTCCTCGTAAGTGAGTTGAGTTGTCTCTGCATTAATGGCCTTGTTCACAAGGGCTTCGAATGTATCACAATGATGCAGGTGGAGATCACGACGCAACTTGGGGTTGAGACCCTTCCGGAACCTAGCCTGCCTCTTGGCGTCCGTGGACACCTCTTCTGTGGCATAATGGGCGAGGTTCTCAAACTCTCTACTATAGGCATCAACAGCCATCTTACCCTGGGTGAAACTACAGAACTCTTCTCTCTTGCGATCGATGAGGGCTTCAGGAATGTGATGCTCGCGAAAAGCCTCAATAAAATCCCTCCAAGTAGGAATCTGGCCAGCTGGAAGCATAGCCTCATAGTTCTGCCACCAAAGACTAGCAGGACCATCCAGGTGATATGTGGCATAAGTGACCTTGTCATCTTCAGCTACGCTCGCGGAATGCAGCTTATGAGTGATGCTACGGAGCCAGTCATCTGCATCGATTGGCTCGATGGAATGATGAAAGGTAGGTGGGTGCAAACGAATGAAGTCATGAATGGTAGCAGATCCTTTGAACTGATGTGCGGTGTTTTCCTCGATACGTGCCAACAAGCGGTTAGACTCACGCTTGTTCGTCTCCATATCTAGCATGAACTCTGCCAACGAAGGCTGATCGGGAGGATCCTCATCCCTACCATCTCCGTGGTTCTGGCTACGAGCAACGGAACTTCGCTTAGCTGATGACATCCTGAGAAACGAACCAAGGACAGGATCAGCATCAACTATGGACTGTAGAATGTAGGACAAGGAATTAGTATCTCTCGAACTCCTAGGGAAATTTCGGCAGCATAACGGCAGTAAAATGCTCAGAATGAGACATCCTACTAAAGATGGGGTGGTAACATACTCATCAACATTACTCAAGGTTCTGAGATCATACTAAACAGACTACACCGGAAATACTCAAAACTGGGGTATGACTCTGATCAACCAATCCTATGGGACTACGGAGTAGTAACACGTGATCCTGATAGACGAAAGAGAAAACCTAGTTCCTTAACCCCGTAGGAAAGATAGGATGACTCAGATCAGAAGGCCATGGGTATAAGGAGTAAAAGGAGCCTTACGTTCCTTCCCACAATCAATCCCCTTACCTAACTAAAGAATTTCTAGACTCAACTTCGACCGGTTTGGCTTGGTAATCCTACAAGCAGTCAGGCTCTGATACCAACGCTGTCAGGACCCCGACTCAATGCCACATCGATCTAGCATGTAGCACCTCATATCACTTTGCGGCCTCATGCACGGTATCCCCACGGGTGTCGCCTTACCTTTGCCCGGGACCGTTTGCGCCTTTTGGCACACGGATATGACAGTGTCGCTAGCATCCATATGACAAGGAGCCCGGGCTGACATGGCTAGTCGTAAACCCAAAGTGGCACTAACTTACAGGGACAGGCATCCATGACCCAGCATCGAACGTGTCGGTCATCAGCGAGTGAATCCAGGCTGTAGCACTGGGCTAACAGGACTCTGGTGAACCGGGCTGTAGCGGGCTAACAGGACTCCGGTATTCATCGCGTGACATTTCCCCGAAGGGACAGACACAGGAACGAAGAAGGACACATGCCGGCCAGCCTAAGTGTTCCGGAGCAGTAGCAAGCTACCAGGGCTCAGTGGAAGCACTAGGAGACATTTCCCGGTAAGAGAGACTACTAAGGATAAACAACTAGATAGTCAGATCCCACACATAGCAATACACATTACACGTACGCATAACATGCAAGTATGTGCTGTACAACATGGCATCACAACATAACTCAACAACTCATATAGATAAAGGCTCAGAAGAGCCATCATAGCATTATTACAAACAGGGGTCACATGACCCAACAGTCAGAGCAATCAAGCAACAAACGGAAGCATTACATGTCTGAGTACATACATCTATAAATGAAAAAGGCTGAAAGCCTGACTATCTACAACGTCCGATCAAGATCGTAGCTGAGGTACTAGCTACTAGTCGAAGTCCATGAGAACACTAGTAAGACCGAAGTCTCCGCTGCAAAAACATAAATAAAGCAACATGAGTACAAAGGTACTCAGCAAGACTTACATCAGATCATATCATACATGCATTTGTATCAAGAGGGTAATGTGGGGTTTAGTTGCAGCAAGCCAGCTTTGACTCTGTGGCTATCCTGTTCTACGACTACCAGAAAATCTTGAGGTGAGACAACGTACACGAGTCCACTAATCACCACACAATACACTACTATGGATTCATCCCCGTCTCCCTACGAGAAGGCCATCCATAGCACTCACACTTGTCTTGAGCATTTTAGGGTATCCACTTCAAGTTGTCTATGTACCATGTAAGCATCCAAGAAGTCCATAACCGCAGACCCGGCTATTCGAATAGATCATGTTAACCCTGCAGGGGTGTACTTATTCACACACGCTCTCACCACTTACCGCCATGTACACGTCATGTATCTCGGCAACCTTCAAGCGGAAGCCTGGCGAGGGTGTCGGCCACGACCTGACTAACCACACAAGATTCTAATCCAGGTTTATCGCCTATTCGGGTTCCATCCGCAAGGAGATCCGGCCGGGGTTTCACTCACGGCCCCAAACGATGTGTGCAGGGTTCCCAAGCCCACCTCGCCGGATGGATCTACGCTTGGTACACCGTGCCACTTGTGCCTAGTCTGTCCCAAGCCCACCTGGCCAGGTGCCACTTGGTAGACTACTAACACTACCTACAAACACCAGAAACTAGTTGTGACTCCTGGACAGAGATCAAGTTGGTTAATAAGTCGAGAGGGCTTGGAGCGCCCGGAGCCCAATGTGTGGTAGTATCGAGTCATTGGACAACATACATAGAACTCAGTGCTTAAGGACGGTTCCAGTGAGACAACCCACCATGTACTCCTACATGGCCACTCACCGCTACCTTTGCCAAATCGTGTTCACACACTTAACTCTCAGCACCAGAACATATCGTACCACTCCAATTCATTCCCAATGAATCAGACCTGACACAACTCTAAGCAATAGCAGGCATAGCATGGTAGGAACACAACAATGGCTTCAATCAACTCCTACACATGCTAGTGGGTTTCAACTATTTACTGTGGCAATGAAAAGTCATGCAGAGGAATGGGTTCAACTACCGCAGCACAAAGTAGCAGATGAATCGTTGTTGTCCTAATGCAATAACTGAGAGCAGGAGCGAGAGAGTAGGATTATATCGGAATGAACAAGGGGGTTTGCTTGCCTGGTAAATCAACAAGGGAGGCACTGCTTCATAGACAGGCACTCTGGAACGGACTCTGGAGCAGGACCTATCGAGAGGGAACGGTGCCGGCAATCAATACACAATCATATGCAACAATATGATGCATGAACATGGCATGTAGATGTGATGCTGTTTGAGCTAATGCAACTGGTATCCATTTGGTTGAAATCCATTTGAACCAAAGGTTCAAATGCATCTCCAAGATAAGCTCCTATATATGCCATAATGTGTTTTCTCATATTCAGCATGTATAAGTTGGTTTGTCATGCATGAAACTAGTACAGATGGAAAGATTGCATTTTTCTGATAATTTTTCATATATAAATCATTTCAATCTGAGCTACGGTTGAATTTCTATGAATTTTTGAAGTTTAAAACAATTTCTGGAATTTCCTGATTTAATTTAAATCCAGAAATCATATTATTGCGCCAGCATGACGTCATCACTACATCAGCGGGTCAACGCGGCTGTCCAGGTCAAATCTGACACGTGGGGTCCACCCGACAGTGTCATGGTTAAGTAACAGAGGTTAATTAAATTTAAACTAATCCTAAACTAGAATTAGCAGGGACGGGCCCCACTTGTCATTGAGCCAGGGGAGGTCAAACCCCCTGGTCAACTGGGCTAACACGCCGGCGTTTAGCCGCCGGCGGCAGCAAACGCGGTGGAGGGCGCGGGATTGCCACTCCGGCGCCCAATCGAGCAGCGGAGGGCACGCACGGGAAGCTGGGGCTCGCGCGCATCCACTGGTGCCCTCCGTTTCACCGGAGACAGCCTAAATCGATGGCGGCGACCACTTGGGCGGCAGCCGGAGTTCGGGCGCGAGCGGGATCGGCCTGCGGGGCACGGGGAGGCAGGGGAGAAGGGGGGGGGTTCGACGGCGGGGCTCACAGCGAATCCAACGGCGTCGTCGGCGAGCTCGGGGAAGGCTTGGGGCAGCCGGAGCGACGACGGCGATCTCGTCGGCCGAAGCTTGAAGACGACGGCGATGGCGATGAAGCGGAGCTCGCCCGGTTGCTATGCTCGGTGAGGAGGGAGAAGGGGTCGCGGCGGAGCTGGGAAGCTCGTCGGGGAGGTGCGGCAGTGGCCGAGGCCATGGTGGCTATGGACGGCGGCGACGGTGATTCTCGGGAAAGAGAGAGGGAGAAGGGGAAAAGCACGGGAGAGAGGGGGGTGAGGCCAGGGGATCGGGGCGGCACCGAGAAGAAGCGTCGCGGCGTCGCGCTGGCAGGGTAGGCAGGCAGGCGAGCTGGTGGCGTGGCGCTCCGCCCGTGCGCGCGCGTCGGGCACGCTCCCCTCTCTCTGTCGAGGACGAAGACGACAGAGGAGGAGGCGGGCTGGGCCGCCTGCTGGCTGCTGGGCCGGCCAGGCCGCACAGGAGCTGGGCCGCAGGTAAGTTTCTCCTCTTATTTCTGTTTTCTATTTTTCTGACATTTGTTTTGATTTAATTAAAATATTAAATCATTTTATTACCTTATGCCAATTTTTGCAGGAGCTAACTATATTATTCCAGAGCTCCCCAACAGGTGGCATAATTTTTTGAACATATATTAATATATATGACTAATATATTTCCAATGCAAATATTTATGCATTAATTCCAAATGCCCAAAATAAATACCTATGAGCTCTTAAAAATATTGGTTTGATTTTTATCTCTGTCCAATATTTTCAGAGAGCAACATGAGCATTTTCTTGGACCCTTTTGGAGAAATTTTTATTTGGGTCATTTTCAAAAAAATGATTCTGAGGGTTCCACCAATCCTCATTTCAAATTTAAATGGAATATAAACATGATGCACAAATGACTAGCTAGTCTAGGTCATACCAGAACTAGGGATGTGACATCGGCCTTCTAAGGACCAACCTCTCCGGTTTATATAGACACCAGAGAGGGCTAGGGTTTACATGGAGTCGGTTACAAGAAAGGAAATATAATATCCGGATCGCCAAGCTTGCCTTCCACGCAAAGGAGAGTCCCATCCGGTCACGGGCCGAAGTCTTGAGTCTTGTATCTTCACGCTTCAATAGTCTGGACGTTGTACACAGTCCGGCTGTCCGAATACCCCCTAATCTAGGACTCCCTCACTCCCCCTCTCTTGTGGAGATCTATTTGATGTAAACTCTTTTTGCGGTGTGTTTGTCGAGATCCGATGAATTGTGGGTTTATGATCAAGTTTATCTATGAGAAATATTTGAATCTCCTCTGAATTCTTTTATGTATCATTGAGTTATCTTTGCAAGTCTCTTCGAATTATCAGTTTGTATTGGCCTACTAGATTGATCTTTCTTGCCATGGGAGAAGTGCATAGCTTTGGGTTCAATCTTGCGGTGTCCTTACCCAGTGACAGAAAGGGTTGCAAGGCATGTATTGTATTGTTGCCATCGAGGATAAAAAGATGGGGTTTATATCATATTGCATGAGTTTATCCCTCTACATCATGTTATCTAGCTTAAGGCGTTACTCTGTAATTATGAACTTAATACTCTAGATGCAGGCAGGAGTCGGTCGATGTGTGGTGTAATAGTAGTAGATGCAGGCAGGAGTCAGTCTACTTGTCACAGACGTGATGCCTATATACATGATCATGCCTAGATAATCTCATAATTATTCACTTTTCTATCAATTGCTCGACAGTAATTTGTTCACCCATCGTAATACATATGCTATCTTGAGAGAAGCCTCTTATGAAACCTATGGCCCCCAGGTCTATCTCTTATCATACTTGCTTCCAATCTATTTTTATTTGCATCTTTACTTTTTACATCTATATTACAAAATACCAAAAATATATTTATCTTATCATACTATCTCTATTAGATCTCACTTTCACAAGTGGCCGTGAAGGGATTGACAACCCCTTTATTGCGTTGGTTGCGAGTTCTTTGTTTGTTTGTGTGGGTGCGTGGGACTTTTGAGGAGCCTCCTACTGGATTGATACCTTGGTTCTCAAAAACTAAGGGAAATACTTATGCTACTATTGCTGCATCACCCTTTCCTCTTCAAGGAAAACCGACGCAAGCTCAAGATGTAGCAGTCGACGACACCGCTGCCCCGACGAAGAAGGGCCGGTGCCGTAACAGAAAGCGCAAGGGCAAGACTGTGCTTGCCGTCGAGGGGTCCGACGACACCGGCACTGCCAAGAAGGCCAAGGCTAGTGACCCCGACGAGGAAGTTAACAGGTGTGCCGCTTGTCGGGCCTTAGCGGCTACCGACAAGCCGGGAAGCTCCGACAAGCAGTGTTGCAAGATCCACCGCACGAAGGACCACGTCCTCCAAAACTGCCGACAAGTTGAGCTACTTGCTGAGAAGCAAAAAGCTGAGTATGAGAGGCAGGACAAGGAGAAAGGCCAGGACGATGCCGAAGGATCCGGCAATAAGCGTGGCAGCCAAGGAGGCTGCCGCGGCAAGGATAACCAACAAGAGATGCCCGCCCGGGGCCGCGACAAAAAGCAGGAAGACGATGGTCATGACGAGGACGACGAGTCCGGCATGCACGATTTCCAGAAAGCTACAGAGGCCATGTGCGTCGACGCTGGCGCCTCGCTACACACCTCTCACCGCCAGCTCAAGCAATGGGCACGTGATATCATAGCGGTGGAGCCATCGCTCGACGCGTGGAAGCCACTGAAGTGGTCCAGCACGCCTATCATATTTGACACCAAGGACCACCCTTATCGCACTATTGCGGTCGGGTGTTTGCCGTTGTTGGTTTCACCAACGATCCGCAACCTCAAGGTGACGAAGATGCTAGTTGATGGCGGGGCCGGTCTGAACTTGATCTCGCCTGTTGTAGTCAAAAGGCTGCAGATTCCTGATTGAGACCTCGAAGAGACAGGCACATTTCAAGGGGTCGACCCTGGAAGGAATCAGTCTAAGGGCAAGGTCACACTGCCAGTGAAGTTTGGAGGCGAGTTGAACTACAGGATGGAGAGCATTGCCTTTGATGTGGCCGAGATACCCTTGCCCTACAACGGGATCCTCAGTAGCCCGGCACCAACCAAGTTCATGGCGGCGTCACATTACACGTACAACACGCTGAAGATGCCTGGGCCGATAAACATCATCATTGTCCCCTCCGACAAGAAGGATGCGCTGATCTGCACTGACCAACTCTACCGGGAAGTAGTTGCAGCAGCTGCCACCAAAGCACTTGCTCCTGCCGCTGATGCCCCGGGAGGGAAGAAGACTGGCGAGACCTCTCGCACCCACTCCGGCAAGCGCACCTCTCCGGAGTGTTGTGCTCCTGTAGAGGATGTGACAGAGAGCTCCACCGGCAAGAGCAAGAAATCCAGAGTAGCACCACCAGAGACCATGAAGGTGTCCGTCAAGGAGGACGGCGCGGGAGGGGCTTTCACCATAAGCTCCACCCTCGTTAGCAAATAGGAAGGCGAGCTCGTCACTTTCCTGCGGGTGAATGTCGATGTGTTTGCGTGGCAGGCATCCGACATTCCCGGTGTTCCCAGGGAAGTGATTGAGCACCATCTTGCTGTCTGTCCTCATGCGCGGCCCGTCAAGCAGAAGGTCGGGAAGCAAGCTCTGGAGAGGCAGGAGTTCATCACAGAAGAAATCAGAAAGATGGAAGTGGCAGGCTTGGTAAGAGGGGTACTCCATCCGACGTGGTTGGCCAATCCAGTGGTAGTGCGCAAGGCAGACGGGGAGTGGTGGCTGTGTACTGATTACACAGATATCAATAAGGCTTGTCCAAAAGACCCTTTCCCGTTGCCGCACATTGACCAGATTGTTGACTCCACGGCCGGGTGTGACCTGTTATCATTCCTCGACGCCTACTCAAGATACCATCAGATTTTCATGAAGAGAGAAGATGAAGAGAAGACATCATTCATCACCCCATGTGGTATGTACTATTTTTTACGGATGCCTTTCGGGTTGAAGATTACTGGCTTGACCTTTGCAAGAGCAGTCCAAATTGGTTTTTCGCCTCAACTACATAGAAATATGGAAGCTTATATGGATGACATAGTGGTCGAAACCAAGGACAAGGCAACACTTGTGCAAGATCTGGAAGAAACATTTGCAAACCTGTGCAAGATCAACCTCAAGCTGAAGCCTGAGAAGTGTGTCTTCGGTGTACCATCCGGCAAGCTTCTCGGGTTCTTTGTGTCGCAGCATGGGATTGAGGCGAACCAAGACAAGATTAAGGCCATTGAGCAGATTGAGGCACCTACGCGGATCAAGGATGTGCGTCGGATCACTGGCTACGTTGCCGCCATGAGCAGATTCATCTCCAAGTCTGCTGAGTGTGCCCTTCCCTTTTTCAAAATCATGAAGAAGGCGGTCCCAATGGAGTGGACCCAGGAGGCCGAGGTAGCGCTGCAGGATCTAAAGAAGTACCTCTCCTCCACGGCAATACTGGTTGCGCCTAAGCCACAAAAGTCATTGCTGCTGTATCTAGCGGCGACAAATCAAGTGGTTAGCGCCGCACTGGTGGCGCAGAGGGAGGTCGAGGAAGGGGCAGCGGCAACGGCAGAGTTGGGGGATGGCGAGCCAGAACTCCCCCTATCAGGGCCTGGTCTCGGCAAGGCTGGGCCCCTGATATGTCCATTTCGCATCATGCCTTTATATCAATATTTATTACAATGTGGGCTATTATTACACATTATATCTCAATACTCATGGCTATTCTCTCTTATTTTACAAGGTTTACCATGAAGAGGGGGAATGCCGGCAGCTGGAATTCTGGCTGGAAAAGGAGCAAACGTTGGAAACCTATTCTACACAGCTCCAAAAGTCCTGAAACGCCACGAAACAACTTTTGGAATTAATAAGAATTTCTGAGGGAAAGAAATACGCCAGGGGGCCCACACCCTGTCCAGGAGACAGGGGGCGCGCCCCTCCTATAGGGCGTGCCCCCCTATCTCCTTGGCCCCCTGGTGGGCCTCCGGCGTCCATCTTCTGCTATATCATCACTTTTACCCTAGAAAAAATCATGGGCAAGCTTACGGCACGAAACTCCGCCACCACGAGGCGGAACCTTGGCGGAATCAATCTAGGGCTCTGGCGGAGCTATTCTACCGGGGACACTTCCCTCCGGGAGGGGGAAATCATCACCAACGTCATCACCAAAAATCCTCTCATCGGGAGGGGGTAAATCTCCATGAACATCTTCACTAGCACCATCTGCTCTCAAAACCCTAGTTCATATCTTGTATCCAATCTTGTATCAAAACCACAAATTGGTACCTGTGGGTTGCTAGTAGTGTTGATTACTCCTTGTAGTTGATGCTAATTGGTTTACTTGGTCGAAGATCATATGTTCAGATCCTTTATGCACATTATTACTCCTCTGATTATGAACATGAATATGCTTTGTGAGTAGTTACACTACTAGAAAAACCCCTACTAATGGCGCACCTAGTATGGCCATTAATGGCGCATCTGTGGTGCGCCATTAACAGCACGCCATTAGTAATTTTTACTAATGGCGCACCACCTGGTGCGCCATTAGTATCTGGTATACTAATGGTGCACCGCGGGTGCGCCATTAGTATAGGCCAGGGTGCGCCATTAGTATGCCTCCCAGGGGCCATGTATATCCAGGTGCTTTGGCATACTAATGGCGCACCACCACTGGATGCGCCATTAGTAACCATGGCATATTAATGGCGCACTTACCAGTGATGCGCCATTAGTATGCTTTGTCATACTAATGGCGCGCTGTCATGTGATGCGCCATTAGTATGAATATTAGGTTTTTTTTATTTTTTTATTTTCTGTTTTTTGCACACGTTAAAAATGTATAATTTGACAAAATATAGACAGCACACATCAACAACAGATTCATCGAATACAATAGAAGATTAGTCTTTGAATACAATTCATCATATTAGTCTCCGAATACAATTCATCATATTAGTCTCCGAATTGAAAAGACCGAACAAAGATAGAACATTATACTACAAGTCTCGAGACCGCGAGTAGCGAGTTTGTCTTCACATTACAAGTCGATATCGATCATCTAAACTACCATCACATAGAAGAGAGCTGCGGTCATCACGATGAGCATCATCACGATGAAACTCGTCTTCATCCGGTTCCTCCAACGCTCCCTCCCCTCTCCCGCTAGATAGCGGGCGTATCTAGATTCGGCCTCGGCCCTAGTGGTGTACCCTTTGTAACTATTACCGCTGAATCGGTGAACCTGTCTCCGACACTCCTCCCAGTCATCGTAGACTACGGGAACCTTACCCTTGTACACGACATACGTCGGCATCGCTATGCACTAGCCAAACGAAACGTTAGTACCAAAGAGACATACTACAAGTTCATTAAAGTTTAATTACAACATGAGCCAATCGATGTTTCAGAACTAGACACAGCATCACTGCTTTCGACTCGACTCAAGGGACCGGAGCGTGGATGAAGCCGCCGTCTATCGTGGGAGTCATGAAATAACGGTCGTTGTCAGCCTGCATTTGTAGCATTGTGTCGATGTCACTGTTGGACGGTTGATTTCTGAGGTAGAACCGCCCCGAGGTACGAAGGACATCTTGATGGATGATTTCCGCAAACTCCGACTAGATGCGAAAGAATTCTTGTCGGAGGTCCGCGTCCTGGATTGCCGACACGCTCGCGGCCCAATCTTTGAGTTTACTCAGTAGCAGAAGTTGATGATGGTCCCGTATGATCGCCCACATGTGATGGATGGCGTAGTAGGCACCCTTCTGACCGCCAGGCAGCTGCTTGATGCAGCAGAACGTCGTATTGTGGGAGAACACGTGCTTGCCGTACTTACGAATAGGCCTGGTGAAGGTGCCTCCAGATTTGGCGTAGCCGGGGAGAACATCATCAAGAACCTTCTTGACATTTGTGTAGTCTACGTTCGACTGACGGTCCGGGTCGAAATACGTGGCCATGGAATATTTGGGGCTTAGGAGGATGAGCGTGCAACGTGTGTCACTGCAGAAAACACAGAATGTTAAAAGAAAAACGATCGGAATGTAAGAATTCATATGTTACGGGCCGGTTGAGGGGAGGACTTACTCGGGAAAGTAAGGCACGAGGAAGTTATCCTTATCTTGGTTTGCCAGAATGACGCCTTCGAGGTAAGAACGAAGGTGTAGAAGGGGTCCCCAGTGCTGCCCAAGATCTTGGCACGCATGTAGAAGGGGTCGACTATCACGATGTCCGGGGTCTTGTCGCGAATGATCCGCATCTCCATACTCAGCGAAAATAGCCGAACGAAGGTGTAGTGCAGCGGATGAAGGTTCAACTTAGCGTGGATGTCATCAAAACGCAGGACGATCGTACGCCTGATGGAGTTATCCACAAAGCCCTTGCCCTCTGGCACCTTGGCCGCGAAAACTGGGTATGCCACATCCTTCTCCCTGAGACGCCGCTTCTCCAAAGAAAGAACACTGTCATGCAGACTCCGCATAGCACCGGTTGCAGCATTGAGCATATTTGTCGGTAGCATCGCCCTACCCGCCACATGCACCCTCCTCGAGATATCCTGCGGTGAAGGTGGCCCGTCCTGAGCACGGATCGTACTCGGTGCCGGCTGGCTCGCACCCTTCTTAGTCTTTCTTTTGCGTGCCTTCTTCTTCTCCTGTAATGGGACCGAGTTCTGCTCACAGACCGCCTTCTTGAGTGTGTTGGGGCTGATAATATTTCGCACCTCGCCTATCTGAGGCTCGGTGAAGTCGGCAGCTGGAGGCGTCTCCTGAGAGCTGAACGTTAGACGACGCCTGTTGCAACTTGGCTTCTCCGCGGTACCAGCTAGATCGCACACGTCTTTTGTTGGGTTTGGTTCTTGAGAAGGAGGCCCCATGAAGTCGCCATCGTACCCATGATCGGCAAAGTACTGATCAACGTTGCCAAATGTATCATCGTCGTCGTCATCGTCGTTCTGATCCTGTGCCATATGCATGTTTGGATCCAGTGGCATAGGGATGTCCGGCACCATTACGGCGGTCTTGCCATGGGGCCGACTTGGCACCGACACGACTGGCGGTGTTGTCTTTGGGGTGGTGTCCCCCGCCCCCAAACGAATCTGGCTCTTCGGCCAAAGCAGGGGCCAGCTCAGGCAGGCGCTGAGGGTCATCACGTCTTCATCGTCGGCCCCGACGGGTCGAATCAGAGGTAACAAGTCGTCGCAGCCTGGCAGCACCCGAACCAGTTGAACCCTAAACAAGTTGGGTGGCATCTGGGTACCGTGGAACAAGGGGCCCGGTTGAACGATTTTGCCCTTGGCGACATCGACCAACTCGTTGTTCACGAAGTGGAGGAGAGTGCACGGAACGTCGGCGGCGCCCTGCGAAAACATGTAGGGCATCAGGGATGCCCAGTCAAAGGCAAGGAGATGAAGTCCTCGGCCGAGAGAGGCTTAATTAGTTACCGTGATGATGGCGTCGAGCTCGGCTAATGTCGACGCACCGCCAACGGCGGGCGTGCAGTTGACGGAGGTGCCGCTTGCTGCAGAGGTGCCGGCCGGCGTACACCCGGGTGCATTAAGCTCCCGTGCCGGCGTCGGAGACACCAATGTCGCCTCCGCCGGAGGCACCAATGGCCCCGCCATCGCATTATGCGAGTTGCTGGCCGTGAAGCTAGGAATCGGGGGCGGCCCCTGTTGGCCGCCCGCAATCCACGCACTCAACCCCGAGATCAAGGTAGGCACAAGGGCGGTGATCGTCGCTCCGATTCGTTGTTCCACTTGCTCTTGGACAATCTCCGAAATCCGCGCCACCTGTGCCTTGAGTTCTTGAACCTCTCGCGCCTGGCTTTCCGAGCTGGTCTTTTTCTCCTTCCGCACACCAGCGGTATAGTATGACCCCCATTTTGTCGACAATCCTTTGCCGGCCACACGACCAGCTGACGTCGGCTTACTGAGCTTATCCTTGTTCTTCATTACATTCAACCCCCTATTTAGAGTGGTGTCCCAAGGGTTGCTCTTAGTCGACCCCGCGCTACTGCTTTTAGTCGCCTGCGGAAGGAATGTGAACCATTTAGAAATTTGGCTTCATTAATTAGAAGGCAACCATATGGAGCTAATTACGCGGGGGTGTATTCCTTACCAGAACAAGCTCAAGCTGCCCGGTCTTCGGATCCGTGGTAAGCTCCTTTGTTTTCGGGTCCTTCTTGTACCGGGCCCTGACAAAGTTCCTGGTCTGCTTGTCACCGTATTTATCGAAGAGGGGCGGTAGGCCTTGCTCGGCACGGTCCGCCTCCTCCTTGTCCCATATAGGCTCCGCCACTCTGTAACCGCCGGGGCCGAGTGTGTGTTCCCCTATGTTCAGCTCCCGCATTTGTTTCCCCCACTCACTTGATTGGGAGCTTGCGGTGCTCGAGCAATTGATCTTGAAGTCGTTGTAGTCATCTTCGGTGATCGAAGGATTTTTCTCCTTGATCTTCTGATAACTCTCACCTTTCTCGATCATTCTCTTCACATTGCTTTTCCAAGTAGACAGGGCCTTGCTCATCTTCGTGAGGGCAGCATTGTTCACTTTATTCCCTTTGAGGCTTGTGTTTTCAAATTCAGCGGGGAACTTGTATCGTTCGTGCAGCTTCGTGAAGAGGAGGTTGCGCAAATTCCCTCGGTCAGGATGCCTCAGGTTCTCGGTGTTGATCGAGACGGTGCTCCGGACAATGCACCCGAGCTGAAGCGAGTACCCCTTGACTATTCGTTCGGGCGCCATTGGATTCCCGTTGGAGTCCACTTCAGTAACTTCCTCCTTGAGGGTGCGGAGCACGATCGGGCGCCGGTCCATTGGCAGCATCGTTGTGGGCCATGTTTCTCTCTAAATAGAAACAAAGTTTGGACAAAAAGTTGGTTATTGTCAAGGAACAAGATCTCTAAGTTGACCAAATAACCTAATTCTCGAGGAATGTCTCCAAAAAGTTGGTTATTGTCAAGGAACAATTGAGAGATGTTTGTGATATTGCCTAGGTGTTTTGGGATAGAACCTGTTAGTGTGTTGTTGCTAAGGTCCAAGTCCACGTTCTCAGGGTAACCTAGTTCTTGAGGGGTGTGTCTAGAAAGTTGGTTGCTGCAAAGATACAAGGTTGTGAGTTTGGTCAAATTGCCTATGATGTTTGTGATATTGCCTTGGATCTTGAAGGCACTGTTGCATGATGCAGTGGTACAGCCAGCATGGGACCTCATCTTTGCAGGCTAATTTTCTAGATTGTAACACTGGGATTTGTGCACAAGCTAAGCTAGCTAAGACAGTAGCTTCCTTGCAACCCACAAAAGACAAAGGAAAAGGGGTGAAAAGGGGGAGATGGTTAGCTTTGATGAGCAGGCAACATCTTCCTAACCCCCTTCTTCTTGTCTCCTCTCACTATCTCTCTCACACACATGGCAAGCAAGGGTGTCTGAGTGTGTGAAAAAAATACTAAACTAATCCAACCACTAAAGCAAATTAATTTTTATTTCGGTTGAGAATCGGGCACCTTCTAGGTCCAGAAAATTGGGCATGACCTTTGCTAATTTTCTTGACCTTGGAGTGCCCCATTTCTCAACCGAAACGGAAATTAATCAACGTTTCAGGAGAAAGGGGTCATTTTAGAACATCACAAGTAGCAGCAGCATCACTTGACAAAATCACAACTAGCAGCAGCAACTCGCAGATAGCAGCAGCAGCATCACATGACAAGTAGTACAGCAGCAGCAGCAGCATGCATGCACTGGTCCATGGCACAAAGTCCATGACCCAGAACAGAGCACTTTACTAAAAATGAAGAAGAAAAAAGGCATGCATGCACTGGTTGTAGCAAATCATCACTTCTGAATCAAAACAACAATTAGGACAGGGAAATTATGACACACTTCTGAAGAAAAAATGATTTGTGTAATCTGGTTGGTACTCTTACAGTTGCATAAATTGAAAAAAAAATTGATCTGTGTGATCTGGGTTACAGTATCAGCAACCTTGCATTTCATTTTATACAAAGGAGCTCACAAAGGCCATGTCATGCTTCGCAATATTTGTTTACTAAAACTAAATGAACAAGAGCAAAGATGCACTAAAGGTTCTGCTAGACATGCTTTATGTCTAACACTCCTATGTTTAAGATATGCATAACATTCAATCTGGATCAATCTCACACTATGAACATAGGAAAAATTATTACTCCCCAGGGATTTAATCAGGGAATATGATATTCTTCAATCAACAAGAAAATATATTTTAGCTCAGAAAAGGATTTACTCAGGGAATACAATATTTGCCTGTTGCTAGTTGAGTTTCAGAATGAACCACTCTCATTCTCAGCTCCATCAGTACTACTACGGTGCAGTTCTCCCCTCAACCAGAAACATACTCCAATCGGTAAAACTGGAAATAGAAGAAACAATGATATGCAAAATCAGGTTATATGCAAGCAATAGCATGCTCTAAATACAACAAGTCACCCTTTGCAGCCAAGCAATGAGCAGAATAGTCTAAGCCAAATCTTTGATGCCATCAATTTATATATACTCAGGGAAATTGATACATGGAGGTCCTACAATCTGCTATTGAAGTTGAGCTACGTAGTAGGAGTATGTTTGATTAAGTTAGCCTAGCTTACATAAATAAACCTCTTTGTTGTATTTCAGTGGCTAATTAAGTTGACACAGGTTGTATTAAGATTTGGCTGCAGCAGAATGTGGCATTTCCATAGATAACTTGATTTGACCAATATGAACACAACCTTTGAATTTGACCATTGAGTTATCGCCCGGGGTCACTAGGCCCTCCTACTTGTAATTATTGTTAATTTGCAGTTCCTAGCTAGACATAATGTTGTCCCTAACTGTCCCTAGTCTGTTCAAAAGCTATGATGGATCATTTTCTGATTGACTAATATTGGTGCAAATCAGGTTAGTCCTCAGCAGTTACCAACTAAGTCTTTTTGTCCTTCTTTTTTGCAAGTTCAGGTGGGATCTTGTTCAGCAATCACCGCACCAATAAGAAAGAACAGAGGACAGTACACAAAATCGTTTGCTAATTCTCAGAATCTCTGCAACAATGCCTTAGTCAATATTCTTGCTTGATACAATTGTTCTTGGAATAATATATCAACAAAGAGAAACTCCCCACACATTTGATCTTGGTACAGACAGAAGTGAAAGAATCTGTTATATATATTGGCCATAGCTTACACCAGAACAGTAGCAACTAAACTCTGATTACTCATTTGGTTGAACCAAAAGTCAAACTGATAAAATCGGAACAAGGATCGATAGTACGCTCAGTTTCACTTAAGATATAAAGTATGGAAACTCCATGTTTACCAGCTTTGCAGTATAGACAGAGCATATTGAAATTTTGCATCATAGACAACACAGTTGATAGAAGCTAAATCCAAAGACCAATGCTCAGACCGCTAGATACTGATACTCTTAATACAATAAAAATCGGGAGTGCAAAGCAGAGTAATTGGATACAGTCCAATGCCTCGACATGATCTGATATTGTATAAATGAACAAGAGAAACAAAGAATTTGCTAAAATGGCGTGTCACACGCAGACCAGATGATACAGTTTCCAATTCAGCAATTCAGCAAACAAAGAATTCTGCATCTAATCAACTACTCTAGGTATGTACGTACATGGCAGACAAAAACACCTAGCAATAGCAACAAGAGAACATAGTTTCGTCCCTTAGGAAAAAAACAAGCCATAGCATGAGAGAAGGAGAGAGCAGAGAGAGAGGGGGGGATGATACCTTGACGAGCTCCCCTGATGGCGTGGGTAGTAGGGTCGGGGCAGCGTCCCAGGAAGAACTAGGCACACGCGGTCCGAGGTGCGTGCAGCCTGCGCGCGAGAGGAACCGGCATCATCAGGGAACCTTGACGGCGGCACAATCGAATCGAACAAAGGGGGAGGGGGAGGAGAAGAGGACCTTGCGAGACCTTCAATGGCGGGGTCGCGGGACAGAAGAAGCACGCGAGCAGCGGCGTGGTCGATGGGAGCAGCTCGAGCAGAGGTGGCGGCGGATCTGGCCGGCGTCGAGGGCGGCGGGGCGGCGGCGTCAGGAGAGGAGAGGGGAAGGGGATCGAGGGCGAGGGCTCGGGCGAGGGAGAGAGAGGGGATCGAGGGCGAGGGCTCGGGCGAGGGAGAGAGAGGGGATCGATACGAAGTAGGGGGGCACAATACTAATGGCGCACCACCCCTCGGTGCGCCATAAGTATATACATGCTAATGGTGCACCTCGACCTGGTGCGCCATTAGTATTTTTTTTTATTTCCGCTCGAGCCAACAGGTTATCTCCCACCTGACCTTATCCACATCAACTCCCCACTACTAGCTCGACTGGTCAGGTGCCAGTTCTCACACCAGGAGGTCCTGGGTTCGATTCCTAGGCTCCACAAAAAAAAATTTATGCATTTAAAATGCAATTTGATACTTATTTGTGTTTAAATATGTTCAAACTTGTTTAAATCATAACAGTAATTTTTTTATAAGACAGTAATAATTTTTTTTTAAATATCATCAAACAGTAATGCTGGTGGAGCGGGGGAGGGTGCGGGGG
>NC_041389.1:364626694-364760444 GCF_002162155.2 Triticum dicoccoides | reverse complement strand
GTTGAGTAGGGGAATCGAGGGTGCGGGGGGTCGGCGGCGGCGGCCGGTGGACCGGGGGGTGCTCGGCGGCGAGGGGGACCGGATCTGGCGAGGTGGGATAGCGATCGAGATGGAGGGGGATCGAGATCGAGTGTCCATGAAATTTAAAAATATTCATGATAGTTCAAAAAGTGCCCATGAAATACAATCGAGAAATGAAGGCTACGATTTAAATACAATCGATCTTAGCTAGCTATCTGTTAACAATCTTCTTGCCCTTCTTTTTCGCAAATGGAGTTCTTCTGTGGAACGGACGTCCTTTAGGTAGGGTGGTCCTGCTTCTTCTTGTGGTGTATGCTGCTACTTCATCATCGTCGTCATGTTCGATCCTCGGGTCGCCGTACTTGTTGAAGTCTTGCTCATTGGCTACTCCATCCATTCCGATGATCTTCCTTTTGCCTCTCCTCACGACAACACGACTGGTCTTTGACGGGTTGGTAATGAAGAAGCATTGGTCCACTTGGGAAGCCAGTACCCATGGCTCATTTTTCACGGTGATGTTTGCGCCCGTAGTCTTAGATTTGGCTTCGGGTATAACCATGGTGGTGAAATACCGGTATTCTTTTAGGACGCTCTTGGCCCATCTGACACGGAACATCGGGACCTTCTCTCCAGCGTAGCTCAGCTCCCAGATCTCCTCGATCCTTCCGTAGTATCTGTCCTTGTTGTTACCAGTGTAGGATTCCATCGTTACCCCGGAGTTATGATAACCATCGCTCTTCATGTCCTTGGCCTCGGTGTAGAATGTGTAGCCGTTGATATCGTACGCCTCATAGGTCATCAGGTTGTGCTCGGCGCCCTGTGACAAGGCGAATATGAGTTGTTCTTCCGCAGAAGAATCCTCATGTAAAGGGTACGACAGAAGCTTCTGCTTGAACCAACGCGTGAAACATGAGTTGTGCTCTTTGAGTATATCTCCGTCCGTCCTCTGTTGGCCTCGGTCATTGTACGTCTTCTTAATAAAGGTTTTGTGCTCTACCACCCAAGGATCGACCACGTCTATGTGTTGTAGCGCGACTAGGTTTGCTCTTTCAAAGTCGGCGAGTCGACCCTCGAAGTCGACATGCATTTCGCGGCGACCCTCATGGTGACCCCATCCAGCGAGCCTGCCGAGGTGCCTGTTGACGGGCAGACCAACGGGGTTCTCGATGCCTAGATAATTCGTGCAGTAGGAGATGCACTCTTCGGTTAGCAAGCCCCTAGCTATGCTTCCCTCTGGACGTGACATGTTGCGAACGTATCCTTTGATGACACCATTCATCCTTTCAAACGGCATCATGCTGTGCAGGAACGTCGGCCCGAGTTGGATGATATCCTCCACTATATGGACCAGCAGATGCACCATAACGTCGAAGAATGCGGGCGGGAAGTACATCTCAAGCTCGCATAGTATCACCACGATCTCTTCCTGTAGCCTTCTGAGTTGCCTCACGCCAATCGACTTCCGAGAGATGACGTCGAAGAAGTTGCATCGGCCAAATAGCGTTTCACGGACGTGCGCGTCCATGATCCCACGGATTGCAACTGGAAGTATCTGCGTCATCAGCACGTGACAGTCGTGAGACTTCATCCCCCCGAACTTCTGCTTCGCTGGGTCTAGGTATCTGCTTATCTTCCCCGCGTAACCGTAAGGAAGTTTTACTCCTAGGAGGCAGGTGAAAAACTGCTCGATCTCCTCCTGACTCAGAGTGAAGCACGCAGGAGGGTAGTCATTTCCGGTCTTCTTGGCCTTTTTGCCTTTGCGATGACTTTCTATGTCCTGCTTTGCCTCATCATCATCATCATCATCATCATCATCATCATCATCATATATAGCGTGAAGCTCCTGCCTGATGCCCATTGATTTCAAGTCTGCCCTTGCTTTCGGCCCATCTTTGGTCCTCTCTAGCATGTTGAGCAGGGTACCAAGCAGACTCTCGCACACGTTCTTCGTGATATGCATGACATCAAGGCTGTGAGGCACACGGTGGATCTTCCAGTACGGCAAGTCCCAGAAAACAGACCTCGTTTTCCATACCTTCAGCAGCGGCTCTGGCGCCTATTGCTTCTTTCCCGGCAGTGGGCAGTCTTTCCAATTTTTCAACAGCTTGTCTATTTCCTCGCCGCTCCTCGTACACGGGCGTTTTCGGGGTTCGGTTTCACCATCGAACAGATCCTTGCGTTTCCTCCACGGGTCATCGTCGCGAAGCCACCTTCGATGTCCCATGAACACGGTTTTCGAAGACCCGGGATCTCTATCTAGCTGGCGATATGTTGTGTCATCCATGCACCTTACGCATCCAGAAAATCCGTGGACTACCTGCCCCGCAAGATATCCGTAACCGAGATAGTCGTGCACCGTCGTAAGCAGTGCGGCTCTCATAGGGAAATATTCTTTCTCTGCGGTGTCCCACGTATTGGCTGGCGTTTTCCACAGCGTGTCAATCTCCTCTTTCAGCAGCCCCAGATACAGATTGATGTCGTTCCCTGGTTGTTTCGGCCCTTCAATTAGCATACTCATGTGAATGTACTTCCTCTTCATGCACAACCAGGGGGGAAGGTTGTACATCTACACGAACACAGGCCAGGTGCTATGTGTGCCTCTCTGGCTGCCAAACGGATTGACTCCATCGGTGCTCGCGCCCAGCATGATGTTCCTTGAATCGTTCCCAAATTCTGGGTATTCGAAGTTCAACGCTTGCCACTGGCTCGCATCCTTAGGGTGACTCAGCATCTTGTCTTTTTTATCTATCTCCGGATCATTTGCGTCATCTTCTCGCTTCTTCTCCTCCCTATCCGCGTGCCAACGCAGGAGCTTTGCTACCTTAGGGTCCGCGATATACCGCTGCAGACGAGGAGTGATCGGAAAGTACCACACCACTTTTCGAGGAGCTTTCATCCTCTTCTTGTATCGAGTGACACCGCACACCAGACATATGGTAGACTCCGCGTGCTCGTCCCGATAAATGATGTAATTGTTCATGCACACATGGTATTTCACGTGCAGTAAATCCAGAGGACACACGATTTTCTTCGCCTCCTCCAAACTGGTCGGGCACTTGTTCCCCTTGGGAAGACGTTCGTGCCAGAATGGCATGTTCTCATCGAAGCATGCGTCGGTCATTTTGTGTTTTACCTTCATCTCCAGAGCCATGAGCGTTACTTTGAGGCGGGTATCCTCGGGCCTGCATCCTTCATACAATGGAGTAACCGCGTCTAACTCAAGTTGATCCATCTTGGCTTTCTCTCGGGCGGCAGCTCTTGCGTTATCCGTCTGCTTGAGAAGCAGCTCTTGAATATGAGGGTCCTACACCTAGCCCATTGATGGTCCAGCATCGTCTGCTCCGCCGGCATCATCATCATGTCCTGCATCTTCTACATGATGACTGTGTACAGCATCACCGTCGTGATCATCTCCTGGGGATTCTTCGTCTACTCGCCCCCCCGAGCCGCGGTGGTTGTCTTGCTGCCCTTCCTCATTTCTTGCCCCGCCCCCATGGACGACTTCGTAGTCATCTTCATCACCTTGCCACCGATAGCCATCCATGAAACCACGCAAGAGCAGGTGGTCCCGCACCTGCCCGGAATCCGGGTCCGCAATAAGGCTATTCAGCTTGCATCTTCGACACTGACATCTTATCTCCGTCTCGTTCTTTTGAAGCATCTCGGCCTTTGCGGACCTCAAAAACCTATTCACGATGCCTTCGGTCATCGTGCGGACCATGGTCGCCTGCGGGGTAGAGCAAAACGATATTTTAGAACCAAGAAAAAAATTGGCATGACTTTCCCCAAAAATAGGACCAAAAAGAATGCTTAATGCCAAAATTCTCGCTGAAACGAAAATGAATCAACATTCCGGCAAAATATTGGCAACTATCGCATTTCAAATACCGGTACACCTCCAAACACAAACACATATGCAACACCACAAACATATGCAACACCACGAACATACATAGATCTAGCTAGGCCATAAAAAGTGCATGTGCACATTGTTGTAGGGAGAACAACATAAATATAGCTTCCCCCCTTACTTACCTAGCAAAACAAGGTAACTTAACCACTTAATTTGAATGAATCTATGGTGGAAATGAGGTGAAAAAGAGGAGGCACCCGAGACAAGGAGGAGGCGGTGGAGAGAATGAAGTGGGGAGAAAGTGAGTGTGGGAGGAGAGGCTGTCCAAAATATCTTGTTGCTGCCCACTTACTAATGACGCACCAGCAACAAATGCGCCATTAGTAATCCAGGTTACTAATGGCGCACCCCCTGGTGGTGCGCCATTAGTACTTTTGCAAAAAAGGAATAAAAACAATAATAAAAAAATAACATTAGTGGCGCACCTTCTGGCTGGTGCGCCATTACTAGTTACAACTAGTAATGGCGCACCACCAGTGGATGCGCCATTAGTATGTTTGGACAGGCGCACTAGTTGAAAAAAAATTGGTACTAATGGCGCACTGTGGGCAGGGTGCGCCATTAGTAGTTTCAACACTAATGGCGCATCAGAAGGTGGTGCGCTATTAGTATATACTAATGGTGCACCACATGTCTGGTGCGCCATTAGTGTCATTTCCATCTATAGCCCTTTTCCTAGTAGTGTTACGTTTGTTCCTGAGGACATGGGTGAAGTCTTGCTTTTAGTAGTCATGTGAATTTGGTATTCGTTCGATATTTTGATGAGATGTATGTTGTCTTTTCCTCTATTGGTGTTATGTGAACGTCGACTACATGACACTTCACCATTATTTGGGCCTAGAGGAAGGCATGGGGAAGTAATAAGTAGATGATGGGTTTCTAGAGTGACAGAAGCTTAAACCCTAGTTTATGCGTTGCTTCGTTAGGGGCTGATATGGATCCATATGTTTAATGCTGTGGGTAGGTTTACCTTAATAATTCTTTTGTAGTTGCGGATGCTTGCAATAGGGGTTAGTCATAAGTGGGATGCTTGTCCAAGTTAGGGCAGTACCCAAGTACCGGTCCACCCACATATCAAATTATCAAAGTACCGAACACGAATCATATGAACGTGATGAAAACTAGCATGACGATAATTCCCAATGTGTCCTCGGGAGCTCCTTTCTCATCATTAGAAATTGTCCAGGCTTATCCTTTGCTACATAAAGGATTGGGCCACCTTGCTGCACTTTATTTACTTGTTACTCGTTAGTATTTATCTTATCACAAAACTATCTATCACCTACAATTTTAGTGCTTGCAGAAAAAACCTTACTAAAAACCGCTTATCATTTCCTTATGCTCCTCGTTGGGTTCGACACTCTTACTTATCGAAAGGACTATGATTGATCCCCTACACTTGTGGGTCATCAAGACTCTTTTCTGGTGAACCGGGGAGTGTAGCGCTTTTGGTGAGTGAAACTTGGTAAGGAAACACTTATATGGTGTGCTGAAATTTTCTGTTACTTGTCACTATGGAAACTAATCCTTTGAGGGCTTGTTTGGGGTATCTTCAACCCAACCAGAAGAGCAAAGAGTTGCTCCTCAACCTACTGAACTTTATGAAAAAATTTACTTTGAGATTCCTTCGGGTATGATAGAGAAACTACTAGCTAATCCATTTGCAGGAGATGGAACATTGCATCCCGATTTACACCTTATCTTTGTGGATGAAGTTTGTGGATTATTTAAGCTTGCAGGTATTCCCGATGATGTTGTCAAAAGGAAGGTCTTCCCTTTATCCTTGAAGGGAGATACATTGACATGGTATAGGCTATGTGATGATACGGGATCTTGGAATTATAAGCAATTGAAGTTGGAATTTCACTAGAAGTTCTATCCTATGCATCTTGTTCATCGTGATCGTAATTATATATATAATTTCTGGCCTCGTGAAGGAGAAAGCATCGCTCAAGCTTGGGGGAGGCTTAAGTCAATGTTATATTCATGCCCCAATCATGAGCTCTCTCGGGAAATGGTTATTCATAATTTTTATGCTCGGCTTTCTCTTGATAATCGCTACCTGCTCGATACTTCCTGTGCTGGTTCTTATATGCTGAAGACTATTGATTTCAAATGGGACTTATTGGAAAGGATTAAACGCAACTCTGAAGATTGGGGTTCCGATGATGGTAAGGAGTCAGGTATGACACCTAAGTTCGATTGTGTTAAATCTTTTATGGATACCAATGCTTTCTGTGGATTTAGCGCTAAGTATGGACTTGACTCTGAGATAGTAGCTACTTTCTGTGAATCTTTTGCTACTCACGTTGATCTCCCTAAAGAGAAGTGGTTTAACTATAATCCTCCTATTGAAGTGAAAGTAGTTGCACCTATTACAGTCGAAGAAAAGACTATTACCTATAGTGATCCTATTGTTCCTACTGCTTATGTTGAAAACCCTCCTTTTCCTGTTAGGATAAAGGATCATGCTAAAGCTTCGACTGTTGTTTGTAAGATTAATACTTGGACTTATACACCTCCTGAGCAACTTAATGTTGAACCTAGTATTGCTATGGTTAAAGATCTCTTGGATGAGGATTTAGATGGGCATGTTATTTCTTTTTGTGGTGAGACTGCCAATATTGCTAGACCTGATACTAAGACACATAGACCTGTCGTAGGCATGCCTGCTATTTCTGTTAAAATAGGAGATAATTGTTATCATGGCTTATGTGACATGGGTGCTAGTGCTAGTGCAATACCTTATACTTTATATCAAGAAATTATGCATGACATTGCACCCATTGAATTAGAAGACATTGATGTTACTATCAAGCTTGCTAATAGGGATACCATTAAACCCTTTGGGATTGTTACAGATGTTGAACTTTTGTGTGGGAAGGTTAAATACCCTGCTGGTTTTCTTGTTCTTGGTTCCCCAGAAGATGATTTTTGTCCCATTATTTTTGGTAGACCCTTCTTGAATACAGTTAGTGCTAAGATTAATTGTGAAAAGAATATTGTCACTGTTGGCATAGATGGTATGCCTCATGAGTTTAATTTTGCTAAGTTTAGTAGATAACCTCGTGCTAGGGAACCACCTATTAAGGATGAGATTATTGGTCTTGCTTCCATTGCTGTTCCTCCAACTGATCTGCTAAAACAATATTTGCTAGACCATGAAATCGATATGTTTATGAAGGGAAGGGAGGAAATAGATGAAGTGTTCCTTAAACATGAACCTGTGCTGAAACATAACCTTCCTGTTGAAATTCTTGGGGATCCCCCTCCACCCAAGGGTGATCCCGTGTTTGAACTCAAACCATTACCTGATAATCTTAAGTATGCTTATCTTGATGAAAAAGAAATGTATCCTGTTATTATTAGTGCTAACCTTTCAGAGAAAGAAGAAAGATTATTGAAAACTCCGAAGAAGCACCGAGCAGATATTGGATATACTCTGGATGATCTTAAGGGCGTTGGTCCCACGTTATGCCAACACAAAATTACATTGGAAAACGATGCAAAACCAGTTAGAGATCCTCAAAGATGATTAAATCCCAAGATGAAGGAAGTGGTAAGAAAGGAGATACTAAAGTTCCTTGAGGCAGGTAGTATTTATCCCGTTGCTGATAGTGAATGGGTAAACCCTGTCCATTGTGTTCCTAAAAAGGGAGGTATTACCGTCGTTCCTAATGATAAAGATGAATTTATCCCGCAAAGAATTATTACAGGTTATAGGATGGTAATTGATTTCTGTAAGTTAAATAAAGCTACTAAGAAAGATCATTACCCCTTACCATTTATTGATCAAATGCTAGAAAGACTATCCAAACACACACATTTCTGCTTTCTAGATGGTTATTCTGATTTCTCTCAGATACCTGTATCAGCGAAGGATCAATCGAAAACTACTTTTACTTGTCCTTTTGGTACTTTTGCTTATAGACGTATGCCTTTTGATTTATGTAATGCACCTGCTATCTTTCAAAGATGCATGATGGCTATATTCGCTGATTTTTGTGAAAAGATTTGTGAGGTATTTATGGATGACTTTTCCGTTTATGGATCCTCTTTTGATGATTGTTTGAGCAACCTCGATCGAGTTTTGCAGTGATGCGAAGACACTAGTCTCATCCTGAATTGGGAAAAGTGTCACTAATGGTTAATGAAGGCATTGTCTTGGGGCACAAGATCTCAGAGAGAGGTACTGAATTTGATAAAGCAAAAGTTGATGCTATTGAAAAGATGCCATGTCCCAAGGACATAAAAGGTATAAGAAGTTTCCTTGGTCACGCCGGTTTTTATAGGAGATTCATTAAGGACTTTTCTAAAATCTCTAGGCCTCTAACTAATTTATTGCAAAAAGATATTCCTTTTGTCTTTGATGATGATTGTGTAGAAGCATTTGAAACACTTAAGAAAGCTTTGATCACTGCACCTATTGTTCAACCACCTGATTGGAATTTACATTTTGAAATTATGTGTGATGCTAGTGATTATGATGTAGGTGCTGTTCTAGGGCAAAGAGTCGATAAGAAATTGTATGTTATCCAGTATGCTAGTAAGACTCTTGATACTGCCCAGAGAAATTATGCTACTACTAAAAAAGAGTTCTTAGCAGTTGTATTTGCATGTGATAAGTTTAGACCTTATATTGTTGATGCCAAAGTTACTATTCACACTGATCATGCTGCTATTGAATATCTCATGGAAAAGAAAGATGCTAAGCCTAGACTCATTAGATGGGTTCTCTTGCTCCAAGAATTTGACTTGCATATTATTGATAGAAAGGTAGCTGAGAACCCCGTTGCAGATAACTTGTCTAGGTTAGAGAACGTTCTTGATGACCCACTGCCTATTAATGATAGCTTTCCTGATGAACAATTAGCGGTTGTCAATGCTTCTCGTACTTCTCCTTGGTATGCTAATTATGCAAATTACATTCTTGCTAAATATATACCGCCTAGTTTCACATACCAGCAAAAGAAAAATTTTATTTATGATTTAAGACATTACTTCTGGGATGATCCACACCTTTATAAAGAAGGAATAGATGGTGTTATTAGACGTTGTGTGCCTGAGCATGAACATGAATAGATCCTACGCAAGTGTCACTCTGAATCTTATGGAGGACACCACGCTGGAGATAGAACTGCACACAAGGTACTACAATCTGGTTTTTATTGGCCTACTCTCTTCAAAGATGCTCGTAAGTTTGTCTTACCTTGTGATGAATGTCAAAGAATAGGTAACATTAGTAGACGTCAAGAAATGCCTATGAATTATTCTCTTGTTATTGAACCGTTTGATGTTTGGGGCTTTGATTATATGGGACCTTTTCCTGCCTCTAATGGTTATACACATATTTTAGTTGCTGTTCATTATGTTACTAAGTGGGTAGAAGCTATTCCAACTAGTAGTGCTGATCATAATACTTCTATTAAAATGCTTAAAGAAGTTATTTTTCCGAGGTTTGGAGTCCCTAGATATCTTATGACTGATGGTGGTTCACATTTTATTCACGTGCTTTCCGTAAGATGCTTGCTAAGTCTGGTGCCAATCATAGAATCGCATCTCCTTATCATCCGCAGTCTAGTGGTCAAGTAGAGTTGAGCAATAGGGAGTTCAAATTAACTTTATAAAAGACTGTGAATAGATATAGAAATAATTGGTCCAAAAAACTTGATGATGCATTATTGGCCTATAGAACTGCATACAAAAATCCTATGGGTATGTCTCCTTATAAGATGGTTTATGGAAAAACGTGTCATTTACCTCCTGAACTTGAACATAATGCATATTGGGCTATTAATGAGCTCAACTATGACTTCAAACTTGCCGGTGAGAAGAGGTTGTTTGATATTAGCTCACTTGATGAATGGAGAACCCAAGCCTATGAGAATGCCAAGCTTTTAAAGAAAAAGTCAAACGCTGGCATGATAAGAGGATACAAAAGCATGAGTTTAACGTAGGAGATTATGTGTTATTATTCAACTCTCGTTTAAGATTTTTTGCAGGAAAACTTCTCTCAAAATGGGAAGGTCCTTACGTTATCGAGGAGGTCTATCGTTCTGGTGCTATAAAAATCAACAACTTTGAAGGCACAAATCCAAGGGTGGTAAACGGTCAAACAATTAAACATTATATTTTAGGTAATCCCATCAATGTTGAAACTAATATTATTGAAACCATAACTCCTGAAGAATACATAAGGGACACTTTCCAGAATGTTCCAGATTCTGAAAAGGTATAGGTATGTGGTACGGTAAGTAAACCGACTCCAAAACAACTCCAATGGCAATTTTAATTAGTTTTGGAATATTTAAGAATTTAAGGAAGAAAGAAGTAGTCTGAAAGGGACACGAGGCTCCCACGAGAGTGGAGGCCACCCCCTGTAGGGCGCCCCCCCTGTCTCGTGGGCACCTCTTGTGCCTCCCGGACTCCGTTTTCTTGCACGTTACGTATTTTGGTCGGTAAAAATTCATTATATATACTCCCAAAGGTTTTCACCATCATATCACGCAAATATCCCCTGTTTTCGTTTCGAGCTATTTCTGTTTCAGATCTAAAAGCATCATGTCATCTCCAAGCGCTCCCAAGGACAAGTTTTTCGAGAGGGTTATCAATCCCTATCTCGTGGAGGTGCTGCAACACCCTCAAACCATTGAGATGCGTGAGGGGGCGCTGCACATCCGTGATGTGGAGGGACCAAGGCGTACCGGGAGCATTGAGACAAAGATCGAAGATGTGGAGCAGGAAGTTTTCAAGTGTCAAGGGATGGTGGAGCGTGGACTCAACGCCAACCAGATGATGATCACGGAGTTCACCAGCAACCACAAGCTAGATGCCAAAGTCATTGGGGAGACCATCTTCAAGCTTCAAGAGAAAATCGAGCACCTCCTAGCCCAGATCTATGACTTGCAAAATCAGAACTGTGAGTATGAATATAGATTCAAGAGGATGAGTTTGGCTGCAGATTTAAGGATCACGGAGACTCGATCACCCTTCTATGATGGAGAGCCTATGCCTTGGAAGACGGATGATAATCCTACATCATCAACAACTCCTACTACACCACCTCCAAGGACATAATCACATGGGTATGGGCACTCCCCTTGGCAACTGCCAAGCTTGGGGGAGGTGCCCCGGTATCGTATCACCATCACACTCTTATCTTTACCGTTTTATTTAGTTCGATCCTTTTATTAGTATCTTGATCTAGTAGATTGAAGTTTCGATATCAAGTAGTTTTGAGTTTTGCTTTGTGATCTCTTTTTGTAATCGAGTTCGTGAGCTATCTATAATAAAGATTAGTGTTGACTCAAGGGCTTTGCCATGTTGCTGTGATCTTGAGAAACTAGAAAGAATAAAAGAGTTCATATTGATCTTATGGATAGTGATAACTTCACACATAGAAAGTATGAGGCATCAAATTTGTTGAGAGTTGATGAACGTAGCCTTGGTCATCGTTGCAATTATAGGAAGTGATAAGGAAAGAGGGGTTCAAATATAAATATATTATCTTGGACACCTTTTATAATTGGGAGCACTCATTAAGTATGACATGCTAAAAGAGTTGACGTTGGACAAGGAAGACAACGTAATGGTTTGTGTTTTCCGACATCTCAGTTAAAGTATATTGTCATTGACCTTCCAAACATGTTGAGCTTGCCTTTCCCCCTCATGCTAGCCAAATTCATTGCACCAAGTAGAGATACTACGTGTGCTTCCAAATATCCTTAAACCCAGTTTTGCCATGAGAGTCCACCATACCTATCTATGGATTGAGTAAGATCCTTCAAGTAAGTTGTCATGTTGCAAGCAAAAAAAATTGCTATCTAAATATGTGTGACTTATTAGTGCAGAGAAAATAAGCTTTGTACGAACTTGTTGTGGAAGTAATTAAAGCGACGAACTGCATAATAAAGGTCCACATACAAGGGGCAATATAAAGTGACGTTCTTTTGCATTAAGATTTTGTGCATGAACCCTAAACGCACATGACAACCTCTTCTTCCCTCTGTGAAGGGCCTATCTTTTAGTTTATGTTTTTACTTTATGCTTGAGTCAAGGTGATTCTCACCTTTCCCTTTTCTTAATTTTATCCTTTGGCAAGCTCTTCGTGTTTGAAAGATCATGATATATATATCCAACTGGATGTAAGTTAGCATGGGCTATTATTGTTGACGTCACCTAAAGGTGAATACGTTGGGAGGCAACACAATAAGCCCCTATCTTTCTCAGTGTCCGGCTGAAACTCCATAACCACAAGTACTGCGTGAGTGTAAGCAATTGTGGAGGGCTACAAGATAGTTGAGTATGTGAACTTGTTGAAAAGCTCTATTGTTGACTCTTTCCGATGTTACGATAAATTGCAATTGCTTCAATGACTGAGATTATAGTTTGTTAGTTCCCAATGAAGTTTTTGAACCATACTTGACATTGTGAATTGATTGTTACTTGAGCATAGGAAATCTATGACAAAATCTATATATTTTGCTATTATTATAATTATCATGATGCCCTCATGTCCGTATTACATTTTTATCGACACCTCTATATCTAAACATGTGGACATATTTTTTGATTTCGGCTTCCGCTTGAGGACAAGCCAGGTCTAAGCTTGGGGGAGTTGATACGTCCATTTTGCATCATGCTTTTATATCAATATTTATTACATTATGGGCTGTTATTACACATTATATCTCAATACTTATGGCTATTCTCTCTTATTTTACAAGGTTTACCATGAAGAGGGGGAATGCCGGTAGCTGGAATTCTGGCTGGAAAAGGAGCAAACATTGGAAACCTATTCTACACAGCTCCAAAAGTCCTGAAACTCCACGAAACAACTTTTTGGAATTAATAAGAATTTCTGAGTGAAAGAAATACGCCAGGGTGCCCACACCCTGTCCAGGAGACAGGGGGCGCCCCCCCCCCATAGGGCGTGCCCCCTATCTCCTGGGGCCCCTAGTGGGCCTCTGGCATCCATCTTCTGCTATATCATCGCTTTTATCCTGGAAAAAATCCTGGGCAAGCTTACGGCACGAAACTCCGCCGCCACGAGGTGGAACCTTGGCGGAATCAATCTAGGGCTCCGGCGGAGCTGTTTTCCGGGGACACTTCCCTCCGGGAGGGGGAAATCATCACCAACGTCATCACCAACGATCCTCTCATCGGGAGGGGGTCAATCTCCATCAACATCTTCACTAGCACCATATCCTCTCAAAACCCTAGTTCATCTCTTGTATCCAATCTTGTATCAAAACCACAATTGGTACATGTGGGTTGCTAGTAGTGTTGATTACTCCTTGTACTTGATGCTAATTGGTTTACTTGGTGGAAGATCATATGTTCAGATCCTTTATGCACATTATTACTCCTTTGATTATGAACATGAATATGCTTTGTGAGTATTTACGTTTGTTCCTGAGGACATGGGTGAAGTCTTACTTTTAGTAGTCATGTGAATTTGGTATTCGTTCGATATTTTGATGAGATGTATGTTGTCTTTTCCTCTATTGGTGGTATGTGAACGTCGACTACATGACACTTCACCATTATTTGGGCCTAGAGGAAGGCATGGGGAAGTAATAAGTAGATGATGGGTTGCTAGAGTGACAGAAGCTTAAACCCTAGTTTATGCGTTGCTTCGTTAGGGGCTGATATGGATCCATATGTTTAATGTTGTGGGTAGGTTTACCTTAATACTTCTTTTGTAGTTGCGGATGCTTGAAATAGGGGTTAATCATAAGTGGGATGCTTTTCCAAGTTAGGGCAGTACCCAAGTACCGGTCCACCCACATATCAAATTATCAAAGTACCGAAAGCGAATCATATGAACCTGATGAAAACTAGGTTGACGATTATTCCCAATGTGTCCTCGGGAGCTCCTTTCTCATTATTAGAAATTGTCCAGGCTTATCCTTTGCTACATAAAGGATTGCCCCACCTTGCTGCACTTTATTTACTTTATTGACTTGTTACTCGTTACTATTTATCTTATCACAAAACTATCTATCACCTACAATTTCAGTGCTTGCAGAGAAAACCTTACTGAAAACCGCTTATCATTTCCTTCCGGTCCTCGTTGGGTTCGACACTCTTACTTATCGAAAGGACTATGATTGATCCCCTACACTTGTGGGTTATCATCCCCCGGCAAAGTCCGACACCAGCATGACAGGGCCCATGCAACCAGGGGAAGTCGTGCAGAAGAAGAAGATGATGCAGCACCTGGTTTACTTCATCAGCTCCCTCTTGCAGGGGGGCTAGGTCAAGGTACTCCGGTGTGCAAAAATTGCTCTTCGACCTTCTTATGGCCTCGAGGAAGCTGCATCATTACTTCCAAGCGCACGAGATCACCGTCGTCACCCGCCTCCCGTTGCAACGGATACTGCATAACCCAGATGCAACGGGGGGGATTGTGGAATGGGCCTTGGAGCAGTCGAGTTTTGGTTTGAAGTTCAAAAGCACCTCGATGAACTAGAGCAGAGTCTTGGCGGAGTTCATTGCAGAATGGACCTCGACGCCTGACAAAGAGATCTAGGAGACCACTCTTCTCGGCAAGGAAACAAGTCGCAACTGGGTTATGTACTTTGACGGGGCTTTTTCGCTTCAAGGCATCGGTGCTGGTGTGCTGCTCGTCGCACCCATCGGAGAGCACCTCAAGTACGTGATCCAGATGCACTTCCCCAGGGAAATGTCCATGAACAACACTTCTGAATATGAGGGATTGCTTGCCGGTCTCAGGATCGTGGCAGACCTCGGGGTCAAGAAGCTCATCGTCAGAGGTGATTCACAGCTTGTCGTCAGGCTTGGTGCATCTTAACTTGCTGTTTAACAACTTGAACATAATGTGTTTTCAGATCTGGAACAATTTTGAAATTTGCATATGAGGACTTTCCGGATTTGTTATATGTCGTTTCCGGCCTCATTTAAACTTGCTTTGATGTGTTGTTCTTGTATGCATCATCTCTTGCCATGAGTAGCATCATGTAGCCTTGTCATGCATCATGCTTGGTTGAGAATCATGCCATGTATATGTGTTGTGTGTTTACCGTGTTGTTTGCTTCTTTCCGGTTGTGCTTCTTCTCGTTAGTTCCTGTTTTGTTGCAATCGTGAGGATTCGTTCGTCTACGCTTGGTTCGTCTTCGCTCAATCGTCTTCTTCATGGACTCGTCCTTCTTCCTAGCGGGATTTTAGGCAAGATGACTGTTAACCTGGATCTCACTACTATCATTGCTATGCTAGTTGCTTCGTTCTATCGCTATGCTGCGCTACCTATAACTTGTGTATCAAGCCTCCCATATTGCCATGTCAGCCTCAAACCTTTTCACCCTTCCTAGCAAACTGTTGTTTGGCTATGTTAACGCTTTTTCTTAGCCCCTCTTATAGTGTTGTTAGTTGCAGGTGAAGTTGAAAATTACTCTATGTTGGACAGGATTATGTTGGGATATCACATGATCTATTATTTAAATTAATGCATATATATACTTGGTAAAGGGTGGAAGGCTCGGCCTTTTGCCTGGTGTTTTGTTCCACTCTTGCCGCCCTATTTTCTATCATACAGGTGTTATGTTCCTTGATTTTGTGTTCCTTACGCAGTCGGGTTTATGGGAACCCCTTGACAGTTCGCTTTGAATAAACACTACAAAAAAATACACTTTCGTGATTATACGTGTTTGTCACAGTAGGTCGCGTTTTTTTTCATGCATGTACATCCATGATGATTTCATGACACAATCAAGATAGTCATACCTGTGCTGTTGTAGAAGTGTTCCATGACATTACCAAAATTATCATCACGGAAGTGTCCACTTCCATGACGATAAATCGTATGTCACAGAAGTGCTTTCGTCAAGTGTGACCGACACGTGGCATCCACCGTAACGGAACGACGTTAAGCTATCGGGTCAGGTTTTGGATCCGATAACCCGTTAACAGCCCCAACCAATGGGGATTTTCCACATGTAAAATCATCATTGGCTAGAGGAAACACGTGTCGGCTCACCGTTGGGACAGATGTCATCCGCTCATTGTACCGAAGACGCTATGATACGGCGACACGTGGCACGGCCCAACAGAGGCCCATTCCTATGAAAAGGCCGGCCCGTTTGACTTGGCAAAAGGTGGCGGGCCGGCCCACGGAAGGCCTATTAACGGCCTGTTCGCATATAGCCCATTTACAGCTCGCTATCCCAGGGCCCGTTACGCCCTATACGAATTAGGCCCAGTAGCATCATCTGGGCCGTCCAATATGATTCCAGCCCGTTTTCACTTCCGGCCCATGTGTGGCCCATGACTTCTTTCGGCCCATATGAGCCCGTTGTAACTCTTGGCCCATTAACGGCCCATGGTGAAACTAGCCTATAATGAACAGTGTATCACTTTATACCCATTAACAACATGTTATTCTATTAGGCCGTTTCCAGCCCAAGTTATCTTTCGACCTTCTCAGGGCCATTGATTCTTGGGATCATTTGCAGCATTCGGTTACATACGCCCCTTACTGTCATTTTTTGCTTATGGGCCAAATTCAGCCCGTCGTTACAGTCGGCCCGTTTGCGAACCGTTAATACGTTGGGCCGTTTTCATGTAAAAAACTCCGTTGGGCTGTTTTCATAGAGTTATCAAATACGGTCTATTAACGGCCCGTTATGGTCCACGAATAGTACGGCCCATGATTGGCGAAATGATAACACGCCCTGTAGAAGGCCCATGGATCCTACGGCCTGTATGAGGCCCATGGATAGTACGGCCCATAGAAGTCCCATGGATCGTACGGCCCGTAGAAGGCCCATGGACCCTACGGCCCGTAGAAGGCCCATGAATCCTAAGGCCCGTATAGAATGCCAATGGATCCTACGGCCCGTATAGAAGGCCAATGGATCCTACGGCCGGAAGAAGGCCCATGGATCATACGGCCTACAGGAGGCCCATGGTTACAACAGTTCGTGTGTTGCCATGATCATTTTGTCCTAGTTACCAAAAATAGGCTATTGTGGCCACTAGCAAAACACAGAAAAAGAACTACAGTGACTACAAGCAAACAACTAAACAAGACAATAAGGAAATAAATAAGCAAGCAATTAACACTAGCCTATTACCGCTATTACACATATTACATCCACTGGGCATCAAAATTCGCCACCAGTGCAAATGTAGGGAACAAAGCAGCATATTACATACACTGGCTGTCAAAATTGGCCACCAGTGCAAATAAACGCAGCAGCAAAACAAGAGCATAACTAAAAAAACTTCAGAAGAGCTCAAGAAACGTTATCCTGGGTATCCACCGTGCTGGCAATAAGCTTAGCAAGCTTATTCGCTTTGTCTTGTTTGGCGCTAAACTCCTCCAACGCTTGTTGTTGCACCAGAAAGTATGCATCTGAATGCTCCAAGGACTTCTGCAGTCCTTACGCTTCTTGTCGCAGAACAGCTGGTCGATGCCTTTCAGCTTGTAGTTGAGACTCAAGAAACTGAACTGATTCAGACAGTGAGTTTGAATAGCTTGTGCAAGCGGTAGTGGCCAGTAACTCGAACACTAAACCAAGACAGGACTTTGGGGTTGTCTTGCTGTCTTCAAGATAGTCTTCCTTAGCTATTTTATCAGCTTTGTTGGAGACCAACAAGGATGTGTCACTATCCTGAACCTTATCTACGTTACTTCCTTTACCAGTGCTTAATAAGGCACTCTTCCCCAATATTCTATCAGCATTCTAAAAGAAGAAACAAGCAGACACATAACAAGTTTAGCATGTACTAGTATATGAAACTCATTTCGGTGAACCAGTTCATTAGTAAGGTGGACAGGATTAAACTACCAAGTCTTCTATTGCCAAGTACTAGTAAATAATAAAAGCATCAAACAAACATATATCTATGTCCTATGGTCACTGCATTGTCTTGCCAAATCAAAATACAGACACGGTTCAAATCATATCAGTTCAAGATAAAGCAGTAGTGAAAGAATACAAAGCATGGGAAACTACACGGCACAACAAGATTTCAGATGGGTACCACGGGTCTACATGTACAACAACACTATTGGCTCTGTTGTGATGCTAGTAATGTGCATGATATGAAAGTCAACTGTATACACAATTGAAATTGAAATCAAAAGAGCTATTGATAATAGCAAACCTGTTAAAGAAACATGCGTGAACATATCTGTTGTGCCATTGGAGTTTCGATTGGATCCTTCAATTTAAAAATAAGTTTGTATGAGTAAATACAGTGATACAAGAGCAAAGCAATCATAGTTAAAAAAGGCGCGCCTAAGCGAGCGCTTAAGTGCGCCTAGGATCTAGGCGTTGGCAAAATGCATTGCACATAACTACGCTTAATCTGTGCATAACTGCGCATAATCATGCGCTTTGGTCAGTAAAGCGCAAGGCAGTGGCAAAATGTACAATTAACGCCTAGCGCTTTTTGAACTATGATAGCAATATAATCTTAAATTCGACCAGTTGTTCTTCAAGTTTAGGCACTTGTTCTACATGAACAGAGTACAGTAAGACGCAAGAATATAATACTTGAAAATAGAAAATGAGTTCATAGACCTTACCGCATTCTTGGTTCTGGACCAGTACAAAACAAGGCGTTCCCGGTCATCGTCCAGTAAATGTGTCTCAGGAGAATGTAAGGGAATTTGATGAGTTTCTTTGCTGGTGAAGTATGTTTTCTTCAGGTAATTCCGATACTGCCACCAAGCATTCTTGAAGATAGCAGAGGTATTAGCACAGGTTACCTCATCCTGAGTTTCCAAATCGGTCCTTCTCTATAGAGAAAAATGGTAAAATTTGTTGTATTATAACCATCATGGAGGTAGGATGTATGGGACGAAGCATAGTAATTGTCGTGAATAACATTACTTACACATAACTCCTGAACAAACACCTGCAACTAGCATTTTCCTTCATCTTCAGTATAATGTTTCCAAGATGAGAATATACGCACATACGATTTAACAACATCAAATGCGATAGATGCTAAACTACGACTAGCTGGTTGTGCTTCCTCCACAGGAATAGGCGTACTAACTGGTGGAGTTGGGGCTCGCCGTGATAGTACTGGCCCTTTGGGCACTGGAGCTGCCTTACAAACTGCTCTTGTTTGGGAGCTCTGTGGTGGAGATGGTGTTGTGTCAACAGGAACTGGGTTACTATCGGCTGGGGTTGGGCTTAGAATGGGTGAAGCTGGTTCTCTGTCCATCGCAGTAGGGGTACAATCTACGAGAGTTTGGGTTATGTGTGCTAGGGATGGTTCTTGTGCATGTACAATCGGGGTGCTATCTCCACTCAGAGGTAGCACTATTTTATTTGAAGACCGTGTTTTTAGTCTGCTAGATACTGGCATCACCCGCTCCAATTCAAATGGCTGATAAACAGGAAACATAGTTGAATGTATAGACATTGTATGAGAGACAGATGCAATAGATAGTGTGGAAAAAAGAGGGCATGAAATAGTTTACATGTATATTGTTTAATTAAAACGGATAGCATGACATAATTTCACATATATGATGTATATCTAAACTGGATAGCATAGCATAACATAATTCAAAAATATGATGAATAACTAAACATGATCGCATGACATAATTCACCTACATGTTATCTTAGTAATCAGGATCGCATCATTTAGTTCACATATGTGATTTATATGCTAAATAGAGGGCATTCGATATGATGCCTGAACTAAGAACATGGTGTTGAATATTGTGTATATGATGTCTAAACTATGCAATGCAAGACACCGTATGCATGATATGAGTAGTATAACCGTGCCAAGTTAGAGCATACACCTCAGTGGGGGAATAGGACTGGTCATCTGTCTCTGAATCCATCTCTGAAGAGCTATCGGGATCCAACAAGAGATCTGCTTCGACATGTAGCACTGTTTGCTCTGAAGGCCTTGTTTTCACTCCAAATTTTTCCATCTCCCACCCAAATGGCTGATTAATAGGAAGAGTAGTTTAATGTACAAACATTGTCGACAAATGGAAATGTTATGAAGAAAAGGATGGGCAAGATATCATTCAAATATATGATGCCTGGTTAAACAGGATGGCATTGCACATTTCACATATATTATGGCTGGCTAAAAGACATGAGACTGCATAATTCCCATATATGATATAGAAACTAAATAGGTGGCATTACAGAACATGTCTAAACTAAGCAGATGGCATATATGATGTCAAAAGTAGGCACTGCAATGCAACATATGCATGATATGACTAACATCATCATGCCAAGGAGAGCAAACAACTTGCGGTGTAAATAGGAGTGGTCAGCGGCGTCTGAATCCGCCTCAGAATAGATATCTTCCTCTGGATTACAATCTGGAGAGGGGTGGGGAGGGTTTGCCATTGAGCCCACCATCAAGCGATGTCTGCATGACATTGTATTGCCGCGCAAAACTCTTCTCTTTTTCTCTACATGTTCAGCATGACTGCGTACAATATCTGATGTGCATACGAAAAAAATATGGTGAGATTATGTAAGGAGAGCATGCAGAAATTTAGAGTGATGGTAACAACTAGTGGATGGATCCAAAAATAATGATAGCAGGCTGATGATTGCTTTAAATTAATAAAAAGACAGATAATGATTGCTTTACTATTTGTTTCCCACCCAAGATGAACAACATGGGCATACCCTAGGTAAACCAGATATTAGACAAACATACTATTCATTGCTGCCTCGATATGTGCCCAACAACTAATTTAGAACTCAAGTTTGAACATTAATTTGGACCTGACTTGGGAGTCCAAGAGCTGAACAGGACAATAAAGTAGCAGGTAAGTTTAAGCAATGCATAACATAAGCAGAAACAAAAGAGTGTGACCTCTCTTGTGGACCCGTGTACTCCTCAGGTTCATCTGCTGAGTCGATGATGGTGATGTCGTTGCGGTGGGTGCCGGCGGCAGGGAAGGAGATCTGAGGCAGCGAAAGACGGTCAGGAGTTGTGATGTCTGGTTTGGTGGATGCTTCTGTCGATGGAGCAGCTCAGGTGAGGTGGACGACGTCGCGGCAGGAGCAGGACAAACCACACAAAGTTCCCTTCGACACGTACCTGTAACTGAAGTAATTCTGTAAGGGCTCATTTGGCTTGCATGATTCTTAAAACGCAGGGATAGGGAAAACACCGGAATATGATAGGAAAATGCACATGGTAAACAGAAAATTTGTAAACACAGGATTTCTATCAACTTGGGTGTTTGGTTTATAGGAATTGGAAGAGCATAGGAATGCAAAGAAACATGGCCAAAATAAAGTGAAACCATATGAAAGCGTGTACAGTTAGAATGTTATTCTGGCACTAATGCACTTGGCCTTGTTTTCATGCATAGGATTTTTTAAAGTAGGTCTAGGTGGATGTTTTGCTTCATCCCTTTCAACAAAATGCATGAATAATTGAATAGTAGAGTGCCATTGGAAAATTCCCTCTTGCTATGTTTTTCCTTTGAACCAAAATAGCCCTAATGGATTGACGTGAATGTATAGTAATAAGTGATGCAACAAGTGTGCAACCTCTTTGCCGTAGCCGTGTCGACCTCAGCATCATTGGGTTGTTCGCTGAAGCAGTTGAGGCAGAGGTGGCTGTATGAGGTGTGGAGGAAGATCTGAGGAATCTGTAGACGGCGTCCAGGGCACTGCTCTGTTGTGATAGATCGTTCTGTCGTTGGAGCAGCTCCGGTGAGCCGTAAGACATCAAGGCTTAAGCAGCACAAGACAGACATCGTCAATCTCAAGTGGGATTCTAATAGCATGTCCAATAGATGATGTAAAATGGATGTAAAATTTACATCACCAAAAACCACCTGACTACAACAGATGAGGTAAAAACTGTTGACTCTGAACTTAATTGTCAAAACTGAAATTTACTGAGGAATCTGAATGCTACTGTCGAAACTGAACGCAATGGTAGGAGAGAGGCACTTGACATGTAGTTTAGGGAGGGCCTGCAGTTCATCTTCAACCTGCACCCCCCTAAGTCGCCAGCCACCACCGGCCGAACCGCCGGCCCCAGCGCCGCCTCGCCGCCCCGAAACAACTCGCCACCACCGCCCCAGCCAGCCCTCTAGGCCCCCTGCCCCCACCCTGAACCTTAAGATAGATAGTGGGGTACCTATCCGACGAGCCCCCATCCCAGCTGCGGGTGGTTCTTCCTTAACTCCGGTGAGCCCCCCAACCCCTAAAAATCGACTGACCCAAAAGTCGATTTAGTCGACTGAAGTGTGGCTTAATCAAAGCAGAGCGGCAGCACAAGCGAGGGGGAGAGCAGCAGCAGCAGCTGGGCGAGTGAGCGATCGAGCGAGAGCCGGAGCAGCAGCAGCAACGTGAGCGAGCAAGCGAGAGCTGGTGTAGTAGTAGCAGATCCGACTGTTATTGACACCACTGCCGAAGGGGCCTCGCACTGGGGGAGAGCCGCCGTGGAGATGTCGCCCGCGGTGCCGGCTTCAAGGTAGCCGCTCCATGGGGGTGCGGGATGGAGCACCGTCGGCGCCAGGAGGTCGAGTTAAGGAGAAGGTGCGATGCGATGAGTGTAAAACCTCTTTCGTGGCGCCGAGTAGGCCTCGACTTCGTCCGAGGAGTCGGTGAGGATTCTGCGGTTCAGGTGGAGCAGCTTAAGGCGGCGCTGTGGGGATGGAGCAGCCGCGATAGACGAGGCGATCGTCGGAGCAGCTCCTTGGAGGTGGAGGACGGGGCGGCTGAACCGGCAGGAAGGCGAGATGGATGACGGATCCTCATCCAGGGAGGTGGACGAGGGACGTCGAGCTGTTGTGGTGGATGATGTCATCAGGGAAGAGGCTCCGGCTGGGCAGTGGTGATGTGGCGGATGGAGGAGGGTGGGGTTTCGCGGGTGGAGCGGAGAGGTTATCGCAGCCTGGGATTTCGAATGGCGAAAAGGGGGCAATGGGAGGGGTGAAACATGACATAGGGACATGCTTGTCCAAAATGTAGGGTATGTTACAAAAGTACCCCCCCCCCACTAATTTGAACTAGCGGCCCTTTCGGCTCAGGGTTAGAAGGGGGATTTCACGTGTCGGGATTTGGCAGCTGGAGGGAGTTTTCGCGCGCGTTGTAATTTTGGGATAGCAAGGCACGGGTTGTGAAGGCGCCAGTTTTGGGAGCACGATATCTGAATTTTCGGGATATAACAAGACGCGGGTTGAATTTTAGGGACAAGCCTAACATGTAGTAATATTGTACTTGTACGTACCAAATCAATTCGCACTTCGCTCAACCAAAAAGAAAACAAAAAAAATAAAACTATTCACACCACACAAAGAGAGAGTCTTGCCCCGTTTTACTATACAAATGCTATTCAAAGCTACTCCCTCCTTCCATCCACATAGGGCCTAATTTGTTTTTCGATGCTAACTTTGACCAAATATTAGAGCAATAATATATGACATGCAACTTACACAAAAGCACACCGTTAAATTCGTCTGTGAAAGGTTCTTTCAATGATATAATTTTCCCATTGTGCATGTCATGTACTATTAATCTTGTCAATAGTCAAAGGCAGTCTTAAAAATCTCATTACGCCCTATATAGATGGAAGGAAGGAGTATGAATCCATGTTATGTCCGATTAAATTTTTTCCCTTGCTGTATAATGCATGTAACCTACTCATACCAACATTTTAGTGCATTCCAAATGTCTATACTACCGCTGCAATTCGAACTAAATTTGAATTCGTTTCTCTATTTCAATATTAATATACAATCATGATTGTTGCCAACTTCAACCATCATTCGCGTATTACCTTAATAACACACCACATGATTACTATAGAGATAGATATGAACTATGTGTACTACATGAACTCGAATTCAATTTTTTGAATACACTTGATGTTGATTACAAATAATAGTACATTTGATGTACTAACTATATATTCATAATCTAAACTATGTTCCATACGTACACCGTGTTTATCACACAAAGTATAGTGCCCCGCCCCCTACATTATGACAAGTATTTAGACCTCAGTTGCAAAAGCCACACATTAGCCCAAATTATAATCAATGTTCTACATTATGATATCTTCTTCAATTATCTGTATCCAGTTTTTTATAATGAATTATGATCTTTGTTCGTCTTTTACACCTTCACGATCCTCTTCTATTTGTAGCTAGCTAGCGCTAACTTTCTATCGTGCATGCACACGCCCGCCCCCCTCTCACACACCCTTAGTGTCCCCTCCATCAGGCACATTCATTATTTCTCTTTAGGTCGTCCACCAGCGGTGTGTGTAGGCCCCCGGCTCCTTCTTTCTGGCACACACCGGTCGATATACCTCTCTAGCCAAGTGTGCCTACAACAAACACATATATACTTCCCCTCTTTTCCTCTCACCGTCCATGCCCCCATATGTCCAATACGATTCCACGCAAGTGCACACTCCCGCCCCTCTTTTCATTGATCACATACTCGCACACTCCTCCCCCCTCGACATGGTAGGCCTCTTGCACCACCTCCTAGCCACACCCTCTCCCCCTGTCTGCCTCTCCGGACCTTATTTGCTTATAACACATGAAGGCATGTATGTGAACTGATCTCCCTACATATAGCCAGGTCGACTATAATTCGTTTTCACCAAGCACTGATACACTTACCTCGCTAGTTATGTCTCTCCTTTTCTAAGACACACGACGGTTGATCATCCTATGTAGTTACGTATGCTTACCACAACCATATCTTCTCCACTCATCATCCTTGAATACCTCCCGACCCGTCTCTCACACGCATGTGCATAGACAGACAGACATCCCCCACCCTCTCTTATTGATATTGCACTCATACCCTCCGTTTGTCTAGCAAGCCTCTCCCACCATTTGTGAGACGCCACTCTACCACCAACCCTACGACGCTCTACCTTTGTCTTTGTCCCAACCTTATTCCTGTGCTACACATATCCATGGATGTCGATCGATCTCCCTCAATACATAGCTGGGTCTCCCTCCTTCCCCACACATATAATAGTCGATCGGTCTCTACCCCCCCCCCCACAAACACACCGATAGTCGAACGTTGTAGGTAGGTATCCATGACATGGAGAAAAACTGCACCTCTGCCCTCTCAAATTCCAGTAGGTCAGCTGCCCTGTATCTTTGACGTGGGCAAACACAAATTTGATGGCACTCTTTATCGATCGCACAGCCACACACTTCATCCCTGTTTTCAATTCTATCGATATCTCACATCCATGACTCCGTTTCACACACATTGCATATTTTACGTTTTTCTGATTGAGATATCATCAACATATTGCCTCCGTTTCGCACAAACCATCTCTCTCACACCCACCCACGTACGTACCTACACGTAAAGAAGAAGTGCATGCAAGACGCATGTACTCACGTCTCGTTCCCGTCCACACCCGCCTGGGTACACGGTGGAGTTCGTTCCTGTACGAAAAGGCAGCCCACATGATAATTTGACGCGTGTAGCGGTTGATTAATCGAAGGAGGGTCGGGTACCACGCCTGGACGGAACAAAGTTTGACTTGACGCGTTAGCATTAAATAAAGTTATATATTCCTGAATGACACGTACAAAATATAAAACGATTGCCGTGGGGAAAATGGAAAAATCGGTTTGTCTCTCGTCACACCATATCACACAAGGCCGCCGTGGCCTCTCTCTCTCAGCGTTGGTTAGTGATCCGGCCGCATCCCGTCCGCCGGTGGAAAGGGAGGATGTGCATCGTCTCTCCATTCGACGGCGTTGAGGGAGCACGTCCCGATCTACGGTACCCGCCGTTCTCTCTGGCCAAGCTCCGGCGCGGTAGGGCCTTCGCCACTTGCTCGCTGCCGCAGTATGGGAAGATCCCGGCCTCCGGTGCCCTCCTAGTAACATCCCGACGACCCTCAGGTACAGCTTCCTCCGGCCTTGATCCAGTGCCCATCTTCCCACGTTGCTGCATGTGGATCTTCTTTAGTTGTTTGCTTAAATTGTATCTCGGCCGGCATACTTTCCATCTTGCAATCTCGTCCTCAATCCATTTTTGATAAACCACCATGTGCTATCTTTCCCTTATTACATGGAACATGCTTCTTTTGTCGGAGTATGTGTCTTCAACTCATGTTATTGGGCAGTAATTGTTTCCTTTCGACCTCCTTTTGCAAACAGGGATATCCATTTTCACCTCGTTGCTATTGCGACCTTTTGGTGAACTACACAAATCACTTTTTTGAAGAGTGTTTTGTGCAGTTCTGCCAAAATGTCACACGTGCAACGTTTTTACATTTCTGTGGGACTGCGGAAAGGGAGATTGGTTTTGCTATCCTCCTCATCCAACTCCATGCCTAATCTTCTCCAACAAGAAGTTAGTCATAAAGAGAGATCGTAGAGGTGATCGGCTTCTATTTATTTGTGTTATGTTTCATCATCTAGTTCCACTATTATTGTAATCACACTGACTGGATATCTTTGCAATCAGGGATGGTCCGCTCGATTTTAGTGGAGCTGCACAAAATGATCGGATTGTGGTGTCCTTCATACACCTCTTTTTTGGCTATAGAGCTGGGTGAAACTAGCTGCCAAGCAATGAACACTGTGCCAAGGAAATGGAGCCATGCCTACGAACATCATCGATCAATTATATTTTTTTTCTTTATTTTTACACCTTCTCACAACTTTGTCTTCAGTTGTGATGTGAATATTGGCGCTGATCTGCGAACCATTGAGATGCATTAGCCATGGTAGTTTCATTTGTATTTGATGGAATGTTGTAACGAGATAATCTCGAGGCAAGACACATGAATCCTAAGTTGAAACCTTTTTTTTCCTGCGGGAACCAAAGTTGAAACCTTCAGCATCACAGTACAATTTCATCAAAATTATGCATACATATAAACAAATCCGAAAGGATTGATAGCAATGCCAGAAACAATTCAACTTCGTTTCACCGACATGTTGGACATCCTTCATCCGGCTCCACCTGCCATGCAGCAATATTGGGTGCACAACACAACTTTAGGGAAAGATTCACCCCGGTCGTTGCGCCGCAGTAGTAATGACTAGTGATCAGTCAAATCACAGAGCCCCACCTTCGCCACAATAAGTTGCTCGGACGAAGCAACCATCATTTCTCTGTTCCTTGAATCCGCTGGTACTCCCATATTCCCACAATAATAAGTTGCTCGGGCGAATAAACCATCACTAGATCCGCTCGCGTGTGATGACCACAGGAGCTATCCATTCAGATTGCATGTTAAAAAAAATAAAGGTCGATAACTAATGCGGCAAACTGTCAAAAAAAACTAATGCGACACCTCGGGCCAACGCGGCCAGATAGCATTTTGCATGAGAAATTACACACCATGTTTCGTTGACATGTGGTCCCGTTCCAACATATCAGTGAGACAATGATGAGTCCTTTTCTACTAGTAGTATTTCCGAACGGACGTGTAGGCCGGGGCGCCTCTTCATTAACCGTGGCAATCTGGCAACCATCCACCGACTCTTCGCCTTTCCCTCTCGAATTGGAACTGCTGTCACAAGCTTTTCCTCTCCCTCCTCCATTTTCCTTCAGCCCTTCACCCTTTCTTCTGCCATTGTTCGATCGTCTTCTCCATGGAGGGAACAGGCCTGAAACAACCCCGTTATTCTTGCCCCGATCTGAAAGATGACGTGGTGGAGGAACTCATTGATTGGTGCGACGTAATCACCTCGGCTAGCATGGCAGGTTCATTCAAGCCCATTCTCGACTCAACTAATAACATCATTACAAGGAACCCAAGACTCAAGAGCGGTTTGATCTCCCCTATCTTCTTCGCCGTAACCCTGATGACTACTAGCGCAGGGACGACGGAGGCCTCGCCCTGTGCAAGTTGATGCCGCTTGATAATGATACGTATGATGTTAAGATGCCATCGCTTGAGGGCAAGGATTGGGCAGGCGCAAATGGAGATTGGGTTGTTTACATTGGGTCCAACTTCGAGTGGGAACTTGTGAATGTGTACACTCGTGACCGGGTTCCACTTCCAAAAATCTCAGCAGACTGCACAGAGGTTGAGCACACCGGTATTGTACGCACGTTCAAATACGATCATGGTGATTGTATTCTATGAAAGATAGCAATTTGTCGAGTTCCCAACTGCTCTTGGAATTACAACAACTATGAAGTTATTGCTATCTTCGACAAGCTTGTTGCCATCCTTCGTGGTTCGACTGGATGGATATTGCTCAAAATCAGTTTCTATACAAGGATGTGTACTGTGATGCAATTCAATACGAGGGCCTTGTGTTTGCTGCCACCACTCGTGGCACTTTTTTGCATGGAATCCTTATACTTTCGATACGTTTGTATTCCACTGTAATTATAATTGTTTCATCCACATGCATGCGGGTTAGCAAGTTTCCCTTTACTAATTAACCTTCTTCTTGTGTTTCCAAGGTCCTGTGAACATTCCACCACCTATACTTGAAATTTTTTATAACCAAGGGGGAGATGATGATGGTGATGATCACGAGCATGAAGACAAGTAGAACGTATATACTTAGTGGCGCCTGGCAACTAATTCCGATGGATCACCTATTCTTGTGTGTATACAACGCACTGAGTTTGTTACTACTGAGGGAGCACGTGTTGTCTCCCATGGTCGCACTCTCCGGACCTATTCCAACACCCATTGCATGGTATTCGGGATGGATACTAGTGTGCTAGCGCCAACACCTTCTCCCTGGTACAGAATTGATAGTCTTGGAGAAAACTCGCTCTTCCTTGGACAAAACTATCCGATGATGGTGAAAGGCGATTCAACTGTTGTTGACACAACGTTACTAGTACCATTTATGAGAAGCAAGTGTGTCTATACCTCAGACATTTGGGTGGTTCCCTACCCTGGTACCGATATAGTAGGCCGCTTCAGCCTGGATGATCAGTCCTGCATAGGTCTCGAGATCGACAATAGATGGCCCGTCCCAGAGAATCACTTGTGGTTCAAAGCAAGCATTTCCAACGCCGAGGATTGGTTGAGTTGAAGTTCATTTCATTGCTTGTTATTTGTTGTGTGATGAAAACTTTAGTATTTATAAGGTATCCTGGTTGTCGATATGGGTTGATGACATGTTGTATGTAATAAAATGATATGCCTGTGATAAACTTACTAAATTTGTGAATGGCTTTCGAGTTGCTTCTCTGAGTGAGTGGTGCGATGTGGCAAAAAATATTTTCCGAATACATAATTGTACATGCATTGCAACAGGTTATCGGATGAGGCCAATCGACAATAGTAGTACACTATTTGTACTAGCTTCACATGCTTCGCGAGTCGTGCAGGTGTTTTTACTGTAGTCATATTGTACATAACCAGCACCTCGAATCCTCGATACTAGTACTATATAGTAAGTAGTAGCAGTAGTAGGGTAGCATGGGCCAGAACAAGCATTCACGTCCAGGAGTACGGCACACGCCAATAGCACGACTTCCATCTAATACCATATTTCTTGGAGTCCGTGCTAGAGCAATCTCTTCAACCTCATCGTTTCTCTAACTCAGCCATCGCGCGGCGGGCGAGGCGGGGGTTTGCCGATAGTCGGTTTCCTCAACTGCGATCCCACTTGTAAGGCCAACTCCAACGCTCTGTCAATATATGGATGTACTCTTCTTCCCAATACAAAAACTTGCATCCATTCTACTCCCTCCATTGCACAATACATGCCTTCTATTTGTCAAAATATATATGTATCTAGACATGTTTTAGTATATAGATACATCAATTTTTGGACAAATGGAAGTCAAGTTTTTTGGAACGGAGGGAGTACACAATAAAATTTTTAAGTTAGCACAACTAGTCTAATCCGAGAGCACAACCGAAGATTTGGTCGGGTTCTTCCTCCTTTTGCCGACACGTGGGACATCCAGCATCCAGGTCGTGTCATGCAAGAAAATAGAGTGGTAAGTTGAAGCCACGTGATGTGCATCTTGGGTTAAACAGTAAATAGAATCTTACTACTCTTGAGTAACTCCAAAAGCGGCCACCGAAGATCTTTATTGGATTTGTTTTTCATCACTAGCATGTCGAGGTGAAAGATGTGCAGGTTCAGTGGGTCCTCTTGCGTTTTCACTGACATGTGGGACCGCATGTGAGAAAATAGACGATGGGCTCTGCGCGTCCACTGGCTGGCTGAGAAGAGAGATAGAGGAGAGCTGAGCACGGACTGCAGGAAATTTGTTCTACGTAACTAGCACCTTGATATTCGCGTGTGGTTGTTTCTAGAATAAAAAAAGGACGTACTCCTACTTATGTTACTCCCACTATGCGTAGCCTAAGGTTAGTAGGTGACCTTGCGCTTGGCTCTTCGCCTCTTCCGGAAGTCGATGGTTCTACAGTAGTGCTTCTGGCAATCTGACACCAAATGAACTGCTGCACGTCCACCGCTTGTAAGCAAAAGTTTCTCCTCGTGCTGCGAGCCACCACACCCGTATTGGCGAGGGAGAAGGCGTAATCAAGCTTCTCATCGTTCTGCGAGTTGACGGGACACATCAAAGTTATTTACTAGTAGTACGTACTTTGTCCAAAAAAGGGGTGACCATGTCATTGCTACCATCCCGTGCTCCGCCGTTGAGTACGTGCACTATTCACGTGCCATCGAGGATAAAAAATATTGCGTAGGTGCCATCGAAGTGCATGACTCACTTACGAAAAACGGTTTCCCCCCGCTTTTCCCCCGCATGACTCACTTACGCACTGCTTATTTGATTATCTCCATTTTCTTGCATGACACGTGCACCTTGATTCTAGATGTCTCGCGTGTTGGGAAAAGGATGAACAAAGCTCACATAAAAGAAAAGAGTTGAAGAGCATAGATTCCCGACGACCAAGGAGGAGCAAGGAACCTCGCGGTGGAGCGTCTGCAATGAACCTTGCGCGTTTTCCCCTGTTTTTTGCCGCCTGCCCACCTATAAACAAATAAAAGAACATGAACTTTTTGCTAACCACTAGAAATGGTACATCATGATGCTAAGTTGAAGATGTTTTATACTCCCTCCGTTCCCAAATATAAGTCTTTTTAGAGATTTCAATAAGGGACTACATACGAAACAAAATGAGTGAATCTACACTCTAAAATATGTCTACATACATCCGTATGTTGTAGTCTATTTGAAATGGATAGAAAGACTTATATTTAGGAACGGAGGGAGTAGTTTATATTGAATTTTTGATAACCACGCAGCAAGCCACGCATGTACAGGACGCATGCAGCCACGCATGTACACAAGCCAACGCACTAACTCCATCTGATCCAACTCATGCACATACACGCACAACATGGAGCACACAACGCACATACACAAGACATGCATGCACACACGCTCGACCGCAGAATGCACGTGAATAACACATGCATGCGCACACACTTGGCTGCATGGAGGCATGCGCCATCCACGGCGACGTCCGGTTCGTCGTGCTACGGCGAAGCACGCACGCAATGGCGCATATGTATCTCTTGCAACACCTCTTTGCCATCATTGCTCAACTACTAGTCGGAGATGAAGACAACCGCAGCCTCGGCCTTAGAGCTAGCATCGATGGAAAAACACGCACACTGCACACACACGAGCACACACGGAGTGCCCACGATGTGGTGGTGGTGTGTCCCCAGTCGCCTCTACTCCTTCTGCGCACGTTGTCTATCAAGGCGGCTGCATGCTAATGATGATGTGGGTGAGATCTTCTAGGACTCAGATGATGACGAGGAAAATTATGAGACACAAGGTGACATACACCGTCAAGGTCCATGGTCAAGGGGGTGCTAGTAAGTGCTTAGATGTGCTTAGAGCAAGTACAATAGAGCTCAGTCAGCGGGCTATAAGGAATAAACTAGTATATTTCTGCTTAGTTGGAGGAAAGAGAAGAGGAGAGAGAAGGTAAGTGAGCTCTTCGTGAAGAGCCAGCTCTAGCACGTGCTCCTAGGCACTTTGTGAGAATGAAGGTGGGCCACATAATAAAAAAGTAGTACACTCTTTTGATATACTATTGTACATGTTGACTACAAGATGGGCTGTAGATGACATGGCACTAGCTTATAGCCAGCAGCTGGCTACACTATTAATGCTCTTTACATGAGGTGCTAAGTGAATTAAATGGCTTAGTAAAGTCTTCAAGGCATAGGTGCTTAGTTTATTGGTGCCACATCATATTTTATGCCTATGTGGCAGGCTTAGCAGGTATACATGGTGGAGCACTGGGAGAGGCCAAGGCTGGTCATAGTGGGGAGTAACTTATACTGTAACATATTACTATGTTACTCTAAACATCTCTATAAACCGGAAAGAGGGGAGTAGTAACATAGACTAGTGTCATATGCAGATATGGGACCACAAGATATTTCCCCGTCCGGACCGATCCCAAGTTGGCTTCTCACCTTCTTGGCCCAACCAAAACCCCTCCCCCCTCCCGCCCGCACTTCTCGCCCGGTGCCAGCTGAGCCCGCCCCTCCACTTTGATGGCAAGTCAGGGCGACGCGACCTCTCACTGCTTTCGCCGTTGATGCGGCACGTCGACCGAGGGCGCCGCCCGCTGCACGCCCGGCGTTTCAGACTACACAGTGGATAGTAACTTTAGAGCAAGTACTACAATTAGATGACATAAGTAGGCTATAAGGATTTAAATATAGTATTTGTGCTTAGTTGAAGGAGAGAGAAGAGGAGAGAGAAGAGAAGCGGATTGTAAACGTGTAGCCGGTTGTACTCCAACATACTTGTGAGACAAAAGGTGGGGCCATTATTAATGATATTGTATTTATACTAAAGGGACTAACGGATGCCTTCATTACTCCGTTTTTTTAGACAAACCTTGGTGGGGCTATTATTGACTTTTTTGAGCTATTATTGACTTGGACGTGGGGTTTGGGGGCCAAAGGCCTACTATTATAATCGCACGACCGACCTGACATGCTCTACCCTAGCCGGCGTTGTGTCATATGGTTTCACACCATTCCAGATCTTAGCGCCGCCACACAATTCTTCTCCAGCCCTCCTTCCGGCATGCACCGCGAGAAGGGACAGTAGTCCTCCGAACCCTACCTTTCATGATCCTGTACGGGAGAGTGGCGATCAGGTTTTTGGGGAGCACACTCTTGTGACTGCTGCCAGCGACGACTTCCTCAACGACAGCCTTCTTCCCCGACCTCGGTAACCTCTTCATCAATGACATGAGTGACAAAATCAACCACATCGGTTCTGCTCCCGCTGTATAGTATGTGATTCTGTCCTCCTATCATCATGATCTATTTACTGCTGATTCGGATGAAATATCATACTAAATTGCTCATATATTCAACAATCCAATCCAAAAACCTGATTACAGGCAATTTACTCCGAGTGGTTTTGCTGCGCTTTTGAAGCCGCCTACTTTTAAGGGGGTGCAATATGAAAGGTAGCGCACAAGAGCAGTATATTGGTTTCATATCATGTACTGCTATGACGCCACTAAGGGTAAGCCTGAGGGCGATCTTAATCCTACACAGCAGGAAGCTTTTCAGAACATGGATACCCTCTTCGAAGCCGCCCTGCTGAGTGTTCTTGACGATTCCATTGTGGATTCATATATGTCGTTTGACAGCGACAAAGACATGTGGGCTGTGCTTGAGGCCACGTTTGGGACCTCGGTTGCTGGCAACGAGTTGTATGTCATGGACCAATTCTGTGACTACAAGATGACTGATGAGCGCTCTGTTGTTCAGCAGACTCATGAGATACAGTCACTCTCTAATGAACTTGAGTACTTTAAGTGTGTGTTGCCGGACAAATTTGTTGCTGGGACCATCATTGCCAAGCTTCCACCTTCGTGGAACGATTTTGCTACTTCTCTGAAAAACAAGAGACAAGAGTTTTCTGTTTTGGATCTCATTAGCACTCTTGATTTTGAGGAGACGACGAGAGCAAAAGACACACGTACGTGCTCGGGTCGCTGAGGGAGCTTCTAGTTCCCACATGGTAGACGAGAAGAACTTCCAGCCCAACTAGCCCCAAAACAACAAGAACAAATCTCAGGGGAAAGGCAAGTTTGATGCGAAGAACAAGCCGTCACATTCTACCAACTTCAAGAAGAATTCTCATAACGGGAAGGGATACAAACCTCTATTTTGGTAGCACTGCACAAAATTTATATGGCTGCATCTACCTGCTGTCAGCTAACCTCATGGTGCTCCAGGTATTCCTACATTTGTAACTAGGTACAATGACCACCGCAAGATGAAATTAGCTTATTCGTACGTTGACTTGCTGAATGCAGTTCAGAACGATCCTGTCATGTGTGGAGGAGCAAACAAGTAGTGCAGCCGAAGGTGGAAATCAACCAAGGACTTATGAAATTATATATAATCTTCCTCAGGCAGGTCAGTATCCCCTTCGTCTAGATGATCGTGTTTTGTCATGCCGAGCTATTGATATGTGCTACTGTTTTGCAACACCGTTTAAGTATAGCTACTGTTTTCCTATCTTTTCAGATTCAGGACAATGAATATGATTTCAGGGGAACTGCACAATATGGACCCATGTTGAGTCATCTCTATTGCCTCATGTGATTGCTGCCAATGTGTCAGCATCAATTGCAAGATGAGGCAGCTAGCTAGCTGTGGAGTTGCCAACATCCTCAAAGTGCTCGCAACATTGGGAAGAAGCAAGCATGCCCAAGAAATTAATGCGTGCGCCGGGAGGCCCTTTGCTCAAAGAAGCATCGACCGATTTTCTTTATTTCCACACCTTCTCACAGCTTTGTATTGGTTATAGTATGGTGAATCATTGAGATGCATAGACATGCTAAACTTTTGTTCTTCTGAATGTTAGTTTAGTGTGAGTGTCTGCATCCAGTACCGCTGAAAGTGCTAGTATCGACTAGAGGGGGGTGAATAGGCGATTTTTATGAAAGTCTTCAAAACTTGGAAGTTTCGAAGACAAACAACAGAAATGACCTAGTTGATATGCAGCGGAAGATAAACTACCATAAGCAAGCCATAGTCAAGTATGCAATGATGTGAAAGTACAGGACTAATAGCAGCCAAGTAGTAAGGATCCGGATGGAAGATAGTATGAAGCCAATCAACAGTAGTAGTCAAGCAATGAAGTCAAAAAGATACACAGATAGGCAATGACTTCACGAAGACAAACTTAAGTAAAGGGTGGAAAGGGATAGAACCAGTCGCTCGTTGAAGACACGGGATTTGTTGGACCAGTTCCAGTTGCCGTGACAACTGTACGTCTGGTTAGGGAGGCTGAGATTTAACTCAGAAGGCCGTGTCTTCATCTTATTCCCCTTGAGATAAGGACACCCAGTCCTCGCCCAATTACTCTGGTAAGTCTTCAAGGTAGACTTCCAAACCTTCACAGACTTCGTTCACCGGCAATCCACAATGACTCTTGGATGCTCAGAACGCGACGCCTAACCGGCTGGAGGATACACAGTCCTCAAGTGTAATAAGTCTTCAGGTCACACAGACAAACAGACTTGAGTGATGCCTAACACTCTTTGGCTCTGGGTGTTTGGGCTTTGTCCTCGCAAGGATTTCTCTCTCTCAAATGCTTCGAGGTGGGTTGCTCTCAAACGACAAAAGCCATGCACAAACTCTGAGCAGCCACCAATTTATGGTGTAGGGGGTGGGCTATTTATAGCCACAAGGCAACCCAACCTGATTTGTCCGAAATGACCCTGGGTCACTAAGGAACTGACACGTGTTCCAACGGTCAGATTTCAAACACACACGGCAACTTTACTTGGGCTACAAGCAAAGCTGACTCATCCAGCTCTGGATAAGATTTGCTCTCATTATCTTCGCTCAAAGACATAGGATTTGGGTTGAGCATCACTTCAGTCACTCTGACTTAGTTCACTTGGACCCCACTTAACAGTACGGTGGTTCCTGTGACTCAACAAAGAAGAAAAGGAGACAACGAAACCACACAGTCTTCGCGCTCCATAGTCTTCACGCAATGTCTTCTCATGTCATAATCTTCAATATGAATATCTTCTCATACCACCATTGTCTTCAATGTCTTCAACTTGCGTTATCCTGCAATTCTCACAAACGCATTAGTCCCTCAACCAACTTTGTCATCAATACTCCAAAACCAACTAGGGGTGGCACTAGATGCACTTACAATCTCCCCCTTTTTGGTGATTGATGACAAACTAGTTGAAGTTTTCAACGGGGATAAAGTATGTGAAATTGTAAGGATAGGGAATTGTCTTCATAATTAGCAAGGGCTCCCCCTGAAGATGTGCATATAAGTAATTTTCTTTTGGAATGCAAATGCACATGGCAGGTTGTACTTGTGGAGATCCTCTTCAACTTATGAAGATAATTCATCATGCATGTAATGATATAACAAGTAGGATGACATGCATAATGAAAAATGGACGTCTGCGGAATGATCTAAGTGCGGAGGTTATCATCGCACATGCGGAATTTATCATCGCATTACAATAAAGCAAATAAGTAGCAGACGACCATCAAGTTTAGGTGTTACAACTCAAAGAACCAAATGTTTCAAAAGCAAGAGTTGTAAGCACGAGGCAAAATATAATGCAACCGCCCATATGAACCCGCTTGAAGACTATCAACTCATACGCTTCTCCCCCTTTTGTCAGTAAGGACCAAAAAGGTTTGAAGACATAGAGCATCTACTCGTCCTCATGAGTAGGTGAAGCAGCAGGGTTGTCGTCGTTGGTTGGCGGTGCAGACGAACTTGGTGCAGTGTCGATGCGTGCAGTAGTAGAAGGTGGTGAAGTAGCATCATCTTCATCATTGATCACTCTGGCATTGACAGTTGCCACAGAGGAAGAATATTCAGAGTCTTCAAGAGATGGAGTGCAACGTAGGACAGCAGTCCGTGGAGGAGTGGAGTCAAACTGGAATCTTTCATTGAAGCCATCGTCTTGAAGATCTGCTTCAGCACTAAGCAGGGTCAAACTCTTCCGTGATCGCCGGCAAGTCTCATGAGCAACAAAGGCATTCTTTGTGGCAAGGTTACGAATGCGATTGACATCCACCAAGAGGCTTTACATCTGTCTCTTGAGCCAATAGTGATGCTTATCCTGTTTCTGATGAAGGGCCACAAGAAGTTCTCGGTCATTGAGAACGCGAGAACACTTCCGAGGCCTTTGTGCAATGGTGCTTTCAGTGGCTTCAGTAGGTGCACGATGAGGCAAACGAGTATTTCCAGCCATTGGATAGATTCGTGTTGTAGCTTGGACGCCTTCAATGGGTTGAGTGAAGCTTTGGTGCTCGAGATTCTGAAGACAAAGAGGCTTCTTGGCAGGGTCAGAGTATATGGCTTCAACTGACATATCAACCTCTGGCAAAAAGATCAAATGATTGCGAGTAGAGGGTTGATAGTTGACAGATGAGTGTCGCTTGATGAGGCGCATGACCCATGGAGCATAAAACTTCAGACCAAATAGGTCAGACCCAGAAGCAGCAAGTTGCCTGATGAAGAATTCTTGAGTATTGAAGCTAATCCCATTGAGAATGTAAAAGAACAAAGTCTTCATAGCTCCTTCAAGTTTGGCCGCTGATGAATGTCCTTTGATAGGCCATAGAGTTCACCGGATAATATGATATATTGTGCGTGGCAGATGCTCAAGGTCTTCAACAAAGAACTCTGTTGGATATTCAGCGTCAGATGGCAAGGGCTTCATCATGCTCAACATCTGGCTCATGTTGGGTTCTGGCTTACGGAATATGCTCTCCAATGCATTGCGGTGTAGCTGACAATCAGGTTCATATAGCTCTCCAGGAGTGGCTAGCCCTCTAAGCTCGATGATGCCAAGAGCTTTGGCTTCATGATGAACGTTTCCGGTCATCCACTCGAGGACCCATGTTTTGATATCTCTGTTGTAGCCACGAATGTGTAGAGTAGCATAGAATTGAGGCAATAGCTCTTCATTCCAGTGTTCTTTGTCTATCACAAGGTTGAGCAGACCAGCATCACGAAAGCAATCAAGTGCTTCTTCTAAGCATGGCAGTCCAGCAATGGCTTCAGTGTCAAGGCGCATATGAGGGAAAATACGCCCTTGATCATATAGAACGCAGGAGTAATAGCTTCTCTGCTGATAGCTCCAGAACCGATCTGATGACATCCTTGGTTTGGAGTAGGGGTTCTTGGCGCTGTCAAAGAAGGTATTGTGGCTTTTGAAGCCATTTGCATTGAAGGACCCTGGTGAGTTTGCAGTACCTTGAAACCTTGGAAGTCTTGGCTTGGGCTTCTGGACCTGAGGCCTATGCTCAACATGATAATCAAATTGAGGTCAAGAGGCAGTAGGCGGAGGTACCAGAATGGGCCATCGGACAGTGGTTAGCTGACCATGACTGTATGCTTGCTCAATTGTATGGGGCCTTGGTGGCGGAACAGGAGCAGGGGCAACAGCTGAGGCTTCAGGCTGCACAACAGGTGCTTCAGGAGCAGTTGTCTCACTAGCTTCAGGTGCAGTTGTCTCATTAGCTTCAGGTGCAGTGACCTCATTGGCTTCAGGCTGAGTGACCACATTGGCTTCAGGCACACTGGTAGGTGCAGGCTCCACATTAGCGTCAGCCATGACTACGTCATTGGCTTCATTCGCGTTGGTGGTGGTAGCTTCAACATTTTCAACCTCCTCTTGATGAATAGGAGGGTCGGGCACTGGCATGTTCACATCAGGAACAACTTCTTCAATCACTGGGGGAGTAGGGACATGTATGTCTTCTTGATTTTCCTCGACTGATGCAGCCGGAATGTCTTCAGCAGCTTGGGCTTCAGACTCGGAGAAATTCACAGTAGGAGTGGGTTCAGAAAATACTTGACGTGCAATAGGCTAGCGTTGTACTTCTCCTTTTGGAACGTTCGACAGAGGGATTTGAGGCCTTTGTCCTTTGCGCAGCCTGCAAAATGCTGGCAATGCCTTAGGAGATGGAGTTGGCTGGGCTTCAAAGTCTTCATCTTCTCTTTGCACGGGAGGTGTAGCTTGTTGTTGTTGTTTGGGAGTACTTGGGGAGTCTTGTTGCTGTGGGTGATCAGCCCACGATGCATCCTGAGCAATTGGCGTCAGAGGATGACCAATGCTGATGAGTTCACTGTTCGTAAGAACAGGCGATGATACCACATTGTTTTCAATCTGAGGAAGAACTTCATCATATTCAACATTTTCATCATGACCAATGTCTTAAGCAGCGGTGGGTTCAGCTGCTGGAATATCTTCAGCTTCATGAGCCTTTGTGGAAGCAGGCTCATGAACTATCATCCTTCTTTCTTGATGTTCTGACGCAGGGCGAACCACTGAAATGGGTTCAACAACTAAGGGCTCTGTGGGAGCAGCCCTAGTCTTCTTGGTCTTGCGCTTCTTCTTGGAGGGAGCGGCATCAGAGGCTTTAGTATTCTTCCTCTTTTTGGCTTCAGCCTCGGCAGCCCTCGTATTCTTCTGTTCTGAAGCGGTTGTGGTGACCTTTGGCTTCGAGCCAGTCATGCTGCTTGGGAAGATAATGTGAGGGGCTTCTTGGCTTGAAGGTGCAGGCTGGTCAGTAGGAAGCTTCTTCTTTTTCTTTGCAGCCATCCTGGGGTCAATGCCAGGACGGCCAAGTGACTTGCGCTTCTCAGCCTCATTGTAGGCAAGCACACACTTATCAGCCAAACTCTTCATGCGCTCTCGAGAGCCCAGAGCTTCTTCACGCTTCTTAAGAAAAGCTTCTTTAAGCTCATGCAGCATGACCTTGAAATTTCTGACGTCTTGAACACTTAGCTTGGCCACATGCTTCTTGAATTGAGCCTTTTCATAATCAATCTTGTTCTTCAGCTCAACTATGCGCTGAGCGAGAGCTAGCTCAGAAGCAATGGCGCCATTGAAGGCGACACTGAGGCCAATGGGAAGCTGCAAATCTTCAGAGCTGAGATTGGGGGTGTCGAACCACTCATCAATGAAGTTGTGGATGATTGCCACATCAAAGAGAGGCAAGTTGTTGAATATTTCTGCTTCTTCCTTGCTCTTTATCAGTTGCTCAAGGGCAGCATCAGAAAGATCTTCATCACTAGACAGATCAATGGGTTCTTCACGCAGAATGGCGGCAGGAGTCAAGGCTTGATCAGTATGCCTGACAAGTTGCTTTTTCTTCTCCGTCTTCTTGGAGATACGGGATTGATCTTCAGACTACACACTGGCTTCAGGAGGTGCAGTGGTCAGTGGCTTCGCACGAGAAGTTTTTGGAGGTGCAGTTGATCTAGAAGCCTTTGGCTTCTTTTGCTTCTGCGGCTTCGGAGGAGGAGCTTGAGCTTCATCAGAGTCAGCATCATTATCAGAATGATCTACTCTGGCACCCTGGACCAAGATGTAGGTGATGAGGCCGTCAAGGTTGGAGAAGGGGCCGGTGACATTGGGTTCAGCATCACGGGAGCCGTCAGTACGAGGAGCAGAGGGACCAAGGTTGAAGTCCAATCCCAAAGACTTCTTGTTTTTCTTGGCCGAAGCCTGAGCGAATTGAAGGTTGCGCTTGAAGAGAGCATCGTCACGACACCAGAGTAATGATGTGGGATCGGCGTTCTCAGGCTGAGGTCCACGGACCATGCAAGGATAGAAGCCTTGAGCAATAGCTTCAGATCTGTTCTTGGGTTGAAGTCCTCGATAGAGAATATCACCCCAAGGTCTCTTGATAGCATTCTTCTCTGCATATTCCTTGGTCACAAACTTGTACTTGAACCATTCTTCAGCCCAATAGCGTCGAATCCATTGGATTCATGTCTTTCGCTGATGGTAATTCTCTTTGGGATCTGTCTTGTAGAGTTCTGCTAGGTCATCAGGCAGATCTTTGGATGTTCCTTCTCTGTGCTGTCTGCCACCCTTCCTTCTGATTTTTCTGCAGCCATGAACTTCAAACTGAATGGCTTCAATACATTCAAAGGCTTCAGAGACTTACGCTTGCTGGTCAAGCAGGAACTGGCTTCAGGAGAATTGATATGATGCTGTAAGTATTGTGCAAACGAATGCAGACTATGAGAACCAAGGAATTCTCCCACGGACATATACCTGTGACAGCATTAGAGATGCGAGGGAAGGGGAAGAGGTCATATGCATTCTCAGAAGATTTTGAAGATAAATCAGTTTGAAGACATTGACCTCATGATGCGAAGACATTCACTTATATAGGTGAGTTGGTTCCAGATTTGTACCAATCCGTGAATAAGTACAAGTGAAGAATCAAACTAGACAGGGAATCTAAGTGAATTGACTAGGCAGTATGAGATGCAGACATAATAGATCTAACATTGAATAGGCAAAAACCACTTTCGGTAAATAGGATGAATCTTGAAGATCAAAAAGGTGGTAAAAATAGAGTTATAATTACTGCACGAAGAACTGCTAGATGGGATGAATAGGAGACAGAGCAGTTCAGCCCACCATGCCCTAACTTGGCGACGGAGGACACCTACGGCGACGGCGGAGAGGACGATGTCCTCGGCCGGCGTGAGGACAGCGTCGGAGAAGTCGCGGCAGCTAAGCGCTTCATCGCCAGCGTCGTCGAGAGCTAGCGGTGGCGCTAGGGTCTTGACGGAGGTGGAGAGGTGGAAGAAGGATTTCTTTACCGCAGGGGACAAGTATTTATAAGTAGGTGAGCGGCACAGCGCAATTACGCTGGTGCCCCTGGCGGTTCACATCTGAGGGGCAAGTGGCAAGCATGCAACATACTCAAAGTTGTCCCACGTTCCCACGCCCGCCAGGCATGTCGGAGAGTTGTTCCGGCTTCTCCGGATTTCAACAATAAAGATAAGTCATTTAAAACAGATTTAATGTTTGTCTCTTTGCCTTCTGCTGACTAGGACGCAGAGAAGACATTCGACAGTTTCAATAGAATGCATATGATTTGGACATATAGAGTTTCAGATAGAAAGCATAGAGGTTAGGGTCCGATCACATTCACTTAGTTCAAAAGATCCAACTTGAAGACATAGCTATAAGTGAATGATGTAGAGGACAGAACACTAGTATATATATATATATCAGAAAGCAATCAAATCATCATAGTGCAGAAAATCATGAAGATCAATTGAAACTAAAGACAAACCAAATGCAAAGTCATTGCAATATAACGCCATGAGTGAAAATACTTCAAACAGAGAAATTTGGTGGTGGCATTACCCACCGTATAGGAAGTATTAGACCCAGACACGGCGCACAATTATCGTGGCGCTCCGAAGTCAAATTCCATGTTAATGTATTCACACTCAGAGTGTAAATCTTCATTGATTGAAGATATACATTACTTTGTGTGTTGCACATCTAAGTCATCAACATGCATAAGTGTTAGGATGTGTGCCTGATCACAGGACATTAGAGGATTCCAAGATATTTAGCTCACACCGTAACTTGCAAAACCTTTTCTCATTCAAGGGCTTTGTGAAGATATCTGCAAGTTGCTCTTCAGTGTTGACGTGAATGATATCGATATCTTTCTTCATGACATGATCTCTGAGAAAGTGATCACGAATTTCAATGTTCTTTGTCTTCGAGTGTTGAACTAGATTGTTGGCTATCTTGATGGCACTTTCGTTGTCGCAGAAGAGAGGTACTTGTTTCAGGTTGATGCCATAGTCCTTGAGAGTTTGCTTCATCCATAGAAGCTGACCACAACAGGATCCAGCAGCAATGTATTCAGATTCAGCAGTTGAGAGTGATACACAATTCTGCTTCTTTGAAGACCAACAGACAAGTGATCGACCAAGAAAATGACATGTGCCTGATGTAGACTTACGATCCACTTTGTCACCAGCATAATCAGCATCCGAGAATCCAACCAAATCAAATTTTGAGCCCTTGGGATACCATAATCCGAGTGTTGGGGTGTAAGCCAAATATCGAAGAATTCGCTTCACAACTAAGTGATGCGATTCCTATGGTGCCGCTTGGAATCGAGCACACATGCAAACACTAAGCATAATATCTGGCCTAGATGCACATAGATAAAGTAAAGAACCAATCATGGAGCGGTATACCTTTTGATCGAACTCTTTACCATTGTCGTCGGGACCAAGATGATGTTTGGCTGGCTTTGGCGTCGTGTAGCCTTTGCAGTCTTCCATTCCAAACTTCTTCAGACAATCTTTGAGGTATTTTTCTTGAGATATGAAGATGCCATTTCTTTGCTGACGAATTTGAAGACCAAGGAAGAACTTCAGCTCACCCATCATGGACATCTGATATTGCTCTTGCATCATGTACCCAAACTCATCACTATACTTCTGGTTGGTGCAGCCGAAGATTATGTCATCCACATATATTTGGCACACAAACAGTTCACCATCATATGTCTTCGTGAAGAGTGTGGGATCAAGGGATCCTGGTTTGAAGCCTTTGCTCTTCAGGAAGTCTTTGATTGTATCATACCATGCGCGAGGAGCTTGTTTGAGGCCATACAGTGCTTTGTTTAGCTTGTACACCATATCAGGATGTTTTGGATCTTCAAAGCCAGGTGGTTGAGCGACATATACTTCTTCTTCAATCTTGCCATTTAGAAATGCACTCTTCACATCCATTTGATATAGAAAGATGTTGTGATGATTAGCGTAGGCTAGCAGTATGCGAATAGCTTCAAGCCGAGCAACAGGAGCAAATGTTTCATCGAAGTCAATTCCTTCAACTTGAGTATATCCTTGAGCCACAAGACGTGCTTTGTTTCTGATGACTTGACCATGCTCATCTTGCTTGTTTCGATATATCCATTTTGTTCCAATAATGTTATGCTTGTGAGGGTCAGGTCGCTTGACAAGTTCCCAAACATTATTCAGCTTGAACTGTTGAAGTTCTTCTTGCATGGCTTGAATCCATTCAGGTTCCATAAAAGCTTCAGCAACTTTCTTGGGTTCTGATATTGACACAAATGAAAAGTGCGCATAGAAGTTTGCTAGCTGTGTTGCTCTCGATCGAGTGAGTGGACCAGGTGCATTGATGCTGTCAATTATCTTCTCTATTTGAACTTAATTTGCAACACGAGGCTGAACAGGACGAAGACTTTGCTCTTGCTGATCATTATCATTATTGGAAGGATTGTCTTCGGTCTGAGCATTGTCTTCAGGTTGGCTTGGGGCAGAAATGATAAGTTCCTCTTCAGGCTGTGCTTAAGAAGGCATGATTTCACCAGTTCCCATCAGCTTGATAGATTCACTGGGCGGAGCTTTGTCTAGTGTACTTGGCAGAATCTCTCTCTGTGAACCATTGGTTTCATCAAATTTCACATCCAGTTTCGATGATTTTGTAGAGATACAGGTTGAAGACTCTGTAGGAGTGTGAGTCCTTTCCATAGCCAAGCATGAAGCCTTCGTGAGCCTTAGGTGCAAATTTTGACTTGTGATGGGGATCCTTGATCCAGCATCTAGCTCCAAATACTCTGAAGTAACTGACATTTGGCTTCTTGCCAGTAAGGGCTCATAGTATGTTTTGTTCAGAAGCTTATGGATGTACACACGGTTGATGATGTGATAGGCTGTATCAATAGCTTTAGGCCAGAACTTTCTTGGTGTCTTGTATTCGTCTAGCATTGTTCGAGCCATCTCAATGAGGGTTCTGTTTTTGCGCTCAACGATGCCATTTTGCTGTGGTGTGTATGGAGCAGAGAACTCATGAGTGATTCCCATTGTATCCAGATACAGATCAAGTCCTGTGTTCTTGAATTCAGTGCCATTGTCACTTCTGATATGCTTGATCTTCACGCCATAATTGTTCATTGCTCGATTGGTGAAGCACCTGAAGACATCTTGCACTTCAGTCTTGTAAAGAATTATATGAACCCATGTGTATCTTGAGTAGTCATCAACAATGACGAAGCCATAGAGACAGGCAGTCGTTGTGAGGGTGGAGTAGTGAGTAGGTCCAAATAAGTCCATGTGTAACAGCTCGAAGGGTTGAGATGTTGTCATGATTGTCTTCGATGGGTGCTTTGCCATTGTCATCTTTCCAGCTTCACAGGCACCACATAGATGATCCTTCTTGAACTTGACATCCTCGATGCCAATGACATGCTTCTTCTTGATGAGTGAGTGTAAGTTCCTCATGCCAGCATGTCCTAGCCTTCGATGCCAGAGCCAGCATTCTGAAGCTTTTGTGAGAAGACATACGGCAAGATGTGGACCTGCTGAGAAATCTACCATGTATAGATCATCTTTTCGATATCCTTCAAAGACTAGAGATTTGTCAGATTCCATTAGTACAAGGCAGTGATATTTTCCAAATAGCACAATCATGTTCAAGTCACAAAGCATTGAGACAGACATTAAGTTGAAACCAAGGGATTCAACAAGCATCACTTTATCCATGTGTTGATCCTTTGAGATTGCAACTCTACCTAGACCCAATACCTTGCTTTTACCAGTGTCAGCAAATGTGATGTGACTCTTGTTGGATGGACATAAGGTTGAGTCCATGAGAAGTCTACGATCACCAGTCATATGATTAGTGCATCCACTGTCCATAATCCATTCTGAAGCTTTTGGTGATGTACCCTACAGTGCAGTTAGGAGGATAGGCTTCACAAGAGTGTTGTGAAGCATAAGCATTTGACACATATAGGGATTGTCACAGCTTATATCAAAGTTAGAACATATAGTATGACTGATAAGCGATTCAGATGTGAAGTATATAGAATGACATTTTATCATGCGTCCTAAATGTGTTTTAGGTCCCCAGCAATAGTATCAGATGCCATTGATTGCTGGCTGGAGACCGTATTATGCAAAAGAGAGTTAGTTCTTCTTTGCCACCCACATCTTCAGGGGTGGCTTAGAAGCAATGAGTCTAAGTGCAGCATCTAAGAATTTTGGCTTTGGAGCCCTAGCAAATAGCCTTGCAGGAGATGAATGATACTCATATGAATAAGCAGAAAAGTTCTTAGTCCTATGAACATAGCGGTTCGAAGATACACGCTCATATTCACAAGTCTGAGCATGACTTCCCTGCAAAACATTGGTGTTAGGGTGACTCGGGTGAGTCCTGTATCTGTATGAAGCCTTTGGACCATATGAAGCTATAGGTCTGGGGTTTGTCTTCTTCATTGGTGGTGTCATGACGACATTCGCAGGAAGATTCTCAATGTACTTCTTAGGTACCCAGATCTTCTGCATAGGTGGTCCATTCCTGCAGTTAGTACCAACGTATCTGGCAAACACTTCACCATTCTGATATTTGAACAGCTTATAGTTTGCATCAAAGGATTCATCAATGATAATAGGATTAGCACAGGTAAAGCCAGATAAAGTGGACGGATCTACTGAAGGTTCCTTTGTAGCAACCCATGTGGTTTTGGGGTACTGCTCAGGCTTCTAGTACGAGCCATCAACATTCATTTTCCTCTCAAACCCAACACCCTCTTTCCTAGGGTTTCGGTTTAGAATCTACTTTTTGAGGACATCGCAGAGTGTCTGATGTCCCTTCAAACTTTTGTACATCCCTGTTTAAAGCAATGTCTTCAACATAGTATTTTCATCAGCAATAGCAGTGGTATCCTCCGCAGAGGGGTTAGTAACCACGTCAGTAGGTGAAGACAATGAAACAGTAGCAGCAGTGAAACATTCAGCAACAGATGTAGCATTATCACGCTCAATGCATTTTAGACATGGTGGTTCAAATCCATTCTGTGTAACGTCGATTTGTTGAGCAAGTAATGAATCACGCTCCTTCTGAAGATCTTCATAATCCACTCTTATCTTTTCAAGGTCTAGCTTTCTTTGAAGTCCTTCAGAAAAAAGCTTCTCATGATCAGACAAGAGAGCATTATGTTGATCTTGAAGGGCGTCAAACTTGGCATGAAGTCTCTGAAGATTATCAGCCAAAGCTTTTGACTGATCCATTTGTTCACCCAACATATCATCGCTCTTACTGAGCATGTCTTGAACCTTTTCCAAGATTCTTTGCTATTTAGTGGCAAGGGAAGCAAGCTTGTCATAACTGGGGCCAAATTCATCATCGCTAGTTTCAGAGAGGTAGAATTCAGTTACCTTATCACCCCTTGCCATGTGGCATGATGAGGATGATGATGATTCAGGTGCAAAGGTCATCTCCTTAAGAGACTCCTTGTAGTCCTCAAACCACGGATCATGACGAGTGCGATGACCTTCATAGACCTCAAAAAGCCGGTCCCAGATTAGCTTCACGTGATTGAGGTGCATAACATTCCTGAACTGATTTCGGGACAGATGAGAGCAGATGACATCCTTCACCGTAAGGTTCAATAGAGTGAACTTGCGAATGTCATCAGCCTCCGCCATCTTGCATATATTAGTGAGGCCAATCTCAGTGACGGTCCATAGTTCGCTATCCATTGCCATGAGTCGCTTCTTCATCATGGCCTTCCATCGGGGATACTCATGACCGTCAAAGGTGGGGCAAGATATGTTCCTCAATCCTGTAGTCGACATAGCTGAAACTCCAGGTGGTTAAACCGAATCACACAGAACAAGGGAGTACCTTGCTCTGATACAATTGAAGGTGCTAGTATCGACTAGAGGGGGGGTGAATAGGCGATTTTTATGAAAGTCTTCAAAACTTGGAAGTTTCCAAGACAAACAACAGAAATGACCTAGTTGATATGCAGTGGAAGATAAACTACCATAAGCAAGCCATAGTCAAGTATGCAATGATGTGAAAGTACATGACTAGTAGCAGCCAAGTAGTAAGGATCAGGATGGAAGATAGTATGAAGCCAATCAACAGTAGTAGTCAAGCAATGAAGTCAAACAGATACACAGATAGGCAATGACTTCACGAAGAAAAAACTTAAGTAAAGGGTGGAAAGGGATAGAACCAGTCGCTCGTTGAAGACACAGGTTTTGGTGGACCAGTTCCAGTTGCTGTGACAACTATACGTCTGGTTAGGGAGGCTGAGATTTAACTCAGAAGACCGTGTCTTCACCTTATTCCCCTTGAGCTAAGGACACCTAGTCCTCACCCAATCACTCTGGTAAGTCTTCAAGGTAGACTTCCAAACCTTGACAGACTTCGTTCACCGGCAATCCACAATGACTCTTGGATGCTCAGAACGCGACGCCTAACCGGCTGGAGAATACACAGTCCTCAAGTGTAATATGTCTTCAGGTCACACAGACAGAAAGACTTTAGTGATGCCTAACACTCTTTGGCTCTGGGTGTTTGGGCTTTGTCCTCGCAAGGATTTCTCTCTCTCAAATGCTTCGAGGTGGGTTTCTCTCAAACGACAAAAGCCGTGCACAAACTCTGAGCAGCCACCAATTTATGGTGTAGGGGGTGGGCTATTTATAGCCACAAGGCAACCCGACCTGATTTGTCCGAAATGACCCTGGGTCACTAAGGAACTGACACGTGTTCCAACGGTCAAATTTCAAACACACACGGCAACTTTACTTGGGCTACAAGCAAAGCTGACTCATCCAGCTCTGGATAAGATTTGCTCTCATTGTCTTCGCTCGAAGACATAGGATTTGGGTTGAGCATCACTTGAGTCACTCTGACTTAGTTCACTTGGACCCCACTTAACAGTACGGTGGTTCCTATGACTCAACAAAGAAGAAAAGGAGACAACGAAACCACACAGTCTTCGCTCTCCATAGTCTTCACGCAATGTCTTCTCATGTCATAGTCTTCAATATGAATATCTTCTCATACCACCATTGTCTTCAATGTCTTCATACATTTTTAGGGGTCATCTCCGGTAGGTAAACCGAATCAATGAGGGACACTACCTGCGTTATCCTGCAATTCTCACAAACGCATTAGTCCCTCAACCAACTTTGTCATCAATACTCCAAAACCAACTAGGGGTGGCACTAGATGCACTTACAACCGCATCCTCTAGTTTGGTGGATGCACACAGAGAAAATAAATCTCCTTAATTTACTCCGTAACCACCCTATTGAATAGGCCTAGTAACAAACACAGGCGCATGCAGTCGCCGGCGGGCATATGCATCCTACATGCATGGCCAGTCAGCCAAGCCCATGCGCCAGCTCCATTGCAGCAACGCAAAAGAATAGAGCGGTTCTTGGGAAAAAGCGAGTAGTTAGTGTAGCGGGCCTTATAAACAGGAACAACTCGCTCTCCCGCTTCCATCTCCCCACCCAATTCCCCCCGCTCCCCAATCTTCCTCACTCGTCCAGAAAACCCCGCTCACCTTCTTCCTCATCGTATAGAAAACGCATGCTCCTCTTCTTCCACTCCTACAGAAATCCCTAGCCCTCCTTCCCCACTCGCACTACCACTAGGCTCGTCTCTGGATACTCTGCTCAAACCCGTGAGCTCGGCATGACGCCCACAAGGAAAATGGAGTCGGCTGGCCCCGGCGCCAAGAAGATGAGTCTCCCCCAGCGGTGACGCCGGTTGTAGATCCTGCACCCGGTAGCGCGGGGAGAAGCGGCAAGCCCCCCCCCCCAACCCGCATCTGAGGAACCGATAGAATCTCCGATGGACCGCATCAACGATCTCCTGGGCGTTAATCTTGAGGAGATCATCTCGCTTCTCCGCACCAAGGATTGCTGCTGTACACAAGTCCTTTCAACTCGGTGGCGCCCTCTATGGCACACCGCACCCCTCAATCTCGACTGTCATCAGATATCTGTCCTTCCTAAATTTGATCTCCTCATAGCCATCGTCGCTTCTCACTAGTAGGGCCTAGTTCAATGCCTTTGCATCCCGACAAGCTACCTGCTATCCATACTCGGCAAGGTGGACGCTTGGCTGACATCCCCTGAATTCGGAAAACTCTAGCAGTTTGACTTCTACCATTACCATGAAAGTTTCATACCACGAACATACCAAGAATTCATGCCCACACCACCGTTGTCCATCTCGCGGTTTTCCTCCTCTCTCCACACTGCCACCTTCGCCCGGTGCCATCTACCAGACGATCTGGTACAAATGCTTCGACTCCCACTGCTAAAAAACCTTTCGCTTGTGGTGGTTTATCTGTCGGAGGCCTCACTGCACAGCATCGTCCACTCCAGTTGCCCTGCCTTGGCGCGCTTTCTAATTGTTTTGGGAACAGAAATCGGTATCGGTTGTCTCCAAATAAAGTCGCCTCACCTTAAAAGCATTGGAATTTGTTTTAAAGGACAGCAACTCATCATCGAAGATGCCCCTTCACTTGAAAGGTTTCTCCTTCATAATTGTTATACACCTTCAGAAATAAATGTCGTCTCTGCGCCCAAACTGGAGACCTTGGGTGTAATTTGTGACCCGTTTAATAATCACAACGAGTTGGTGTTTGGCTCCTTACTTTTTCAGGTACCGTATATCATCATCTACACATTTGTAATCATATGCTGCATTTTTCATTTGTGCGCATAAGTTTTATGTCATCTTGGATTACACTTTGGGTACTAATATTATGTTATATGCTCAATGAAGAGTTGTCCATTGATAGCCTATCAATGCTGCTGGATTCTGTCAAGATCATATATATATCAGAATGTATAGTTTTGATCTGGACATAATTATTGGCTTGCTGCGATGCTTTCCATCTCTGGAGAATTTATACATAGAGGTGATGATTTCTTGCACATTGAAAGCCCGTATATATTGTACTAGAATTAACTGTTCAGATGTCGTTCTTTCGACATACTCTTTTTTCAGACCTTGACTGTTTTCAATCTTCATGTCTACTTAGGCATAACCACATGGAGAAAAACATATAACCAATCATTGGCGTAATAAGCACAAGGATTTTCTCAGTTCTCATGACATTCGTTTGAGGACAATAATGATGGCACGATATAACATGTTGAACAGCAAAAAAAGAAGTTTCAGTGGACAAATGGGCTTCTAAACGTGCTCGGCTTCTATTTACAATAAGTTGTAGACATCCTGAAATAAATTTTTTTGCACAGGATGTTGATTTTATGGATCAGACCGATCCATTTGTTTGTGACTGCAAAAAAGAGTGGTTGGATTAGATGTTACTGTCATGTTCAATCTGGGTTTTGTCTGAAAAATTGATGAACAATTAATCCTTGGCCTTTTTGTACCATTTGTATGCTTGACTTGCATGTTGTTGCCCTCGTACTCCCCTCCACCTGCCACTACACTGCCGCATCTTCCATGGCTGTTGTTCGTTCCCGTCCGAGGCCTTGCCGTCGTTCTCCGCCTTGGTTAGCTCGTTGTGCCCGCTGCCGTCTGGCATTGTCAACATGATCAACAACCAAGAGGAATCAGTAGATGACTGTACGTGGAGAGGCTGACAGTAGGGACCCACCAGGGTCATTGCATTTCGCAAGCAGGTGCCTCGTTATTACAAGCCAAAAAAATAATTCCTCCTAATTGTTTGACAACTAGGTTCCATGCCATTGTCAATGTAGTCAATAAACAAGAAAATTACACAACAAGCGGATAACACCAGGGACCCAGCAGCTCACCCAGTTGTTTTTCAGTTTCAGAGACGGAGCTCAACTGCGCGCTATGCGGGGGCTGTGGCCCGTCTAGCCCATGCTTACACTTTTATTAAGCACATGATGAGCCCAGTTGATATATTTTTTCTTTCTGAAATTGGCTAGCCCAGTTCTTTTTTTTGGAGAATACCAAAACCGAGGCCTACTTGCTTCTCTCAGCCCTGCTGGGCTGCAATTCTTTCAAGACGAGGAGGGATGTAAGTAGTAAGAAATTGGCTTCCCCAGAAAACGGGCTATAAGTTGTAAGAAATGGGATGTAGATTTTTAAACCAAAGCCAACCGGCAATTGCATTAAAATATCATTTTTTCAGGATTTCTCTACTCTATACTCTTATAAAAACCACAGCCAACTGGCAATTACATTAAAATATCGTCTTTTCTCCCACAAGATAAACTACTCATACAAATGCATCTTCATGTTCCGAGCAACGAACGGGCATCTTGCTAGTTAAGATTCTAAATTTCATTCTTTTTTTTTGCGGAGAATGGTTTTTTGAATTTATTTTGATATAATTTTTTCAAAATTATTTTTAACGTGACTCGAAATTTCGTGATTAAAAGAGTTTGGACCCCACTGAAATATGCAAAAATTTATTGAATTTTTTAGCAGTGCCCAGAATATATGGTCTCTAATGCTAATAAAAAGAATATGGGATTCAAATATCCTTAAGAATTAGCAAATGGACTATAACTTATTGAAAATAATGGCTAATGGGTTGTATGCTATTTTCCACAGATTTGGAGGCTGACTTCTGGGCCTACTAGGTTGACGATGATGTTGTCCTAAATTTCTTTTTGACGCATACGCAAGGCTTTGTCAACTTAGTCAACACACAGCAGTGACTGTTGGATGTCCATCCAACGGCCGCCGTGCTTCTTCAATCTCTGATCTTCCTACTCCAGCCGCCCAAACCAGCGTTGGCGGGACCGCCTGCTACCTCCTCCCATGGCTGGCTGTGTTGCCGCCAAGCCATCCCTCTAACCACCCACACATCCCATTATTTTCCGGCGACGTCAGCCTCACCCCGCAGCCGACCAGTCAGCGCTCGTTCTCCCATCAGCGTTGCATCTGTTGCGGTGGCTTCGCCGGCTCCGGGTAGTTCTCTTCCTGGGCCTCGCCCTCGTCCACCGCGTTTGTGCTATCGGCGCAGCGAGGTCAACATGGTCAACAAACAACAGCCATCGGAAGAGGCTGACAGTAGGGGCCCACACAGGAAAATGCCTCCTTATTACGCGCAAAATAATGATTCCTCCACCTGATAGCTGGGACCCACCGGAAGGGCCTCTGTATTTCGTGAAAAAAACATTCCCCTCACTGTCAGCTCGGACCCACCGGAAATGCCTCCTTATTATGCACAGAAAAATGAATACTCCCCCTACTAGCTGGGACTCACCTTGGTGGGAGGCTAACTTTTGGGCCTACTAAGTTTACGGGGACGAAGGGCTTTGTCAACTTAGTCAATATGAAGGATTCTAGCTCCAGTGACCGTACGATGTCCATCCAACGACCGTAGTGCTTCTTCAACCTCTGGTCTTCGTGCTCCAGCCGCCCAAAGCAGTGCCGGTCGTGCCGCATGCTCCTGCCTCCCATGGCCGATTGTGATGCCGCGGAGGCCTCAACGCACCCTACTACTCCCACCACTGGCCAGGCCATCCCTCTACTCACCCACACCCCCTGTTATTCTGCGGCGATGGCAGCCTCACACCGCAGCCGAACCAGTGAACCCTCGTACTCCTCTTCATGTGGGCATCCACTGCTGCATCTTCCCCAGCTCCGCGTCGTCCCCTTCCTAGGCCCCGCCGTTGTCCACCGCTGTGGTTCTCTCGGCACGGCGTGGTCAATGTGGTCAACGACCGACTTCCATCGGAAGAGTACTGTGCGTGGAGAGGCTGACAGTTGGGTCCACGGCGGCCGCAAGGAAGTGCCTCCTTATTACGCGCAAAATAATTATTCCTCCACCTGACAGCAGGGACCCACCAGACGGGCCACCGTATTTCACGAAAAAAAATTTCCCCCCAACTACTGGGACCCACCAGCTACACCTTCACACGCAAGGAAGTGCGTTTGGGCAAAAAAACGATTCGCCACCCTGACGGCTGGGACCCACCAGCTACATCTTCGCATTCGAGGAGGTGCCTGACAGTCGGGACCCACCTAGTCGAAGCATACGTAGCATTGTCATTCTAGTCGCGAATGTGTACGTACATACTGGTCATTGTAGAGGTGCGCACATGTTGTAGTAGAGGCGCGCACGTAGCATGTACACGTACGTACAGCGGCCATGATGCAAGAAAGAAAATATAGCCACGTACGTACATACGAGCAGGGTCTCGAACGCCTACTCGTGCATAAGTACGGCCAGGGATCATGTACAAGGCTGGGTCGGAACGGAGAAACAACATCGTCGTCGTGTAAATGGGGAGCCAACCGGCTGGGTCAGAATGGAATGTGTCGTCGTGTTCATCGGGAGGGCTTGGACAAAACAGGCGATGGAAACGAGGCCTGGCGTACCACAGAACAGAGGAAACGGCCTTGTGTTCGACCGGCCATGTTCAAACCAGGATCCTGTTCATCAGGAGGGGTCTGGCGTACCGCAAAATGGAGGAAACGAACCTCCTACAGTCGAAACGGGGTCCTGTTGATCGGGAGGGGTCTGGCGTACCGCAAAATGGAGGAAACGGACCTCCTACGGTCAAGTGGCGTACCGCAAAATGGACGAAATGGACTTTTGTTGGAGCGCTACGGTTAAAACGGGGGTCCTGTTCATCGGGAGGGGTGTGGGGTACCGCAAAACGGGACTCCACAAGATACTGTTCATCTCCACCATCGACCTCCTCCAGCCTCCACGGGCTACCGTCGACCTCCTCCAGCCTCCACCACGCGCTACTCCACTGGCTACTGTTCAACCAGCTTTCCACGGGCACCCCTCCATCGTCTACTGTTCATCCAGCCCTCCACGGGGTCGTCCTATTCATCCAGCCCTCCACATGACGGGGTCCTGTTCATCCAGAGGCAATACCACCGCTCACTGTTCATCCAAACCCCCCCGCAACACTCACTGTTCATCCAGAGAGGCAGCATCGATCAACTTTAGTTAGCAGCAGTAGCAAAGGAATCGCTCGATCGGGTTTAGTTAATAGCCATCGATCGATCGCTCGGGTTCAGTAACGCATAGCCTGCAGTGCAATCACTCGGATTCAGTTAGAGCCCAACGCCTTGCTTGGGTTCAGTTAGAGCCAATGCCTCGCACACACGCGCGTATGTGTACGAGAGAAACTCACATTGCTCGGCCCCCGACCTCCCACCGTAACCGGGAACTCCTCGAAATTCTCCTAGCCCTCGCTTCTACCATGGTTGTTTCCATCATGGACGGCCCAAAGAATGTCATGCAGCTGCGTCTCCGGCCCGCCTAGGATAAAAAGCCCATTTTCTGTGATGATTTTTTGTCATAGAAGTAGGAGCCCACCACATCTATGATGATACCGGGTTTTGTCACAATTATCGTCATAGAAGTGTCATATGTATGACAGAAAAAAGTTTCGTTCGGCCCAAAATGTCACGGATGTGTCTTTTTTTTGTAGTGAAAACTCCTCCAGCAAGGCCCAACATTGGTTTTCCATTTTCCTAACAACCTATAAACCTCCCTTGGGGTCTGCAGCCCTGAGGGTCATCTTTATTTTAACCCCCCCCGGGACAGAGCTTGTCCAAGTGTTGGTCCGAACAGGGCGATCTCCGGCGCCCCTGGGCAACCAGGGTCTATGCCAACCCGACGTCTTGCCCATCCGGTGTGCTCTGAGAACAAGATACGTGCGACTCCTTTCGGGATTTGTTGGCACATCGGGTGGTCTTGCTGGTCTTGTTTTACCATTGTCGAAATGACTTGTAACCGGGATTCCGAGTCTGATCGGGTCTTTTCGGGAGAAGGAATATCCTTCGTTGATCGTGAGAGATTATGATGGGCTAAGTTGGGACACCCCCGCGGTTATGTGGCAGATGGGAATTTGTTAATATCCGGTTGTAGAGAACTTGACACTTGACTTAATTAAAATGCATCAACCGCGCGTGTAGCCGTGATGGTCTCTTCTCGGCGGAGTCCGGGAAGTGAACACGGTTTGGGTTATGTTTAGACGTAAGTAGTTCAGGATCACCTCTTGGTCATTACTTGTTTGCAACCATTTGCGTAGCTTCTCATCTTATTCTTGTATTCGTAAGTTAGCCACCATATCATGCTTAGTCGCTGCTGCAACCTCACCACTTATCCATTCCATACCCATCAAGCTTTGCTGGTCTTGATACCCATGGTAATGGGATTGCTGAGTCCTCGTGGCTCACAGATTACTACAACAACAGTTGTAGGTACAGGTAATGTGATGGTCATGACACGAGAGCGATGTTTACTTGTTTTGGAGTTCTGCTTCTTCTTTGTTTAGGGGATAGGTTCCTGGTCGGCAGCCTGGGCTAGCAGGGTGGATGTCGTTTGAGTTTCAGCTTGTGTTTCATCCGTAGTCGGATGTTGCTCTTGTGTACGTTGTTGTTGTATTCATGTGGCATTGTATGCCTATTGTATGTATCCCCAACTATTATGTAATGGTACGAAGTAATGATATTCACCTTGCAAAAGTGTCTCCAATATGCGCTTCTATCCTTGGTGGGACCTTCGAGTTCCTTTAGGATAGGGTCGCATATTGGGCGTGACACCAATATAAATAAAGAATGATTTTTCAACAGTACCTTAAAGTGGTGATTTATTTTCTTATACTAACGGAGCTCATGAGATTTTCTGTCGAATTTTGTGTTGTGAAGTTTTCAAGTTTTGGGTAAGGATTTGATGGACTATGGAACAAGGAGTGGCAAGAGCCTAAGCTTGGCGATGCCCAAGGCACCCCAAGGTAATATTCAAGGACAACAAAAATCCTAAGCTTGGGGATGCCCCAGAAGGCATCCCCTCTTTCATCTTCGTCTATCGGTAACTTTACTTGAGGCTATATTTTTATTCACAAAATAATATGTGTTTTGCTTGGAGCGTGTTGTATGATTTGAGTCTTTGCTTTTTAGTTTACCACGATCATCCTTTCTGTACACACCTTTTGGGAGAGACACGCATGAATTGTGATTTATTAGAATATTCTATGTGCTTCACTTATATCATTTGAGCTAGGCAATATTGCTCTAGTATTTCACTTATATCTTTTTAGAGCACGGCGGTGGATTTATTTTATAGAAATTGTTGAACTCTCATGCTTCACTTATATTATTTTGAGAGTCTTTTAGAACAACATGGTAATTTTATTTGGTTATAAAACTAGTCCTAATATGATGGGCATCCAAGATGGATATAATAAAAACTTTCATATAAAGTGCAGTGAACACTATGAGAAGTTTGATTCTTTATGATTGTTTTGAGATATGAAGATGGTGATATTAGAGTCATGCTAGTAGAGTAGTTGTGAATTTGAGAGATACTTGTGTTAAAGTTTGTGATTCCCGTAGCATGCACGTATGTGAACCGTTATGTGATGAAGTTGGAGCATGATTTACTTATTAGTTGTCTTCATTATGAGTGGCGGTCGGGGACGAGCAATGGTCTTTTCCTACCAATCTATCCCCCTAGGAGCATGCGCATAGTACTTCGTTTCGATAACTAATAGATTTTTGCAATAAGTATGTGAGTTCTTTTTGACTAATGTTGAGTCCATGGATTATACGCACTTTCACCCTTCCACCATTGCTAGCCTCTCTAGTGCCGCGCAACTTTCGCCGGTACCATACACCCACCATATACCTTCATTAAAACAGCCACCATACCCACCTATTATGGCATTTCCATAGTCATTCCGAGATATATTGCCATGCAACTTTCCACCATTCCGTTTATTATGACACACTCCATCATTGTCATATTGCTTAGCATGATCATGTAGTTGACATTGCATTTGTGGCAAAGCCACCGTTCATAATTCTTTCATACATGTCACTGTTGAATCATTGCACATCCCGGTACACCGCCGGAGGCATTCACATAGAGTCATATTTTGTTCTAAGTATTGAGTTGTATTCTTGAGTTGTAAGTAAATAAGAGTGTGATGATCTTCATTATTAGAGCATTGTCCCATGTGAGGAATGGATGGTGGAGACTATGATTCCCCCACAAGTCGGGATGAGACTTCGGACGAAAAATAAAATAAAGAGAAAAGAAAAAAAGAGGCCAAAAAAAAAGAAGGACCAAATAAAAAATGAGAGAAAAAGAGAGAATGGACAATGTTACTATCCTTTTTCCACACTTGTGCTTCAAAGTAGCACCTTGATCTTCATGATAGAGAGTCTTCTATTTTGTCACTTTCATATACTATTGGAAATTTTCATTATAGAACTTGGCTTGTATATTACAATGATGGGCTTCCTCAAAATGCCCTAGGTCTTCATGAGCAAGCGAGTTGGATGAACACCCACTTAGTTTCTTTTTGAGCTTTCATACACTTATAGCTCTAGTGCATCCGTTGCATGGCAATCCCTACTCACTATAACATCCCAATTTTCAATTTGGATGGTATACATAGATCATCATATGCATATCATATTTGTTTTGCATTTTGGTTGTGATCCTAGAAATCTTAAGCAACTCAAGGACCCACGGGGAGAGTTGGAGGTTTCACAAAATTCATATTTGAATTTATTTCAAATTTGAAAAGATGATCAATTTGATTTTAATATTTTTCTCTCCAATTATTTCCAATAATAAAAATAAATGAGGAAATATAATATGACTTCTTCAAAAGAAGAGAAATATTGGAGAAGAAATTTTAAAATCAAATTATTATTTTTATTTGTATGTTTATTGCTATTTTATTTGAATTAGAGAAAATTTGCATTTTTGAAAATTTCATTTTAGTCCAGAAAAATGTTCATCTTGTCCTAAATATTAGGTTTGGACGGTGAAAATTGTTTCTAAAACTTTTAGATATTTTTTATATTTATTTAGGATTTTTTTCTGTAGCGAAATTTATTTAGAAAAAAAAGTTTCTGGACCGACTAGGCCGAAGCCCAGCCGGCCCAGCTCACCCGCACCGTCTTCCTCCGCCGTGGCGACGTACTGGAGCCGGACTCCACCGGAGTCCGAGGCCGCCCCGACCCCGCGACCCCTCGGCCATGTCGGGAACCTCCCTCGGGGCCCCTTTCAATACCGTCACCGCTACCCTCCCTCTCCACCTCGCCTCGCCCCGCCTCCCGCAGCCGCCGAGCGCCGCCGCCGAGCACCGCCGCCGGCGTAGCCTGCTCCGCCGCCCCGTGCTGCTGTTGCTGCCACTGCTCCGCCACCACCGCTTGCCACTGCCGCAGCCCAGCGCCAACACCGCCGCCGATCCATGCCGTCGCCGCCGGTCAATCTCGACTAAACGGTAAAAACCGTTCGGTTTTAATCCGTTTTTTTGGTTTAGTCGGTTTAGAAGTTTAGATTGGTTTTTTTAGGTTAATCTAATTAATGAATGCTCGTTCGTTTAGATCCTTTAACGAACGGTTTCATTTGTTTAGGTCTATTAACGAATGTTCGCGCAGTAGATTTTTCTTTTTAGTTTTATTTTCGGCCAGGGACCAATCCGCGTATAAGTTTTATCGCGATTTAGCCCCTAATCTTAAAAATAGCATAACTTTTTGCTCGTTAGTCCAAATTAGATGAAACTAGCACCTAAATCTTCGTAACGATCTCTTGTTTCCAATTAACCGACTTGAACATGTTTTTGACACTTTAAAATTTGACTTTAGTTCAGATTAGTAAACAATCTTATTTCTTTCGAATCTCGAGTTTCATTTCTCCTTTTGAGTTGTTTCTTTTCGCAAATCGTAGCTAATCACCTGTACCTACTGCCAAGATCTAATCCACACGATAGTAATGTTTTTAGGTTTTGTTTTCTATTTAGTTTAGACGTTTGCTTGTTTGGAGTTTATTTGGATCTTTTCTCGTTTGTTTCGTTTGAGTGATTGCTTATGTATGCTAATGTTTGTCTACGCTAGATTACCCGGAGTGTGAAGCTTGTTACTACGAATCTCTAGAGTTTGCAGATCATCAGCAAGGCAAGTTACACTTTGATCATACTCTTCTATACCCAGTTTTTACTATGCATTAGCATTACCCCTCAAATATTTGCATGAGTAGGATTGGGAACATGTGGTTTGGTTGTAGTACTTGAGGTAGGAACCTAGTGCCTTTTGATCACCCCGGTAATATATGTATGCTTTAATAATGCTTAGCCATGGTCGTAGACGGGGATTGGATCATGATTCACATGGAAATTATGAGAGTTGTTAATCTTGGATAACATTAAGGTGGCAATTTTAATACACATCTGGGTGGATTGGTTGAGACACCTGGTAACCCAGTGTTGTCCATTAAGGGAAATCTCGGGGTATCCGTGTGATTTTTCCTCGGTTCGCCACCCAGGCTCAAAGGGGTCATATGATATTTCATGCCTAGAAACTTCCGTGTGCAGCCACAAGCCATTATAGGCTCTGGCATAGTTGAGTAAGTTGTATGAGCTCTCGAAGAGGTGTAATCAGGAAATAGTACTGATTGGAGAAATGTGTTGCTAATCAATACTTTTTTTAATTTCTGCTAGGGCCCACCTTAGAGGCTGGTTAGAGTCTCTATACATTGTGGTTTTTTCATTTGATAAGAGGAATACCATGTGGGGCCTACCTTAGATTCAAGTCTCTATACACTGGAGATGCCATGTACATATTACTTTTGTTGTAAGAGCCTTATTTTTGGCCCTTTCTTGTTCTTTTGATTTTCTGAGGTTTTTTCCTGAGGTTTCTTTTTCCGTGGCTTTGTGGTCTAGAAAAAAAAGAAGATGCCCTCTTGTTTGCTTATAGAGTGGCTTGTCATACCCAAATCCAACCGTAGACCTTTCCATTTTCATCCTAGCCCAAATCCCAATATTCTTTTATTGGCAATATTCTTTTTCTATTAAAGGAATTGCCTTATTTTCCCTAGGTTGTGAAGCAACCTATATTTCCCTCACTCCTAAAATTACCAAATAATACTCATAAATTTTTTGGGTCATATCTTGCTCAAATGTGGCAAAACTTTTCATTTGCCATGTTTATCATCATGCTCAAATAATACATTTCCTATTCTGCCCTAAATGGCACATTGTGAAGCAAGTGCTATTTTCCTTTGCCCAATTGACCTAAATCTCATTGGACATCTTTTACTGTCCATATCATTGCCACATGCCAAAATGCAACCTCATTTGCCTAGTAATAAATTATTTATGATTTTCCAAAGTTTCTGTCCAAAAAGAAACTTTGTGAAGGAGGTACAAGCTAGGCATATCCAAATGAGTTGCAATTTTGCCTGGCCCTTCATATCATCATATAATAACCCTCCACCAAAGTTGAGCTCATGTCATGTCTCCATGTGAGTTCATCTTCAATTCTTTGATTCTGTCCAAAATTTCAGTTTGTGAAGCAAGTGTATTTTATCTTTTTTCCATTATGGCTGCAAATTTTTCTAGGCCTTCTCTTAACCATATAACTCATCTCCACCCAATTTGTTCATATTTCATATAGCCATTGTCCCTCTCGAATTTTTCCAAGTTTCTAGTCAGTGGGGATGTTTGTGAAGGAAGTACCATTTTCGTTTATCCAAATGGTGTGAAACCTTTTTCAACATCTTCGTATGATCAAATAACTCTGCCTTGCCCAAGTTGAGCTTAAGTTGATACCCTATGTGAGAGCATCATCCTCATCTTGATTCTGGATCCTTTTGGTCAGTTGCAAAGCAACTGTATTAAGCTTTGGTCCATTTCTCTCCAAAACCCCCAGGATCATAGTCCCTCCTTAGTTAATAATCCCAGACATCACATTTGGCCCCTAGATCTTCTCAAATGATCACAGAAAGGAGGACAAGTTTGCTACAACAAACTTCAGTGGAAAAATTCCATTTATCCAGAGCTCCTTTCTTTGATCCATCACTTCCCCCAGCCTCAGTGATGCATGGACTTATCACCAGACATCTCACGGAAGCCGCTATGATGCTTATCGTGCCAATACTGGTGGTGACCACCGTTTTGGCATACTATGGCCGCATCCAGAGCATCGTTTTGCCTCGGCCCTGCTCGTGCTCGTCGTCTTCGCGCATGTGACCCTGTCCAGCGTGTTTCCCGCATTGTTGTCGTCCCCCTGGACCTCTCACCCCCTCCCGAACCCTCCTCTCTGGCGTTCGTCGCCGTGCGCCCACGGGAAAACTGTAGCCGACCGGCTCTGGCGCTCTCTTGTCCCGAGCTCTCCTCGTCTCCGTCAGCTCTGCGCCTCGTCCTCATCCTCCGTCGTCGCCTTCCCACGCCCCCCATGACTGATGACACTACCAGAGCGCCGCGACACGTCGTCGTGGCAGCACTTGACCCCAACCGCCTTGCCCCACCTATTTAAGCGGCCCCGAGATCCACCCGAGCTCTCCATCGCCCTTCCCTCACTCCTAGGACCCCGCCCCATTTCTCCCCAAGCACCGGAGCCCCTCTCTGACCAACTCCATCTGCCATGGCCGATGCCCTGCTCGGCTCTAATTCGAGCATGGTAGCTCCCCTCCCCCTATCCGTACACCTCTAGTAGATCATCCAGACCCCACTGAGCCTCTACCACTCCTTCTTCTTGTCTCCGGAGCGCCATGGCCGCGTGCCCAAATTTGCCGTAGCCATCGTCCGCCCTGGCCAGAGGTACACCTGCTCCAGTCATCCTCGAGCTCCGTGCACCCCGGGGTCGATGCTCCACTCCTCCCTGAGCTCGCCGGTGTGCCGAGCGCCGCGAGAGGTGGCCGGAGCCGGCCGGGCGAGCGTCGGCGACGAGCCCCTGCTCTGCTCCGTCGGGCGAGCGTGAGTTGAAGAAGAAGACCCAAGCCAAGCGGGCCCCATCGCCAGCGGACCCCATCAGTCAGTCTCACACAGGCGTTGACCGGAGTCGCTGACGTTGATAAGGGTAAACATATTTCCCAGAATACGTTAACCGTCACCGAAAGCATCTTTCTGATCTTCTTCGGGCGTAAGTACTCTTCCTTTAGTTGGAAAGCGTATTTTCTTTCTGTTTCTGCCCGGAATATGTTTTCTACACTAGAAGGCGTATTCCCATCGTTTACGCTTTCTGTTTTTCTAGCCAGGGGCCAGTTTGTAGAATAACTTTTACAGATTGGTCCCTGAACTTTGTCGGGCTATAACTTTTTGCTCGACACTTCGATTGAGGTGAATCCAATGCCCACGTCTTTGTCTCGTCGAGCCTGTTCTGTTCCCATCACTTTGAATTTGGTTTGACATACAGGAAATGCCCATTTTGCCCTTGCCCCTAATCAGCCCCCTCTGAGAGAGAACCTTTTCCGGCGATTATTTCTGCAGCTTCACCGCACATCATCCTGGAGTATTCTTCATCCCCAGGCAAGACACAACACCCACTTGCATGATGGCCATGCAGTAGACATGGTTTTCAACTTGAACATTTAATAACTCTCTGCTTGTTATCTGCATATGTTATCGTTGTTTCGGTACTGCTTATAGTGTCATGGTCACCTTTGTGCTATGTTTCAATGAATCTGGTTAACTTGTACTCTGGCTAGTATTACTTTTGTATGTCATGCATGATAGTAGTACATATTGATGTTGGTGATGGCCTTCGGGACAGGATTATTGCCTATTCCGAGTGCCATTGCTATGCCTGTTCCTTTGCATCACGTTGGTTAAATGCTTTCATGTAGTGTTGTTGTTATGTTCTTGCATGTTATTTGGTGCTGATGCTAGTAGTTATGCCATGAGTAGTGTTATGTTTCGTGATGCTCGTCAGTATGCCCTACTCATCTGGATAAATGCTTCACCGTTGTTATGCTTAAAAGTTATATTGCATCCATCCTTACGTTGATATCATGCTCATGCATCATAGTTGCATCTTGTTATTTTCATATGACTCAGCTTATTGCATTCAAGTTTAAACAGACTTAATTAAACTTGAACAACTGTTGACTGAGTCATGGTGCCACCAAATCGAGTTGACCAGTGCAATCACACTTGCCTTATGGGGGGGTCCTAACTGGGTTTATTGTCATGCCTCTCACTGGTGCCTCCAAAGAGGGAAGGTTATGCGCAGGCACTACCTTGGCCGGGTAGGACGGCATAAGCCTTGTGTGCCCGTTGTTGTTATATCCGGATTGTACCCGTTTGGGGCCGTTTTGCTTTGCCACGACGGTGGCCGAAGATGCCTTTGGTAGGCATGGGGACACCCATGACTTAGCCCTGAGAGGGAGTTGGTCGAAGTGGTGAGGAGAGTGTCATGGTAGTAGATCGATTTTGTCAGAATGCCATTGGTCCACCCGAATGGTAGCAGCGGCCATGGGTTCCATGGTGTGGGTACAGTGTGCTAACCTCTGCAGAGTGTGTGTTAAATCTATCGATAGCCACGCCTATGGATAAGGGCCCAGTTCGTAAGTAGGTCACACTATGGGTCAACAGTAATAATAATGATGTGCTTAATAACAACCCATGTTCGATGATGAAAGAAGTTGGTTGATCTTTATGTGATCGTGAGAGGATCACCGTGGTATGGAGGATACCGAGTTGTTGGATATTTGTGGTGTTATGCGAGAATCACGGGTAAAGTTCAAGCTCCTTGTGGTCATGTATTGATTACTACGGTATTGTTTATACCAAGCTTGATTTGATCCTGAGATGATTGTGTGATGTCCGAGGATGGTAAGTGATGCATGTGATGGTTACAAGGTAACCCACGCAGAGTAAGTTGGTGCATGATAGAGTCATCATGTTGCATGTTAGTATCATCAAGTTTATATGTTCATGCCATGCTTATATTGTGCTAGTGGTATCATGTTGTTCATGCCATGCTTATATTGTGCTAGCCATATCATGTTGTTCTGATGATATCATGTTAATTCTTGTTAACCTGTAATTGCCATGTTGTTGTTTGTCTTGATTGCTTCTAGTTGCTGTGAGCTTGCAAGTACATTCAATGTATTGACCTGGCGTGGCATGCCAGTTTGCAGGTCAAGCCGGATTTGATTGCTTTTTTGACCTGGATTCTTTGTTTGCGAGCTAGGATAAGTGTTCCAGCCAGAGTCCCTGCGGAGTGGAGTTCACCACCATTGCCATTATTCCGCTGCTAGAAGTTATTCTGCTGCTTCGAGTTGTTCTGCTGCTTGTATAGAGCAAGAATGGCAAGCCTAGTGTTGCCATGTCGATGTAACCCCTTGTACCAAATATAGATTGTAATAAAGAGCTGATTTGTTCTATGCTAAGCACTGTCGTATTCCAGAAGACTTCTCCTCGATCTCTGGGCTAGAATACTGGGTGTTCTGGTTTCTCTGAATGCCAAGGCTAGTATAGAGGAATAGGATGAAGAGGAAGATGAGGAGAGCAACCCTAAAGATACGAAATACGATTATCATGAGACCATGGTTCTTGCTTCAAGGAAATTTTGGAGCAAGAAGAATTCAAGGCCCAATTTCAACAAGAACAACTCTAGTGGCTTCAAGGGCAAGAAATGTGTGAGAACATGTTACAATTCTGGCAATGTGAGCCATTTTGTTGCGGAGTGCCCTTACGAGAAGCGGGAAGACAATGGTGGCAAGCTCATCCAAAAAGACAAAGCCAAGTCCTTCCCCAACAAGAAAAACTTCACCAAGAAGATTCTGACCAAAGGGTTGGTGGCACAAGAAGAATACAATGAGGATGATGATGATGATGAAGAAGGTGAAGCCATGGCCATGGCCTCCGTTGCCATTGCCACAACTCCATGGGTGTCTCTCTTCTATTCACCCAACGGGAACATCACCGCCAAGTGCCTCATGGCCAAAGCCACCAACAAGGTAAACCCCAACATCAAAACTACCATCATTACTAATCCTTCCTTGACGAATTGCATTGATGAAAGTGAGGGGTCTAATGAGGAAGTAAATGAATTTGATTCTTTCATGAGTAAGATCAAGGGAAAAATCCAAGAAGAACTTCGTTGCTCTCTTGGAACAACTTGGTGAAGCCAATGACATGGTCGAGGCTCATGAAGAAACCATCTTTAAGATGGAAGGTCATAGTCGTGACTATGCCGATGAGATATCAGATCTCTCTAATGCGCTTGAGGAATAGTGTGTTCATCGTTTGGCTCTTGGGGAGTCACACAATGATGATCATGCTAAATTAAATAAAGATCTTGATCATGATCTTGTTTTATCTCATGTGCTCGTTTCCGAGAAGGCTAAACTTGGGGTTGACCATGCTAGACTCAAAGAGGACTTTGATATACTTGACAAGGCTCAGAAGGTCTTGAAGGGTGCTCATTCTAGCCTCAAGGAGTCTCATGATCAACTCCAAGTGAAGATAACCAAGGACAAAGCCACTTTTCCTCATATGGTCTTAATTGATAAAGCAAATGCCACTAACCCGTGTTGTGAGCATGTGCATCTTGTGGAGGAGAATGCCAAGTTGAAGGAGCAACTCGAGAAAGGCCTTGTGTCTTGCATACAAGGTGAGAAGAATCTCACTGACCTTTTGAGCAATCAAAAGGAAGTTGTGGCCAAGGAGGGAATTAGATTCGCACCCAAGTCCAAGAAAAAGAAGAAGATTGACAAGGCCAAACGACCTCCTCCTCTCAAGCAAACTTTTGTCAAGGAGGGAGAGGGCGCTTCTAACACTACAAAAAATACACTTCTGTGATGATACGTGTTTGTCATAGTAGGTCGTGCCTTTTGTCATGCATGTACATCCCTGACGATTTTATGACAGAATCAAGATAGTCATACCTGTGTTGTCGTAGAAGTGTTCCATGACATTACCAAAATTATCATCACGGAAGTGTCCACTTCCATGACTATAAATCACGCGTCATAGAAATGCTATCGTCAAGGGTGACCGACACGTGGCATCCACTGTAATGGGACGCCGTTAACCGCCGTTAACCTATTGGGTCCGATTTTTGGATCCGATAACCCGCTAACAGCCACGACCAATGCCGATTTTCCACGTGTAAAATTCTCATTGGCTAACGGATCCACGCGTCAGCTGTTGATCCACCTTCATCCATAGAGAACTTCAAAAGGGGCTTTACCCAAGCTAGATTGATAGCTGTTGTTATAAGCAAATTCAGCAAATGGAAGGCATTTCTCCCAATCCATTCCGAATGAGATAACAGAAGCTCGAAGCATGTATTCTAGAATATGGTTGACACGTTCTACTTGACCACTTGATTGAGGGTGAAAAGCAGTGCTAAAGGAAAGGCGGGTTCCCATAGCATTTTGGAAACTTTCCCAAAATCGAGAGGTGAAGATACTTCCTCGATCCGAGTTAATTTCCAGTGGAACACCATGGAGGGATACTATTTGGGAGATATACAAGTCTGCTAGCTGACTAGCGGTTATACTCTCTCAAACAGGCAAGAAATGGGCCACTTTGGAAAGACGATCGACAATGATGAAGATAGCATTGTTCCCTCTCTTGGTCCTGGGAAAACTGGTGATGAAATCCATACCACTTTTATCCCATTTCCATTCAGGAATAGCTAAAGGTTGAAGGGTGCCAGCAGGCCGTTGGTGCTCCGCTTTAACACGACGACAGATGTCGCAATTAGCAACAAATTGAGCAATGTCTCTCTTCATCCTAGTCCACCAGAACCTCTGGCGTAGGTCCTGATACATCTTGGTACTACCGGGATGAATGGTGAGAGGAGATTCATGAGCCTCCTTGAGGATCAACTGCCATAGATGCTGGTTCTTGGGAACCACTAAACGGTTCTCAAAGTACACAACACCATGATCATTTGTGGAGAAACATCTAGCACCTCCGCTAGCAATGTTCTCCTTGATCCTAGATATTCCTTTATCTCGTTTTTGGGCAGCGATGATTTGATCCGTAAGGGTAGGTTTCGCCACCAAGGTGGAAAGGAATCCTTGAGGAACGATGTGAAGGTTAAGCTTCCGAAATTCCTCATGGAGAAGCGGTTGACTTTGTTGTAACATCAGATTGTTACAATAAGATTTACGACTTAGTGCATCAGCCATGACATTGGCTTTTCCTGGTATGTAAGTTATCCCTAAGTTGAAATCTGTGATCAACTCGACCCAACGTCTTTTCCTGAGATTCAATTCCGGTTGGGTGAATATATACTTCTGACTTTGGTGATTGGTGAAGATTTCGCAACGATTATCGATGTCGGGGAAGCTGATCCACGGACACCTATGGGACCGGCGGACCGAGCCCCTTTCGGTTCGGCGGGGGGCGGAGATCGCACGAAGAGCGGATCGAGGCGAAGCACACGAGCAGTTTACCCAGCTTCGGAGCTCTCCGGAGAGATAACACCCCTACTGCTGCATGTCTGAGTGTATTGAGTTCTTGCTCGGAAGCGCTGAGTGCTACAGTACACACTAGCTGCTAACGAGACCGAGCGTGAGTGTTTTTCTGCCTTCCAACCCCCCTCTACATTGCGCATGAGCCTCCTTTTATATGCTGAAGGGGTCACCGACAGGTGGCAACGTACATAAGGGTAAAAATGGAAAAGGAATTGCGGTTGGTAAAACTACCTGTACAGTGTATCATACATAACCCTGACGGCAGGGGACAAAGGCATTAAATGCCCGTCTGCGTCGCCCAAATAGTGCAAAAAGGGACCGTCAGGGACGCCATCGTTCGCCACGATGGCAATCTTGTCAGTGTCGCTCGCCACCGCGCACCGCTGGCTGCACAGCCTCTTGCCACGCGCGCCTGAAAAGGCCCCAGGGCGACACGTTGGTGGATGTGCTGGAGCGCGGGTACAGAGTGGTAGCTTGCCGCGGCAAGCGCCTTGCCGCGGTCGTTGTCTTGTCGCGTCCGGAGGATTGTCGCTCACCGGGCCTTGCCGGGACGCGTGGCGCGTCGCGGCAAGTTCCTTGAGATGCCTTGGTTGGCCTTCCCGGCAAGCTCCTCTTGTCGGGGCCTTGTCTCCTTGGCTTGAATACTTTGTTCTTGAATGGCTCCAAAGGAACCACGGAGGGCCTTGGCGGTCACCCGGCAAGCCTTGCCGTGGGGTGCTGCAACTGCCCATGCACAAGTTCGGGATACTAGGGTACCCCTACTCTAGTACACCGACAGGAGCCCCCGGGCCTGGGCCACACACGGTGCCGAGCGCTGTTGGGCCAGGCCCAAAACAGGGCACGGGCACACGCGGCCTGGGTTACGCCGTATCTCACTCCGTATCCACCGCGCCCTCCTCGAACGGCACGCGTCGAATGCGGCATCGTGGGAGAGATCGTGGGTGCTTTCTTTATTCGGAAAGACGGAACGCCCGCCCCCTCCCTCTTTATAAGCAGGGGAAACAGGGGCAGTTCGCCCATCTCGCCGGTTGCTACTCCAATCTCAAAAATCTCCGCCGCTCCCCCCTTCTTCCCAAAGCTGAAAGAGAGCAGCGCTCCGCCCCACATCGCCACCAGCACCACCAACACCGTCGATCTCCCCCACCTCCTCCGCCATGGCTCCGAAAGCCAACAAGGGGAAGGTCGTGAAGTCGGCCGAGGCGCAGCGGCTCACGGTGCTGTGAAAGGAGCGGGCAATCTTCCCCCCAGCTCGCCGCGAAGGAGCTGAGGGAGTACTACTACCTCTTTTGGTCGACGGAGACGCGAGCGCATCCGCGCACGAAGGTACTCCCAGCTGCCGCTTCGGAACTGGCTCCGAATGGATATCCCTTCTTCGCGTTGTTCTTCTACTGCGGGCTCTGCCCGCCTTTCTCTGAATTTTTCTGCGATATTATGAACACCTGCGGGTTCCGCCTCCTTGACTTCACCCCCAATGTCGTTCTGACCATGGCAGTTTTCGCACACCTCTGCGAAAACTTTGTCGGGGTCCATCCAAATGTAGCCCTTTTTCGCCACTTCTTTATGCCCCGAGTTGAGAGAGGGGAGCCTTTATCCGTCGGAATCGCCTGGATCTCGAGAGCTGGCAAGAAGGAAGCTTATCTGGAGGGAGAGCTCCGCAACAAGTGGGAGGAATGGAGAGCAGAATGGTGCTGGATTGTCGAGGAGAACCCGCAGCCATTTACCGCCCAGCGCCAAGCCCCAATAGCGCGCGGAAACGATTGGAGCAACGTGGCCCCGGAAGACGATAGACTGAAGATTGCCGTCACCCGGATCCTACACCTCAGGCTTGCCGGGCTCACCGTAGGCGCCGTTGGCGCAGATTTTCTTCGCCGCCGCATCACCCCCCTGCAGGAGAGGAGGAGACCCGCCTGGGAGTTCCAGAACGCGGCGGATATCATGAGGCTGCGCCCGGGCCTCCACTTCAACTTCACTATCCTGGAACTGGACGCGATGATCCTGGAACTGTTCAAGCGCGATGCTCAGCATCCCGAAGCGTTCATGTTGCCGAGGGGTGTCGTTCCGCTGTGCAAGAACTCCTCGCTTGACCGCATCCGTGCAATGATGCCGCTGTGCGATTCGCATGGAATTGTCCCAACTTGGCAAGAGCCTGCAGACGACGTCGTGCGGGATTTCTTTGACGGCTTGGTAGAAGTGCCAGTCTGCTCCGATGAACAGAAGACCCTTACTCGCGACACTACCGATGCGGAGATGTAGCGCATCGCCACTAGGCTTGAAGAGGCGGCGGCAGCAGCTGCCGCGGGCGAGTTTGGATTCACCGTGGAGGAGGAAGAGGCAGCAGAGGCGGCAAGCCTTGCCGAGCGAGAGGAGCTTGCCGGCGAGGGAGAGCTTGTCGGACCTGAAGCTGAGTCGAGCGAGCCCGGCGAGGGAGAGCTTATCGGGCCCGAACCATCAGACAGCTCGCCGCAAGCAAAGCCCCCAGCTCCGCCAAGAAGGCATCTCCGCAAAGCTGTGGACGTAGCGGGACGGCAGACGGGTTAACAGCCGCCGTGCCGCGCGGCACGCTCTACCGCGGCAAGCATTGTTGCCGCGGGAGCGCCTCACGCCGCTGTGGCAACTGGAGCGGGGTCTTCCCGGTCCACCGCTACTGCCCCTGCCAAGCGGACAAGGGAACCTACTCCTCCGCCTCGTCGCACCGGAGGCGAGCCGGACTTCGATCTCTCCGCGCTCAGCTCCGACGAGGAAGAAGAAGAGAAAGATTCTTTGCTGTACTTGTAGTTCTTCAATTCTTGCTGTTTTGTCTTGTATCTGATTTGCTTTACTCCGAACCCATTCCTTTTCAGGACTCTGGCCCAGAGAGCGGCGAAGAGAGCCAAGGTCCCGGTGATTGTCATCGAGGACGAACCCACCGCGACAGCAGGGGGCGTGTCCGAGACCACCTTGCCGGACCCGGCAACTTTTCCCCAAAGCAGCCCCCAGCGCAGCCCCCAGCGTAAGTATATGGTTTACTTCCTGCTGTCAGGCGCGCATGGGTGCTCTTTCTTTGCTGATTTCTGACTGTTGGTTTGTGCAGGAGCAGAGCAGCCTCACCAGGAGAGCCCGGAAGCCGCTCCCGAAATGCCATCTGCTTCGACTACACCGCCAAGTGAGAATTCCCCGGCAAGGGAGCGTTCTCCGGCAAGGGAGAATTCTCTGGCAAGGGACAGTTCTCTGGCAAGGGACAGTACCAATGATCCTCCGGTGGTTGAGACCATGACTGCAGATCCTAGTACAAGTAATCCTTTTGCTTGAAAACTTCCCTTGGGTTCTTCTTCTTCTGATTTTCTTTTTGGATATTTGCTTGACTTTTCTCCTTTTTCCGTTCGTCAGATCCATCTGCCACGGAGCCGATGGAAACCGAGGTCGCCGGCGAGGAGAACGCGCGCAACAATACTGACGACGCCATTGCCACCGAAGGAGAAGCCGGCGCTGATGATCCCGCTGGCGAAGAGGTCGCCAAAGCTGCCGCCGCAGAAGCTGGCGAGGGATCCGGCGATCGCACTGACGGCCCCGAGGCCGCAGGAGTGTCAGGCGCTACGCCGACCGCTGATCCCTCCGCCGCCGCTGCAGCGCCAGGCTCCGAAGAGCCCTAGCCCGGCGCCTATTTGAAGGCCAGCGACGGCATCTTCATCAAGCTCCCCTGGGCGTCAAGCTCCAGGGCGCCGGTCGAAGGAGAGATCTTGGATGGAGAGGTGCTCGCCTCTGCTGGGCTGACGCTGGTCGATGCGCCAAGCAGCAGTAGCGACGAGCCTGAGGAGGAGCGGCTGCTGCGGAAGCTGTTGTCGCTTTACCGCGCCCGACAGGCCAAGCTGGAATCCCGAGAAGCGCTTGTCGCGAAGGCGGGAGTGGACATCAAGAAGCGCGCGGAGGAGCTCCGGGGCCTCAGGCAGGAAACTCTCCAATACCTGGCAGAGGAGCGGGAGCAAGTCGCCGAGGAGCGGAAAGCCTTCCTCCTCGAGAAGGCTGAAGTTGAAGAGCAACAGCGGCTTGTTGCCGAAAAGCTATCTGCACAGGAAGGCGAGTTGGCGCAACGCAAGGTCAACCTTGACAGCCACAAGGAGGAGCTTGTCGCGCGCGAGAAAGCAATTGGCGGGGCTCTCAAGGAAGCAGAGGATGCTGCCGCAGCTGCCGAGGCCGCCAAGAAGGAGCTGGAGACGAAGATGGCGCAGGTGGAGGCCGATCTCAAGGCGAGCGGCGAGGAGCTTGCTGCGCTCAAGTGTGAGCGCGAGAAGGACACCGCCGTTCATGGCGAGCTGCAGGGTCGTCTCGCTGAGAGCAGCAAGGAGCTTAGTGCCGCCAAGGACTCCAACGCAGATCTTGAGTTGAGGCTGGCTACTTTGACCAAGACGCTGGACAGCGCGAGGGAGCAGGAGGTGGCCTTGAAGGAGAAGATCAAGGCCAACGAGGCGCTGCTGGCGAGTGCTGCTGCCGCCCAGAATGCTTTTAGGTAGAATGTGGAGCACTGGACCGAGGGTCTCATGGATGCTGCCGCAGCCATCGACGGGGAGCTGGCGCAGCTGGGCTTGGAGGATCTCGGGTATTCCTCCGATGAGCACCTCCAACCCAGCGCCAAGCTCAGCTTGTTCTTCAAAGGCGTGGCGACGGCCCTCTAGTGACTCCGGGAGAAGATCCCAAAGCAGCTGGCCGACGAGTCGCGCAAGATCTGCGCGGGAGCTCTTCAAAAGCTCCTGGTGAAGGTGGCCTTCCGCAACCCAGGCCTCAACCTCACCAACGTCCTCAGGACCTTGCCGCCGCATGCTGATCTGGAAGCGCTCAAGACTCTTGTCGCACCCATTGTGGACAAGGTGAGTGGGATCAAGAGGGTTGAGGGCGATCGCGTAGATTAGGCCGCCCGTTTTCTCTTTTTCTTTGTCGCTGCTGGTCATGTCATGAGAACAATCTGTTAGAGCTGCGACAAGCTATCTTGTAATATAACTCTATTTTGGGTAGAGATTGTTGTGTTATTTCCTTTATTTGATTCCTTCCTTTGTATGTTTTTGCCCTACGCTTTTAGGGAACTTGTCGGCGCAGGCACCTGGGCCGCGAGCGCTGAGTGCGGGACGTCAGCAGCCTGCTGGCGGTGCCGCTTCCGACAAGAAACCTTGTCGCAACTAGTCGCAGCCCACTTAAGTTGTTGAGCGGACTCGAAACAAACTAAGGGCGCAACTAGCTACGAGTTGGTTCCTCCATGCACAGGTTTTCCATACAAAGTACGGTCGTTCAAGGAAGATAACTTAAAAATTTTAAAACTGATTGCTCAAACTTTAGCAACTTAGCTTTTCTGTCGTTTGTTTCCCGGTAACGTGAAACTTCCTTGAACAATGCCTGGTCCACACCATTATCTTCTCCTCTCCCCCCGGCAAACTTGTGGGCGAGGGAACCTTCCTTTACTTTTTGAGAAAAAGAAAGAAGAGAAAATAAAGATATGGAGCCTTACAGCTTGTTATTGCTTACCGGGGGTAGGCACTGCACAAAGTGTCAGATAATGCATGCCAAAAAAATAGTAGAAAGCATGAAATTGACAAGATGTGCGGAGCACATGCGCTTTACTTATGCACGGGGTCTGCGCCCGGCTTCGTACAAAGGATTACATGCAACATCGGCAAGACTTGTACAAAATGTGGTTGCCGGAAAAGGTTCCGGCAACCGCGCCCTACGGGTAAAACTTACGAAGATGCTCAACGTTCCAGGAGTTGCTCACCGGAATACCATCTTCGGTCTCAAGGAGGACAGCGCCAGGCCTAGTGACTCGTTTCACCCGGTAAGGTCCTTCCCACTTCGGCGTCAACTTGTTGGAATTCTTGGCGGACTGAACGCGCCGAAGAACAAGGTCGCCTTCCTCGAGACTTCTGGCATTAACTTTGCGGTTATGGTAGCGGCGCAAAGCTTGCTGGTATCGAGCAGCTCGTACAGCAGCCTGAAGACGGTCCTCCTCAAGGAGCAGCGCGTCATCTTGTCGCAACTGCTCTTGCTCAAGCTCATCATAAGCGAGCACTCGAGGTGACCCATATACGAGTTCCGTGGGGAGAACTGCCTCTGCTCCATAGACTAGAGCAAAAGGTGTCTGGCTAGTGGCTCGATTTGGCGTCGTCCTGATCGACCAAAGAACCACCGGCAGCTCCTCAATCCAGTTCTTTCCGCACTTGTGCAGCCTGTCGAAAGTCCTGGTCTTGAGCCCGCGTAGCACATCAGCATTCGCCCTCTCCGCTTGACCGTTACTTTTCGGATGAGCAACAGAAGCGAAGCAGACCTTGGTGCCAAGATCTTGGACGTACTGCATGAAGGTGCGGCTCGTGAATTGCGTGCCATTGTCGGTGATGATCCTGTTAGGGATCCCGAAGCGGCAAACAATCGACCTGAAGAACTTGACTGCTAACTGTGCTGTCACCTTCCTCACTGCTTCCACTTCCGGCCACTTTGTGAACTTGTCGATTGCAACGTACAAGTACTCAAAGCCCCCGACAGCTCGGGGAAAGGGGCCGAGGATGTCGAGCCCCCAGACCAAAAATGGCCTGGATAAAGGGATCGTCTTGAGAGCTTGAGCTGGCTGGTGTATCTGCTTGGAATGGAACTGGCACGCTTCACACTTGGTTACTTGTGCAGTTGCATCCTGGAGGGCTGTCGGCCAAAAGAAACCTTGCCGGAACACCTTGCCGGCAAGTGCTCTTGCGCCAATGTGGTGGCCACATATGCCTCCATGTATCTCTGCCAACAGCTTTTGTCCGTCTTCCCGGTGAATACACTTCAATTTCACGCCGTTGAGTCTTCTTCTGTACAGTGTGTTGTCGACAAACTGCTACATACTTGACTGCCGGGCTACTCTTTCCGCTTCTTCTTGCTCTTTGGGAAGTTCTCCTGTCCGAAGGAAACGGACAATCTGCTGTGCCCATGCTGGAGCTTGCGGCTCGACAACAAGGACTAAAGGCACATCTGCTGCTGCGGGAACATCCGCTTCTATGGCGAGAACTTGTGGCTCAGCCGGAGCTTGACGTTCCCCGGCAAGCTTGCCGGAGCAAAACTTGTCGGGAGCGTCTGCTTCAACGGAACCCTAGGGCTTGCCGGAGCAGACTACTCCTCAGCACGCTTGGTGTTGATTTTGAGGACCTTCTTGACGGCGGCTTCGGGGAGCTCTGCCGGAAAATAGTCACCAGAAATCAACTTCCTCTTCTTGCTTTGTTCAGTTGATGGCGTTACAGACGGTTGAGTCAGTTTGAGCACAAAAATCCCTGGTTCCATAGGTAACCTAAGTGCGGCGCACTTCGACAGGCCATCGGCAATGTCGCTCTGAGCTCTTGGAACATGTTCCATTTGTAGGCCGTCAAAGTGCTCTTCTAGCTTTCTCACTTCATCAATGTAAGCTTCCATCAACGGACTCTGATAATTCTTGTTCACTTGGTGGACGACAAGCTGTGAGTCACCCCTGACAATGAGCTTCTTGATCCCAATGTCTGCTGCGATCCTGAGACCGGCAAGCAAACGTTCATACTCTGCGGTATTGTTCGTTGCTGGCTCCTTGGGAAAGTGCATCTGGACTACATACTTGAGATGCTCTCCGGTGGGTGCAACGAGTAGCACACCCACACCAGCGCCTTGCAGCGAGAAGGCACCATCAAAGTACATCAGCCACTCTTTGCTTGCTTCCTTGACGGGGATGCTCGTTTCTGGAATTTCATCATCTTGTGTTGGCGTCCATTCTGCTATGAACTCTGCCAATGCTCTGCTTTGGATAGTTGAAGTGCTCTCAAACTTGAGGCCAAAGCTTGACAGTTCAAGTGCCCACTCGACAATCCTGCCTGTTGCTTCTGGATTTTGCAGTATCCTCTTCAGCGGAAAACGAGTGACGACTGTGATCTCATGTGCTTGGAAGTAGTGGCGCAGCTTTCTCGAGGCCATGAGAAGGCCGAAAAGCAATTTCTACACACCAGAGTACCTTGACCTAGCCCCCTGCAGAAGGGAACTGACAAAGTAAACTGGGCGCTGCACCATTCTTTTCCGCATTTTCTCACTCGCCTGCGCAGATCCATCTTTGTCGGGACCAGAGCTTGCCGGTGAAGTCCTCTGCTTGTCGCTGGATGCATCTACCGTGGTTGCTGTCTCATCATCCGCCTCCCTCTCTGCTACTAACGCAGCACTAACCACTTGATTGGTTGCCGCTATATATAGCAGCAACTTCTCTTGTGGCTTAGGTGCGACAAGTGTTGGAGTGGAGGACAAGTATCTTTTTAAGTCCTGCAGTGCAGCCTCCGCTTCCGGAGTCCATTTCATTGGACCTGCCTTTTTCAATATTTTGAAAAATGGCAGGGCGCGCTCAGCAGACCTAGAGATAAACCTGCTGAGAGCAGCTACGCAACCGGCAAGTCTTCGTACATCCTTGACGTGCTTTGGTGCTTCAATCTGCTCAATGGCCTTGATCTTGTCGGGATTGGCTTCAATTCCCCGCTGAGACAAGAAGAACCCGAGAAGCTTGCCGGAGGGGACTCCAAACACACACTTCTCGGGGTTAAGCTTGAGGTTGATCTTGCGCAGATTTGCAAAGGTTTCGTCTAAATCTTGATTCAGAGTCGCCTTGTCTTTGCTCTTGACCACTATGTCATCCATGTAGGCTTCCACATTTCTGTGTATTTGCGGCTCAAAAGCGTCATGGACTACCCTTGCAAATGTTGAACCAGCATTCTTTAAACCGAAAGGCATCCGTACGAAACAGTATGTGCCACATGGGGTGATGAATGCGGTCTTCTCCTCATCCTCTTCTGCCATGAAGATCTGATGGTATCCTGAGTATGCATCAAGAAATGAAAGCAAGTCACATCCGGCCGTGGAGTCAACAATCTGGTCGATGCACGGCAAGGGAAATGGGTCTTTGGGACAAGCTTTATTGACATCGGTAAAGTCGATACAAAGCCTCCATTTCCCGTTTGCCTTGCGCACGACTACAGGGTTGGCCAACCACGTAGGATGGAGCACTCCTCTGACAAGGCCTGCTGCTTCCAATTTCTTGATTTCTGACTTTCTGCTTGACGGGCCGCGCATGAGGACAGACGGCAAGATGGTGCTCGATTACTTTCCTGGGAACACCAGGGATGTCAGACGGTTGCCACGCAAATACGTCGACGTTCGCCCACAGGAAAGCAACGAGCGCGCTTTCCTATTTAGGATTGAGAGTGGCACTGATGGTGAAGGTACCACCAGTGCCATCCTCCTTGGCGGACACCTTCTTGGTCTCTGGTGGAGCTGCCATTGTCTTCTTACACTTGCCGGTGGGGCTCGATGGTGCGTCCTCGATGGTAGCGCAGCACTCCGAAGAGGTGCGCTTGCCAGAGTGGGCATCAGAACTCTTGCCGGACTTGGTCTTCTTCTTCGCCCCGGGAGCTTCAACGGCAAGTGACTTGCGATATGTTGCGGCTACTGCTTCCCGGTAAATCTTGTCGGCGCAGATAAGAGCATCCTTCTTGTCGCCAGGGACAGAGATGACACTTATCGGGCCTGGCATCTTCAGCATGTTGTATGCATAGTGAGAGGCTGCCATGAATTTGGCGAGTGCTAGACGGCCGAGTATCCCATTGTAAGGCAATGGAAAGTCAGCAATGTCAAAAGTGACCCTCTCAGTCCTGAAGTTCAACTCGCTGCCAAATGTCACCGGCAACGTGATCTTTCCCTTCGGCTTGCTCCTTCCCGGATTGATTCCTTGGAATGTGCCGGTCTCTTCGAGCTCGCCATCAGGGATCTGGAGTTTCTGGAGTACCGCGGAGGAGATTAGGTTCAAGCCGGCCCCACCGTCAACTAGCATCTTAGTGACCTTGAGGTTGCGGATAGTTGGTAAAACCAGCATCGGCAAGCACCCGACCGCAGTTATGCGATCAGGGTGGTCCTCAATATCAAAGATGATAGGTGTGCTGGACCATTTCAGAGGCTTGCGTGACTCGATGGGTGGTTCTGCTACATTGACTTCCTGCACCCACTACTTGAGCTGGCGGTGTGAAGTATGCAGAGAAGCACTGCCGTCAACGCACAGGACCTCTATGGCTTTCTAGAATTCCTGCTCATCGGTCTCGTCGTCATCTATATCTTCATCATCATCGTCATCTTCATCCTTGTCGCGGCCGCGGGGAGGTCTGTCTCCTTGCCGCAGCTTGGCCTTGCCGCGGCGTCCTCCTCGGCCGGGGCGTTTCTTGCCGGCTCTCCAGCACCTTCCTGGGCCTTCTCCTTGTCGCGTCGCTCGTACTCAGCATTTTGCTGCTCGACAAGCTGCTCGACCTTCTTGCAGCTCTGGAGGTCATGGCCCTCGGTGCGGTGGATCTTGCAGTACTGCTTGTTGGTGACATCCTGCTTGTCGGCGACCGCCACAGCCTGGTAGTTGGTGCCTGCGACAATCTCCTTGCCGGAGCTACCAGCTTTGGCTTTCTTGGCGCCACCTCCGTTGCCGGACTTCTCAACGACTAGCACATCTTTGCCTTTCTTCTTCCTGTTGTTCCGCCGCCGGTTTTTCTTTGCCGGGGAAGCCTCCTCACTATCAGATCCTCCTGCTTCTGTATTCTCTCCGGGGAGTTTCCTCCCTTCCTCAACACGTGCACACTTGTCGGCCAGGGCATATAGCTCACTGACGTCTCTGATCTTGCACATCGCCATCTCCTCCCGCATCCTGCGGTTTCGCAAGTGCTGATGGAACGCGCTGATTACCGCGGCAGGGTGGACATCTGGGATGTTGTGCTGTACACGGCTGAATCTCTGAATGTACTTGCGCAGGGGCTCTCCTTCCTTCTGGGCGAGCAGATGAAGGTCGCTCTCTTGGCCATGAGGCTTGTGGCCGCCTGTAAAGGCGCCGACAAACTGATGGCATAGGTCTGCCCAGGAGGATATGGAGTTGTCCGGCAAGTGCATGAGCCAGGATCTGACATTGGGCTTGAGCACCAGCGGGAAGTAGTTGGCCAGGATCATGTCGTCCCGCCCCCGAGCAGCTTGCACCACAATGGTGTAGATGCCGAGGAACTCCGATGGATGCGACTTGCCGTCGTACTTCTCTGGTACGTCTGGCTTGAAATTCTTCGTGCTGGGCCATTGGACTTGCCGCAGCTCATGAGTGAACGCAGGGCAACCTACCGCGTACGGCAAATCGCCTGGTTCCCCTGGTGCATGCATGTCGACAGAGGGCCCAGCGCGCTGGTCCGATTGACGCCGCGCTTCTCTTCGGCGCTCGATGCGAGTACGAGCGTCTTCCTGCTGTCGTTCGTGAAGAACTTGGCGCTGATCGCGACGAGCTCGTGGATCTGATGATGCGGTGGAGTCGCTGTCGAGGTGGATCCGGCGAGTCGGCGATCTTGGCCTTCGGGGTGGAGAGTGCATGGTAGTTGCACCCCCACCGGTTTCGTCTCCATCGGCTCGTGCCTGGCAGTCCTGCCACGACAGCGATGTACTCGGCTGCCGCGGAGTGTCGCCGTTGGCGAAGCCGATGAGACTCTGAATGGTGGCCCTCCATCCATCGATCTTGTTTGCCGTTGGAGGGTAATCAAGGAGCAGTTGAGCTCACGCCAAAGCTTTTGCTGGAGTGGTGGGCAGCAGTGGCGAACGGTGCGAGGAGCGGGATATCGTCGGACTTCTAACTATGTTAGAAGGAGCAGTATCCCGTCCAGGCGACCGTGTCTCGCTCGTGCCAGCATGTTGGCGTGCATGCTGGTCTTGAACACCCCGAGATCCACCAGCTCGATCTTGGTCCAACAAACGTATGGCACTACGAATACCATGACGCTGTCGGTCCTGCGCCTCCTGAGATGGGCGCGATGCATGCACGGACGTCGAGGTCTGCGCAGCCTTGTCCTTGGACCTGGCAGCACCGTGAGCTCCTTCGTCGATGTCCATTCTTCCGCCGGCGTCTACCCCACCACCCGATTGCTCCGGTTGTGGTGGGATGGACGCGGACGGAACAGTTGCCGCCGAAGCCTTCTTCTTCGGTGGCATGTCGATGAAGAAGATGAAGATCTAGCTCGTGTGAACGCCGGATCAGGTTCACACAACCTCGACGCCCCCTACCTGGCGCGCCAAAGATGTCGGGGAAGCTGATCCACGAACACCTATGGGACCGGCGGACCGAGCCCCTTTCGGTTCGGCGGGGGGCGGAGATCACACGAAGAGCGGATCGAGGCGAAGCACACGAGCAGTTTACCCAGCTTCGGAGCTCTCCGGAGAGATAACACCCCTACTGCTGCATGTCTGAGTGTATTGAGTTCTTGCTCGGGAGCGCTGAGTGCTACAGTACACACTAGCTGCTAACGAGACCGAGCGTGAGTGTTTTTCTGCCTTCCAACCCCCCTCTACGTTGCGCATGGGCCTCCTTTTATATGCTGAAGGGGTCACCGACAGGTGGCAACGTAGATAAGGGTAAAAATGGAAAAGGAATTGCGGTTGGTACAACTACCTGTACAGTGTATCATACCTAACCCTGGCGGCAGGGGACAAAGGCATTAAATGCCCGTCTGCGTCTCCCAAATAGTGCAAAAAGGGACCGTCAGGGACGCCACCGTTCGCCATGATGGCAATCTTGTCAGTGTCGCTCGCCACCGCGCACCGCTGGCTGCACAGCCTCTTGCCACGCGCGCCTAAAAAGGCCCCAGGGCGACACATTGGTGGATGTGCTGGAGCGCGGGTACAGAGTGGTAGCTTGCCGCGGCAAGCACCTTGCCGCGGTCGTTGTCTTGTCACGTCCGGAAGCTTGTCGCTCACCGGGCCTTGCCGGGACGCGTGGCGCGTCGCGGCAAGTTCCTTGAGATGCCTTGGTTGGCCTTCCCGGCAAGTTCCTCTTGCTGGGGCCTTGTCTCCTTGGCTTGAATACTTTGTTCTTGAATGGCTCCAAAGGAACCACGGAGGGCCTTGGCGGTCACCCGGCAAGCCTTGCCCCGGGTGCTGCAACTGCCCGTGCACAAGTTCGGGATACTAGGGTACCCCTACTCTAGTACACCGACAACCGAGGAGGTAATGTTGCCAGGTTTTGAGTGCATGGACTACAACTGCAAGCTCTAGATCATGAGTAGGATAATTTTCCTCATGTGGGTGCAATTGCCGTGAAGCATAAGCAATTACGTGACGATCTTGCATAAGAATGAAACCTAGTCCTTGTCACGAGGCGTCGCAATAGATAACAAAGTCCTTAGAGAAATCTGGTGGTACCAGTACGGGAGCAGATGTCAGGCGTCTTTTCAGTTCCTGAAAGCTGTGCTCACATTGTGGAGTCCACTCGAACTTTTTATCTTTCTTGAGGAGTTCAGTTAGAGGTTTAGCAACCTTGGAGAAATTCTCGACAAAGCGACGGCAATAGCTCGCTAAGCAAAGGAAACTCCGAACTTGCTTGACTGATTCAGGTGGAGTCCAATTAAGGACGGCTTGAACTCGCTCGGGATTGACAGCAATACCCTTACCAGAAATTACATGTCCTAGATAGGTCACTTCTGGCAACCAAAATCCGCATTTAGAGAACTTGGCATAAAGGCGATGCTCTCGAAGTTTCAGCAACACTAGCCTTAGATGCTCGGCATGTTCTTCCTCGTTCTTGGAGTAGATGAGTATATCATCGAGGTAAACCACAACGAATTTATCCAAATACTCCATGAAGATTGAGTTCATTAAGCGAGAGAAAGTGGCTGGAGCGTTGGTTAAACCAAAGGACATGATGGTGTACTCGTATTGGCCATAACGAGTAACAAAGGCCATTTTTGGAATGTCCCCGTTCCTGATTTTGATTTGATGGTAGCCCAACCTCAAATCCATCTTGGAGAAGACTGAGGATCCAGCGAGCTGATCATACAGATCGTTGATCCTGGGGAGCGGATACTTGTTCTTGATTGTGACTAGGTTGACTGGTCGATAATCTACAACCATCCGATCCGTACCATCCTTCTTCTTGACGAAGAGGATGGGACAAGCCCATGGTGACGAACTAGGACGGATGAAAGCCTTTTTCAAGGACTCATCGAGTTGTTTCTTAAGCTCGGCTAGTTCTAGTGGTGCCATTTTATAGGGTCTTCTAGAAATTGGGACAGTTCCTGGAATGAGATCTATCACGAACTCGACATCTCTGTCAGGTGGAACCCTGGCAATTCTTCTGGAAAGACATCCGGAAAGTCACGGACTACCGGAACGTCTTCGAGGTCTGGCAAAGGACTGACGTAAAGAGAATATAGTTGTCGCTTGGCTACTTGGGTCAAGACATTGACTATCTTTCCCGAAGGATGGGTGAGTTGAACGGTCCTAGAGAAACAATCAATCTTGGCATGATGGGCTGACATCCAGTCCATAGCCAAGATGATATTAATATCCGAAGATTTGAGAGCTATCAAAGATGCGAGAAAAACAAGTCTGTCGACTTGAATTTCATTTCCATGGCTTACTCTATTGGTTTGCCATCTAGAACCAGGAGTAGAAATTTCCATAGTGGACGACATGTCGCAGAATGCGGTGTTATGCAAACAAGCATAATTTTCGGATATGAATGAATGAGATGCTCCAGTATCGAAAAGAATAGATGCCGGGTGGCAATTAACAAGGAGCGTACCGAGAACGACGTTGGGATCCCCCTGAGCTTCTTCAGTAGAGATACAGTTGACATGGCCACGTGCAGCAGTGGCCGGCTTGGCGTAGAACACTTTCCCTGTCGGCTTGCCACGGCCAACAACTTTTCTAGACTGGTTGGGGTTGGTCTGGGGACACTCGCGCAGGTAGTGGCCCGATTCCCCACACTTGAAGCATGTCACGGAGCTGGTGCGTGGAGGAGCATTGTTGGTTGGACCACCATAGGGCTTGGCTGGTGCATACTGTTGAGCTGGGCGAGGCGCCTAATAGGATGGCCTCGGTGTGAACTTGGGTGGCATGGCGGTGTTAGGCACCCACATGCGGCGCTTCTGAGGAACAGCACCGGATGAGGAACCAAAGTCACGCCCATGCTTGCGTGTTGCTTCCTTAAACAGTCTGACTAGACTCGGCACTGATGGCCTTGTTAACAAGCTTCTGAAAAGATGTGCACTCATGCAGACGGAGGTCACGGCGAAGCTCAGGGCTAAGTCCCTTGCGGAACCTTGCCTGCTTCTTGGCATCAGTGGAAACTTCCTCAATTGCATACCGTGCTAGGTTACCGAACTCCCTGCTGTATGCATCCACAGAGAGTCGACCTTGAGTGAAACTGCAAAACTCCTCACGTTTATGGTCCATAAGACCCTCCGGAATGTGATGTTCACGGAAAGCCTCTCTGAATTCAGCCCAAGTAGTGACCTGGCCCACTGGGCGCATGGCTCCATAGTTCTCCCACCAGAGACTGGCGGGGCCTTCAAGATGATATGCAGCAAATGTGATCTTGTCAGCCTCAGCTACGAGTGCAGAGCGTAGCTTGTGAGTAATATTGCGAATCCAGTCATCAGCGTCGAGGGGCTCGACGGAGTGGTGGAAAGTGGGTGGATGTAACTTGATGAAGTCACTAAGTGACACCAAGTTATTCCGCTGATGATGTGATGTGTTATGTTCGATGCGCTCCAACAACCGGTTGGTTTCCCGCTTGTTTCTCTCAGCCTCCAGCATAACCTCGGCCAGAGAAGGAGGTTGAGGCAGGTTTGCATCCCTGACTTCACTGCCTTCGGCCTGCTCCTGGGAAGCAGGGTTATTGCGCGTGTTGACCATCCTAGGAAAACAAGACAATGATTTAGTCTAGAGTGATGGGATTCTGACGTAGAATGCAGAATGTAAGGAGTAACTCGGAATGCAAGATGATCATCCGTATGACATGGTAAATACAGAAATTGCTACATTTATTCCATCGTCATACACACCATACAAGGTTTAGTACAAGACCAAACGGAGTACAACTGCGGTGAAAGGAAGATTACATCTCATCGGAGGCATCCCAAGCTCCTATACATTATTTTTCTACACCTCCGGAAGGTGGTACACGCTAAGTCATATCCCACGAGTCACGCAGGACGGTGGACGATACAACTAATACGATACTAGTGATACTACTACTAACTCAGACAGCTCCGTAGTAGTCTTCATAGAAGTCACCTCCATAGCCTGGAAACTCAACGTGATCATCCGGAAACAGACAGTCCCGTGGAACTTGTGGACCATAGGGGCTAGGATTAGGTCTTGGACCAACAAACGGTGGCCTGCGGGGACCACAGGGTGGGGTGATGCCTCCTACATCACGCCAATCCACCATGTCTGGCAGAGCAGATTTCACAGGGTAGAGATCTCTCATATCCATATATCCAGCTTGCACAGCCGGTGCAAACCGAGTCAAGGTGGCCCAATGATCAGCACGGGTATTGAAAAGCTCCAGTCTCAAGGCCCAATTTTCACGGTCCTTGTCCTCAAGCAACTATGAAGTGGTGCGGGTCAGTGAGTCCTCCTGAGTGGAGTCAGCATAGATAGCCTGGAGATATCGGAAATCGGAGTTCCGAAACAGGCCAGTCCTGACTCGCATGATGGTCATCATAGAGTAGGCAGCATCCTGCACAGCCATCTCAATAGTAACCCCGAGTCCATAGGAACAGTGAAGGGGCTCAGAAGATCCAGGATAAGATGGAAATATCCTGACTTTGATTAAAGTCTCGGAATTGCTCTTCGACCGTGTACTCAGGATACCAACGGTATCCAGCCTCAGTCATTACCCTGACCAACATGGCAGTATGGCCGGGTACATCTAGGCATCGAGTCAAACGAACCACTTGATTCTGAGGACGGGAAGCCATCTGGAACATGATATAACACAAGACATTAGAATTTCTAGCAGAAATTGGGCAGCATAACGACTGTAAATGCTCAAAAAGGATTTTGAGGCATTTTGCAAAGAATTGCATAGACACTCAACAACATCATATCAAGGTTCTGGATCCATCTTAACAACATAATGGGGTAGTAGAACTGAACTAGGCTTGTATCCATCAAACCTATAAGGTACTACTGATTAGTAACACGTGAACCTGATAGAGAGAAGAGATCCTAATTCCTTAACCTGCGGTGGAAGAATAGACTGACTCAGATCAGAATGCCATGAGGTAAAGGAGTAAAAAGAGCCTTACGTTCCATCCCACAATCAATTCCCCTACATATAACTAAAGCATTTCTAGACTCAACATCGACCAGTTTGGCTTGGAGAACCTACAGGCAGTCCGGCTCTGATGCCAACGTTGTCAGGACCCCGACTCGATGCCACATCGATCTAGCATGTAACACATCATAACACTTTGCGGCCTCACGCACGGTATTCCCACGGGTGCCACCTTACCTGGCCCGGGACCGTTTTGCGCCTTTTGGCTCACGTATATGATAGTGCCGCTAGCATCCATATGACAAAGAACCCGGGATGACATGGCTAGTCGTGAACCCAAAGTGGCACAAACTTACAGGGACAGGCATCCATGACCCAGCATCGAACGTGTCGGTCATCAACGACTGAATCCGGGCTGTAGCATTGGGCTAGCAGGACTTCGGTAAACCGGGCTGTAGCGGGCTAACAGGACTCCGGTATCCATCGCATGACATTTCCCTGAAGGGACAGACACAGGAACAAAGAATGACACATGCCGGCCAGCCTAAGTGTTCCGGAGCAGTAGCAAGCTACCAAGCTCAGTGGAAGCACTAGGAGACATTTCCCGGTAAGAGAGGCTACTAAGGATAAACAACTAGATAGTCAGATCCCACACATACCAAGCATTTCAATCATACACACAATATGCTCGAGATGTGCAAATACAACAAGGCATCACAACATGACTCTATGACACAAGTACTTTATTTAAAGGCTCAGAGAGCCATACATATCATACACACAAGTACGGGTCACACGAACCAGCATTCAAGTCATACAATCATACAAGCCAACATCGGAAGAGACATGTCTGAGTACAGACATCTAGTAAAATAAAAGAGGCTTGGGTAAGCTTGGCTATACTACATGGTCCTTCATAAGCTCAGGATCACCACCTGGGCTTCAACCTACTCGTCTATGTCAACGTCTACGAAGAACCTGTCAGAAGGGGTTGCGGCGTCTTCTGGAAAATGTAAATTATAGCAACATGAGTACAAAGGTACCCAGCAAGACTTACATCAGATCATACATACATGCACATTATCAAGAAGGGTTGGTGGGGTTATTGCAGCAAGCCAGCTTTGACTCTTGGCTAAGCTATCTTACGAGACACCAACTTGAAATGGTTTTGCATACACGAGTCCACTACTCACCACTTCAATACACCATCGAGGATCCACCTCCATCATCCTACGGAAGAGCCATCCTCGGCACTCACGCTTATCTTGAGATTTTTAGTAGTATCCATTTACTTGTCTATGAACTGTATAGGCAACCAAGTACTCCTTTACCACGGACGTGGCTATTCGAATAGATAATGTTAACCCTGCAGGGGTGTACTTCTTCATACATGTTTCCACCACTTAGCGTCTGCACACGACATGTGCTCGGCAGACTTCAAGCGAAAGCCGACGTGGGTGTAGACCACGACCTACCTAAACACCTAAGTCTCTAGTCCAGGTTTATCGCCTATTCAGGTTCCATCCGCAGGGAGTCCGGCCGAGGTTTCCACATACGGCCCCGAACGATGTGTACAGGGTTCCGAGACACCTAACGTGTGCCCAGCATACCCGGCCACGTACCTACCGCATCACAGCCCACCCCGCGGGTCAGCGCTTCCCACGTCCTCCAGTAAGCTACAAACACCAGAAACTACTTGCAACTCCTGGACAAAGGACTAGGGTGAATAAGAAGTCGAGCGGGGTCATATTTCAGGGCCCAATGCATGGTAGTAGCTGAATCTTAAATCACACATACAGATCTCAGTGCTTAAGGTCGGCTTCAATGAAACAACCCACCATGTACTCCTACATGGCCTCTCATCGATACCTTTACCAAATCGTGTTCAACACATCACTCTCATTACTGGCATGACCATTTCACTCTAGCCCATCACCTAGATGAACCAGACCTGACACGACTCTAAGCATAGCAAGCATAGCAAGGTAGGAACAACACATACATATGGCTCAATCAACTCCTACACATGCTAGTGGGTTTCATCTAGTTACTGTGGCAATGACAGGTCACGCAGAGGAAATGGGTTCAACTACCATAGCACACAACAGTTTGAAATGCGTTGTCTTAATGCAGTGAAAGAGAGCAGAAGCGAGAACATGGGATTGTATCGATATGATCAAATGGTTGGTTGCTTGCCTGATGGGTCGATGCACTGATATTGTTCTTCGTTAGGGTAATCGTGGTACTCCTCGGACGCAGAACCTGCCGCAAAGAGCACCTATACACAAACATCACCAAACAATATGCAACAATATGATGCATGCATGAGACATGGCAAAATGAGTGTATTGGGCTAATGCAACTAAGACCAGATGGGTTTGAACCATTTTGAATCAAAGATTCAAGTTTCAAACTCATAAATGGCCCTTTTAAGTGCTTTATCTTGTTCTGCACTAAACATCAGGTTAGCTTGCTTAAAAATGCATGAAACCAGTACAGATGGACATATTGGATTTTTCTGATCATTTTTCATATATAAAACTTTGCATTTGGAGTTACAGATTAATTTCTATGATTTTTTAATGTTTGTGGTATTTAGTGGAATTTCCTGTATAAAATTAATTCCTGTAAATAAATTACTGCGTCAGCATTACGTCAGGATGACGTCAGCGGTCAATGGAACAGTCCAGGTCAACCCTGACTAGTGGGTCCTGTGTGTCAGTGTAATTAGTTTAACTAAATATTAATTAAAACTAATCCTAATTAGTTAACAAGGCTGGGCCCCACCTGTCATTGGCCCAGGGGGTCAAACTGGGCCTACCCGTGGTCAAACAAGGGGTCAGCAGGGTCAACTCGCCGGCATTTAACCGCCGGCGAGGCCGAACGCGGCGGCGAGAGTGGTTTTGTGCATTCCGGCGACCAAAAGAGCCGCGGAGGGCATCTACGTGTAGCTGGGAGCAAGCGGCAGCTCTTGGTGCTGTTGGTTGAGCTCGGGGTGGCCGGAAACGGCGCCGGCGACGACCTTGGCGGTCGCTGGAGTTCGGGTGATGATGAACCCGAGGCTACGGGACACGGCGAGGCTCGTGGTGAGGTGCTACGGGTTCCTGCGAGTGCGGTGAGTGCGTTGGACATGGTGGTGGGGCCAGTGGGTGGCCGGAGTCACGTCGGGTGAGCTACGTGCAGTCGCTACGGGGCTCGGAAGCGAGAAAAGAAAGGGGGGAGAGGTAGCTGGGCTCACGACGATCTCGAGGAAGCAGACGGCACGGTCGGGGACAAGCTGGTGCGGTGGTGACGGCGAAGGGGATCTCTGGCGATGGCGGAGTCGGGCGAGGTCGGTGTAGAGGCCTCGGGGCAAGCGAGCGCTCAGGGCTCGGCTAGCTCGAAGAAGAGGAGGGCGGCGGAGCTCCTGGACACGACGGCACGGCGCAAGGACGACGAAGAGCGCGACTACGGCGACAGTAAGGCTGCGGTGGCGTCGACCATGGCATGGGAGAGCGAGGGAGAGAGGCAGGAGGGGAATGGAAGTGTCCACGGGGTTCGGGGCGCGACGTGGAGCTCATACCGGTCAGCAGAGAGGCGAGGGGAGGAAGCAGGGCGGCGGGCAACTGCGTGGCGCGTGCTGGTGCCGCCGTCGAGCACCTGCCTGCCTGCCTGGCGAAGGCAAGCAGCTCGCTGGAGCGGCTGCTGGGCTGGGCCGGCTAGGTGGGCTGGCTAGTTGGGCTGCCAGGTTAGTTCCCTCTCTCTCTCTTTATTTATATTTTTTATTTATTCTGTAACTTTGTGGACTTACTAAAAATACCTAAACAACTCCAAATTCACCAAACTGCTCATGGCCACTAACTGGAATATATCCAGCATGGAACATTTTAGTTTGGGATGATTTGATGATTTAAAATAATTTATATAATTTAAATGCCCAAACTCAAATACTTATGATTTAATTCAAAGACCTTAGGATGACCTAGAAAATTGTGCACCACTTTTGGCAGAGGTTCTGAACCAAGGCAAAAATGATGGACATTTTAGAAGGGCATTTCAGGTTCATTGAAATTATTTTTAGTAAACCCTAGTGGGTTTCAGAGGGGGGGGGGGGCTGGGGGTTCTGTCATCCCCATTTCAAGTTTCTGTTGAAAAAATAGACATGATGCAACACTCTAATGCATGAACTAGCTAGGGTGTGACATTAGCCAAGTTACACTTGAGCAAGAAAATAGCTTATTGAAGGGAATTATAGAGAAAGGTGTATACAAGAGCATTGCCGAAAGTAAGCAATTCGAGGAAATTGTACGCAAGCAAGGAAGGCACCGGAAGAATCAAGGTGTTGGTTTTGAACGAAAGTTCAATGCCAATGGAGTTGAGTGGGAAGAAGATCAATACCCCAAGGCGAAGTTTGTTCCTCAACAAGAGAAGTATGATCCTACTTCCTTCAAGGGAACACAAGCACAAGATGATCTTCCACCACAAGACCACAAGAACAAAGGCAAGGACAAGCTTCAAGAGGAGATTGATGCATTTTAAGAAGCACCTAAGGCCTTGGTCAAGTGGGTTCCCAAGACTACGTCAAGTTCTACTTCATCAAGTACAACTACAACTCCAAGGATTCCCGTCAAGATGATGTGGATCCCGAAGAAGAAGAACTAGAGAGTTCTTGAGGGTGACTCCGCCAACATTCTTCACTCATATCATTATGGCAAGGACAAGTGCAATCAACTTTCATATCTTGCACTAGTTCAAGGAGTCACAAACCCTCATGTTGGTAAGGCAAGGGACAAGGTAACCTAATGTTTTCATGGACATCATTTGTGCGTGCATCACTCTATGTCTATGGATATTCTTGTTTGTTCCTTGTCGGACTAACCCATGTAGGTATTGAAAGTGCAACTCACTCCAAAGGATTGCTCCAAATGATCTACATCAACATTGAGCATCCACATCTTCAACACCTACATGAAGTCATCATCGGCAAAACCCAAGGTTAGTTCATCCCTCTAAGGGGGAATCTCACATCTAGGGGGAGCTTAACTCTAAGAATTGATTCGAAGCAACTCTAATGATGTGAACACATCAATGCATTATGTAAAAGTGGTAACCCCACTTAAGCTTAAACGATGAGTATGACCTATGATCAAATTTTCTCATTTGACTCCTAAGTCAAAATTCTCATATATAGATGACCTAGTCATCGCCAATTGTTTGATAGATGCTAGAATTGGTTGTGCATGCTTTGCCACATATTTCATTTGCCATTTTATTGTGTGAGCATGTTGGTTGCATATTTTACTCATTCGAGGACATCCACTTGTTGTTTTGATTGATTGGTTTCTTTTTCTTTTGCCAAGTGGATGGACAAGAATGCCTAAGAACCTTCTCTAGCTATCTATGCTTTTCTCGTCTCAAACTCTATTCATGCTACATCACAAAAATTGATCAAGTCAGATTCGAACCACTCTGTGTGAGGAGCACTCGGAGTCCCCGATTCGTCATAGACTTAAACTTCCAAAACTTCTTTGTGCTTTTCGGTCTGACCGATTCTTCCATTTCGGTCATACCGAGATCACTAAATCGATCTAACATTTCAATCTCGGTTCAACCGATTTGAACTTCTCGGTCACACCGAGTTGCTGTAACTTTCAACAGTTATGCATCTCGGTGCCACCGAGTCGTTCCACTCGGTCACACCAACAGTGTCGGGCTATATATTCACACGGGCAAAATTTTGGAAAACTTTCTCCAAACCTCTTCGCCCGCGCATAGCTCGCTCTGCCTTCACTACAAAAAAACACACATCCGTGATATTTTCGGCCGAACGAAAAAAATTTCTGTCATACATATGACACTTCTATGACGATAATTGTGACAAAACTCGGTATCATCATAGATGTGGTGGGCTCCTACTTCCATGACAAAAAATCATGACAGAAAATGGGCTTTTCGTCCTGGGCGGGCCGGAGACGTAGCTGCATGACATTCTTTGGGCCGTCCATGACGGAAAAAACCATGGTAGAAGCGAGGGGGAGGAAAATTTTGGGGAGTTGCCGGTTACGGTGGGAGAGCGATGCGTGTTTCTCTCGTACAGGTACGCACGTGTGTGCAAGGTGTTGGCTCTAACTGAAGTCGAGTGATGCGTTGGGCTCTAACTGAACCCGAGTTATTGCACTCCAGGCTACGCGTTACTGAACCCGAGCAATTGATCGATGTCTGTTAACTGAACCCGATGGAGCGATTCCCTCGCTACTGCTGCTAACTGAAGCCGATCGATGCTGCCTCTGGGATGAACAGTGAGTGTTGCGGGGGGTTTTGGATGAACAGTGAGCGGTGGCATTGCCTCTGGATGAACAGGAACTCGTGGTGTGGAGGGCTGGATGAACAATAGACGGTGGAGGGGTGGCCGTGGAGGGGTGGTTGAACAGGACCCCGTGGTGTGGAGGGCTGGATGAACAGTAGACGGTGGAGGGGTGCCCGTGGAGGGATGGTTGAACAGTAGCCGGTGGAGTAGCGCGCGGTGGAGGCTGGATGAACAGGAGCCCGTGGAGGCTGGAGGAGGTCGACGGTAGCCCGTGGAGGCTAGAGGAGGTCGACGGTGGAGATGAACAGTATCCCGTGGAGTCCCGTTTTGCGGTACGCCACACCCCTCCCCCCCGTTTCGACCGTAGCGCTCCAACACAAGTCTGTTTCGTCCATTTTGCGGTACGCCACACCCCTCCCGATGAACAGGACCCCCGTTTCGACCGTAGCACTCCAACACAAGTCCGTTTCGTCCGTTTTGCGGTACGCCACACCCCTCCCGATCAACAGGACCCTCGTTTCGACCGTAGGAGGTCCATTTCCTCCGTTCTATGGTATGCCAGGCCTCGTTTCCCTCGCCTGTTCCGTCCAAGCCGGTTGGCTCCCACGCGTTCCGTTGCCTCCCGATGAACACGACGCATTTTGTTGCCTCCCCATAAACACGACGCATTCCGTTGCCTCCCCATGAACACGACACATTCCGTTGCCTCCCCATGAACACGACACATTCCATTGCCTCCCCATGAACACGACGCATTCTGTTGCCTCCCCATGAACACGAGCCCTCGCCGTATGTATGCGCGACTAGGCGTTCGAGACCCCGCCCGTATGTACACATACATGGCTGTATTTTCTTTCTTGCAACCTGGCCGCTGTACGTACGTGTACATGCTACGTGCGCGCCTCTACTAGGACACGTACGCGCCTCTACTACGACATGTGCGCGCCTCTACATCGACCAGTATATATGTACGTACAAGTTTGCGACCAGAATGACAACGCTACGTACGCTTCGACCAGGTGGGTCCCGACTGTCAGGCAGTTCCTTGCGTGCGAAAATGCAGCTGGTGGGTCCCAGCAGTCAGAGGGGCGAATCGTTTTTTTTTTGCCTGGACGCACTTCCTTTGCGTGCAAAGATGTAGCTGGTGGGTCCCAGCAGTCACGGGGCGAATCGTTTTTTTTTTGCCCGGACGCACTTCCTTGCGTGCGAAGATGTAGCTGGTGGGTCCCAGCAGTCAGGGGGGTAATCGTTTTTTTTTGCCCGGACGCACTTCCTTGCGTGCGAAGATGTAGCTGGTGGGTCCCAGCAGCCAGGGGGAAACTTTTTTTCGTGAAATATGGTGGCCCGTCCGGTGGGTCCCCGCTGTCAGGTGGAGGAATCATTATTTTCCGCGTAATAAGGAGGCACTTCCTTGCTGCGGCCGTGGACCCAGCTGTCATCCTCTCCACGTACAGTCCACGTCCGATGGAAGTCGTTCCTTGACCACGTTGACCACGCCGCGCCGAGAGCACCACGGCGGTAGACAACGGTGAGGCCTAGGAAGGGGACAACTTGGAGACGGGGAACACGCAACAGTGGATGCCCACGCGAAGAGGAGTACGAGGGTTCACTGGTTCGGCTACGCTGTGAGGCTGCTGTCACCGTAGATTAACAGGGGGTGTGGGTGAGTAGAGGGATGGCCTGGCCAGCGGTGGAGTAGTAGGGGGTGGTGAGGCCTCCACGGCATCACAGCCGGCCACGGGAGGCAGGAGCACGCGGCACGACCGGCGCTGGTTTGGGCGGCTGGAGCAAGAAGACCAGAGGTTGAAGAAGCACTACAACCGTTGGATGAACATCGTACGGTAACAGGAGCTAGAATCGTTCATATTGACTAAGTTGACAAAGCCCTCCATCCCCGTCAACTTGGTAGGCCCACAAGTCAGCCTCCCAGTATGCTGGGCTCCAGCTGGCAGGGGGAGTATTCATTTTTTTATGCATAATAAGGAGGCACTTCCTTGCGTGCGAAGATATCTGGTGGGTCCGACAAGTCAGCGGGGGGCACGTTTTTTTCACGAAATACAGAGGCCCTTCCGGTGGGTCCCAGATGTCAGGTGGAGGAATCATTATTTTGCGCGTAATAAGGAGGCATTTCCTTGTGTGCGGCCGTGGACCCAGCTGTCAGCCTCTCCACGCACAACCTACTTCCGATGGTGTCGTTTGTTGACCACGTTGACCATGCTGCGCTGAGCGCATCCAAGGTGGTGGACGACGGTGAGGCCCCTGACAGCAACGAGCCAGAGATGGGAAGACGCGGGAGTAGAGTCGCAGACGAAGAGGTGTACGAGGGTTAACTGGTTCTAGTGCGGTGTGGTTCGGCAGTCGGTGGAGAAGAACAAGAGGTGTGGAGGGATGGCCTGGCCAACGGTGGAGTAGCGCTTCATAGCGAAGCGAGCTAAGCAGAGCTGCTAGCAGCAGGAGGCGGGAGGTGGTCCCGGCGGCGCTGGAGGAAGAAGACGAGAGATTGAAGATGGATGCCGGCCGTTGGATGTAAATCCAACGGCTAACATGTCAGAATCATTTGTTGACTAAATTTACAATGACTTGCGTTGGCTTCGACCTATTGGCCCACATTTCAGCCTCCAAAAACGTGGCACGTATTCAACCCATTTTTTCAGAATTTACAGTCTTTTTTTTGCGCGGTAGAATTTATAGTCAATTTGATCTTTTTTTTGAATTACAGCCATTAGCTGGGCTGGGTGAACAATTAATGCAGCTTTCATGCGGCCCATTTATTTTATTTCCTAAAAAATTATAGGCCATTTGCACTTTATCTAGATACACGATTTTGCTGGGCTGATTCTAATTATAATGTTTGGTTGGGCCAGCGATGTTATCAAAAAATAAAAATGGGCTGAGCATTTTGTTATAAATATAGTTAAATAATAAGTGATATTATTACATTCGTCCTTAAATCTTGCCAAGCTTTTGTACACAATCACTAGGATTTTCGTGCCAAAACAATCGAGGATTTTATTTGTTAAGAAATTATTTTTCTAAGTTAATAAGATGTGGGATACTGTTTTCTTACATATGTAAGTATCTGTTAAATATATGATGACAATAAAAATAATATATAATAACATATAAAATAATTTAAATATATATAATATAGTTAAAAGGGAAACATAAGTTGTACCTGGCGTTCCTATTCTTATATAGAAAAATAGAACAGACAACTGCGTTTTCTTCAAAAAAATACATAAATTGGGTTGCCAAAAATAAAACCTCGGATGGGAGGTCCATAGGCCGGTCGATACATGACGGCCCTAAGAAAATACAAACAGGCCCTCCCATCCGAGGTCGTGGGCTGCGCATGTTAAAAATGAAAGCCTATACGGGGCAGGTCAAAACCACGTCCAACACTTGCCAAAACTCCGTCCCTCGTTTTCTCTGTGTTTCGCACAATCAACATTGTGTGAGCATTTTGACTGTGCATCATATGAAGATGTGCTATGCATGAATGTTGATCAGCATGATGTTAACTGGCTGGTAGTTCCATTTTCGACCACGAAATAAAACTTCCAACATGATGTTAACCCTGTTTGAAAAGGTCGTGTTAATATAAATGCTCTGCCTCTGAAAGTTGCAGTTTCTTATCTGAAACTGAACTTGCAGTTTCTTATCTGAAACTGAAAGTTGCAATTTCTTCCCGTCTGCACTTTTATACTCCTATCAAACTTCATTTTTTAAGTGCTAAAAATAGATCTCTAGAATCATAAAATTCTTCATATGCTCAGTACTGCAAATCTGAAATTAAAAAGATATTCATATCTGAAAGTACTCTCAAAATACACAACACAAAACACAATTCACAACCTGCAAATACTGATAACTCTAAGCTCTCCTGACAATTCACAACCTGCCCGACTATTGGGCTCGGGGGCAGTCCCCTCCTATTCCTCGGCAGCAGACAGCCGTCCCGTGAGACGATGTGAACGGCGAGGGAGACGATGGCGGGGAAGCGTCGTCGGGCCAACTGCTTTTCTCCTCTTGCAGTTGGGTTCGGTCGACGAAGACTCCACCGGCTCGCTCTGGCAGGACACCCTCACAAACGGCACCCTGTAGATGCTCGATCCTTCAATCTCTGGTGGATGCTCCATCTGGGATCGATACTCCCACCACCGCTCCCTCACGATCGGATTCGGTGAATCTGTTTGCTCCATGGCCCAGAGGAGCAGCTCTATGTACTCCGGCGCGACTCCCTCCGGGAGTATCGCCGCCTTTTCGCTTTGTTGCAGATATTTGTTCATGGATGTCGCCGTCGCCGCTAGTTGGTCCTTGTTGTCAAACCAAGACTGTATCTCCAACATCCTACCTAGCTTCACAGGGTCGCCGTCTGCGATCCTCACGTATCGTGTGTACTCCTCCATCGATCTACTTCTCCACAGCACCTTCACTCGCCGGCGGTGGTTTTTGAGTGGAAGATGAGAGGAGCGGCGCTGGTTTTGGATTAGAATGGGAGAGGAGGGACGCTGGTTTTGGACTGGAACAGGAGAGGAGGGGCGGTGGTTTTGAAATGGAAGAGGAGAGGAGCGGCGGTGGATTTACATTGGAACAGGAGAGCAGCGGCGGTGCATTTAGATTGGAACAAGAGAAGAGCGGAAGAGAGGCGCTGGTCTTGGAAGTATTTTTTTTGTTGTTTTGCGCATTTTGGGTCAAAGTTTGACCAAGTACTGTATGTGACAAGCAAAATGTGAATGCATGTCACCAAAAATTGTATTGTTTGGTTTGTATCTGAATGTACTTTCAAATTATATTATTTTTGCAACGTATAACATATATTTTATGTGCGAAAATCATGGTCAATTATGACCCAGAATAAAAGGGAGAGTAGTTAATGTGGGGTCGCTTTCTTAATTGAAGGGTAAATTGATTTTGATTTTGATCCAGTCACAGCGTGCCGGCCCTCTCTCCCAATCCTAAATCGCTGCCGCACACTCCTCTCCCTCTTCTCCATTGCAAAACCACCTCCTCTCCTCTCCATCATCTCCATTCCAAAACCACCATCTCGCCTCTCCCTATTCTGATCTTCTCCATTGCAAAACCACCTCCTCTCCTCTCCATCATCTCCATTCCAAAACCACCGTCTCGCCTCTCCCTCTTCTGATCTTCTCCATTGCAAAACCACCTCCTCTCCTCTCCATCATCTACATTCCAAAACCACCTCCTCTCCTCTCCATCATCTCCATTCAAAAACCACCGTCTCGCCTCTCCCTCTTTTGATCTTCTCTCCATTGCAAAACCACCTCCTCTCCTCTGCATCATCTCCATTCCAAAACCACCTCCTCTCCTCTCCCTCTTCTCTATTGCAAGAACACCGTCTCTCCTCCCATATTACAAAGCTAGCACCGGACCACTTAGAACGACATCTATGGAGAGGATGCAGCAGCAAAACAGGCAGATCGCCTGCGGCGACTAGACAAACTTAGCCAGGTTGAAGGATATCCTTAGTTGGTTTGACAATGAGTGGGAGATTTCAAGGACGGTGCGGGCCATGTGGCAATGTATGCGAAAGAGCGAGACGGCGGTGATGAGGGCGGCGATGTACATGTACTCCTCGGCGGCAGTCACGCCGCAGTCCTCCGAGTTCATCGAGTATCTCCTATGGGCGATGGAGCAGATAGATTCGACCGAGGCGACAGTCAGGCGGAGGTGGTGGGCGTACAGGTCGAAGGTCGAGCACCCAGAGGATAACGAATCGATCGAGTATGGTGTGCCGTTCATGAGGGTGCAGAGCCAGCCGGAGCCATAGGAGTATTCGTTCTCCCACCGCTAGAGGAGGCCGGATGGCGCGACGTCGCTTCCCCGACGTTCTCCACGGTTCCCTCGATGCTCGCCTCGTTTCAACGGCGGTGGTAGGGTTTAAGGTAAGCTTCACACTAACCTAATCTTCCACCTGCTCATGCTTACAATCAGTGTGACAACTAATGAAAATCATGCTTACAATCAGTCTCCAAGTACTATGCCAATCACCCTAAAATAGCTCTAAACCTTTGGGTCAAAGTTGTGACACAGTGTACAAATAAAGAAAAATAGATTGGTGCTTCTTTCAGAAAAGAGTACTCCCTAGAAAACTGCCAATATAAGCTACTAGTATTTGGTTAGAGGATTTGCTGCCGAGAAAGATCCGACCACAGAGAGCGCCACACATCCCACTGGTTGTGGTGGATGCCAATGTGTGCATGCAGCATGGTTGGTGTCGGTAATTTTTACTTGTCACACCTCGCGCTCTGCATATATGCCGGTTCCATACGTACATTTGTGCAGTTCCACCAAAATGCAGCTAAATAACCCTATTTGCACAGATAATGAAAAAGTGTTATTACATTATAGTGGCACTAGTTGATGAAACACACAAAATAAATAGAAGAAAATATTGCGATAGTATCATAGTATGCCATGCTGCGAGGGCGAGATGGGCCCTACGACGCCTCATACGGTACGCCTCATACTGGACATCGTCCCAAGTCTCCCAGATACACCTTCTGCCAGTGATGAACATAAGTGTACAGCAGTAGTACAAGGAGGCGCCTTGAGACATTCAAATCTCTATTTTTGTACATATCAACTAAAATTAAGCACCCCAGTTTGCAGAAACGCTTAAACATTAACAATGGGACTAGTTGATGAAACATACTTTAACAGAGAGAAGCACTTTCTTTATCTACATTGGAAATGAAATGATAGAGATGACATTCGCTCTATATTAACTGTATTATTACTTCATTTTATCAGTGACACTAGGGTCAAGCAGGTGGCAAACGAGGTGTACCGTGCGTCGCAAGGATGGAGGCCGGGGGTGCTTAGACTGGGATGCTGAAGCTGGCTCTTTCAGTCACCAACATGGATGATTCAATTCATGGGACCTTTTGGTGCAGTTCACCTAAAATGAAGCAATGTCCCGTGAGCTAGCAGCTTCTTCTTCAATTTTTTTAAGAAAAGGGCTCCAGCCCCGGTTCCATTTCCATCAGAAAACGAAACCCACAGAGCTTCTTCTTCATTAGTTGCAATAAAATTGAGCAACATCTAGGTTGGTTGTGAAGCTCCTAGAATGCTCAACTATAATTATGATATCATTTGTGCAGTTCAACTAAGATCGAGCATGAAATGTATATCTTTGTTTGCACAAAAAGGTGGAAAGGAGGGTGACTAACAAGTAACAAGTGACGAAACATGCATCAAATGAAAAGAAGCATGTTCCTTATCTGAATAGCAATCCTACAAGGATAGTAGCAATTTCTAAAGCAGTGGCATTGCTAGATATTAGTGTTGGCATCAGGATTAACTATGACAACCGTTAAATACGACATTACTTTGGGCATGGGAGAGTAGGAGGACCAGGACAGTTGCGTTTCTAACAAAAAAAATCAACTTATCTTAATGGGAAATTTTAGCAGGACTTGTAAAGAAGTGCCATTGATTCATATTACTGGAGGCATTACATTGAAAACAACATTGGTTTAACGTGTCCTTACTTTTAACAGTACGACTGCTACATTTTACCAGTGGCATTACATAAGAGTGGCTCGGGGCAACAAACATCAGAACAGGATATCTGGGTTGGTCCCATTTTTGTTCGGTATAGCCACCTTATACTGTGTGAGGCTAGAAAATCTAGTGCTGGACTTACTCTGTTGACTTGTCCCCCAGTCCACACTTTCTTTCCTTTTTCAACCAATAGATCGGGTTTATATTGAGATTGTAATGCGTTTCCCTTTATTTCCCTATTAGACCTAGAGACCAGTTGGATTGCCAGTCTCTGCTACTTTTCGCCCCCATTATTTCCTCTTTTGACCAAGTCCTAGATTCAGGTAACAAATCCTCCCCCACCCCCACCCCTTTCTTCCTTGTTTGAACCAAGTAGTACTAGATTCGAGTGCATGAACTAGTTTTACCTCTTAAATGTAAAAAAATTAGGTGGTTTTCGAACAGCCGATCGATCCTATCTACGAGGGGCCTGAGAAATAGTAAAAGTTACAAATGCAGCGACATTAGGAGCTCGGGAAGTAGAACAAGGCCGGTTTCGAAGGAAGTTATACCTGATGGTCGCCGGGATGTTGCTAGGTGGGCGGCGGGAGGCCGGATCTGCCCACACTACGACAGCGAGGAAGAAGAGGTCAGAGGCCCTCCCTCGCCAGCGGTGCTTGGGAGAGAATGGCAAGGCAGGCTAATCGGGACGCGCCCAGCAGTGGGTAAGAGCCGTCATCGAGGACGACCGAGTGAACGTTGCACCTTCTCACCTTCCCCGGCAGAGAGGATCCGGCTGGATCTATGACCAGCGGTGAGCAGAGAGAGAGAGAGAGAGAGAGAGAGTGGCTACCACTGTCGTGTTTAGATCTGGAGAGGCCGAGACGGTGTGAAGAAAGCAACACTAGCAAGCAAGCGCGGAGGCTCCTGCCGATATAAAGGAGTAGTACATAGTTTTCTTTTGTCTACCGGAGCCGACTTGACCTCGTCAATGACTGTCGAGAAGTCTTCATGCACGTGGCCCGGAGGTGCAGTTGTCATCATTTTGATCTGAAGCGCCGGATTATAACATAAAACACGAAAAAATGCCACATGACAAGAAATCATAACCTCACTGCCCAAAGGAGACAACATGAATCCCGACGGACAAACTAGACGAGGAACAAAGCTCAAATTAAATATAAACTCATAGAAAAGGGGTCCGTCGATAGATGTCCTAATTAACATAGCCGACTCGACATAGATGGCAGCCGAGTAGTCACTGTTCGTGCATGTGCCCCCAATGACTAGCCCAACTCAGTTGTCGCTGTTTAACCCTCGCAGTGATCCGAAGCACATGACACGTAATTTTGCGAGATGACAAGAAACCTTTTTTTAGATTTCTCACCACAACTACAGCCATGTACAACACAACCTGCACGATATGTATATGATAGCCAATCCAGGCGTGTCTGCTGGAGTCTGGTCACATGCATGGACGAACTGATCTTCCGTGTCTTGCAGGGATCGTCCAGGCACCAACGTAGTACAACACTTCTCTAGTACTATCGCTCGTCTCCCTCTTCTATTAAGTCACCCAACTTGCAGGGCCGGGGAGGGTGCCTATGGTCGGTTCTCAATTGTCGTCCCACATGTGTGTGCGAACGCGACGAGTGTTCCATTCGGAGAGCAGCGTGCCAGACCGATCGACCGTCTGGGGTGCGGCGCGAACACGACGTGCGTGCTGTATACTCCGTACATGTGTACCGCCGTTTTCTAGACGCTTTGCTCCATGGTGCGGGCGCAATCCAAGGATACAAAATTAGTATACTGTATACTATTTAAAAGTCGAGGGCGGGGCTTTTCCTGCCCGGTAGGCGGCGGGACAGTTCCGCCTAGTCGGTTCGACAAAGACGCGGGAAGACGAGGGAGTAGGCTGCTGCAAACGTAGGGCTGTGTGATTTGACAACGAGTTACTGTTGGACAGGTGGGGCCCCGTGATTTGACTTGCCATTATCATTTTTACTGCGGCGCTACGACCGGCGTGAGTCTCCCGATTCCTGACCACCTCCATACAGGTGCCTCTCCGAATGCTCCACCATGTAGTAGTAGAGGCTGGCTCTTGCATGAGAGCCCACTTTTCCACTTTTTCCTTGCCTCTCTTTCCTCCACATATGCAAAAATGCCATGTAAAGCGGCAAAGTGCACTATTGTACTTACTTGCTCCTATAGGTGCTTAAGCTTGCCACATAGGCATAAAGTCTGATGTGGCAAGTTAATCAAGAAGAGAGAGACTAGTTTGGTGACCCAAGGAAGAAACGGTGCTAAGCGTGTGTACCTAGGTGAAAAGACAATTTTGAGTCTATAGCTAATTAAATGAAGCAAACTTAGCAAGACCATTTCATTGGAAGAGGTCACTCCTTGGCAAATGCAATAAATATTAGTACTCACTGTGTCCCATTATATAAGAACGTTTTTGACACTACACTAGCTAGTGTCAAAAATGTTCTTATATTATGGGACGGAGGGAGTACGAAGAAAGAGATAGAGAGGAGTAAAAAAATACACTTATAGCCAACCTTGTTGTAGTATGAGTGACTAAGTGATGACTATGTATGACATGCCAACATCCGATAGCCTAACGCACCGTGTTAAATCTCCAAGGGCGCGACCACGCGAGCGACGCGACGGTCGTGGTAGGCGGGACCATGATATGGGCTGCTGCAGCCCTTGGATCTGAGATCAAACGGTCGCATGCTAAGTTTCTGAAAATTTTAAGAATAACCCTCCAGGATAGGATATTCACCCATAGGTCTAGAATCACGCCATGCAACCGTTCGATCGCAGATCCAAGGGCTCTTGGAAGCCCGTATCATGGGAGAATGGAAAGCCACTACCCTGCCATTGGCACGCTGGCAGTTCGCTCCTACTCTTTCCCATACATCCTTTAATACTACGGTGGTTTGCTCCTAGTCGTCCCGTCCATTCACATTACGGAAGTTCCACTAATCCTAACCCTCCTCCCAAATCCATGGCATCCCAAATCTCCCCGATCGGCGGTGAGTACAAGGTTAGAACCATCACTGGCGATGAGTTCGACGTCATCTACACCCGTACTTCCGCGACGGTGAAAGGATGCCTTTCTCGCTTTAGACGCTTGTTCGAAAACTCACATGATGAGTGCGTCGGTGGGCTAGATGTTGAGTACACCACAGTCGTGGGACAAGAGAAGGATCTAAAGGACGAAGAGAGGAAGAAGCCCGTCGTGATCTAGGTTTGCGTACATAACGTTTGGTTGGTCTACCACATATGCCATGCCGACGTTGAGTGCCAGGATTTTAAGAACTTCCTCGAGGACAAAATAGTCAAATTTGTTACTGTAGACTTTAAGAACGACAAAGAAGTCTTGCGTCAGATAGGCCTTGTTGTAGGCAACCCCTTCGACCTCTAGAAGAATCGGCTGGTGCCCTCTCATCAGCCCTCAATGCTGACCCTGGCAGGAGCCATGGTTCATCCTTTGTACCGCAAACTGGAGAAACCTCATTACACGTTTCATCGTCATGCATGGAAGCTAAATGTACTAGATATAGACCACATCCACTATGCTGCAATGGATGGCTACCTTTGTTGCAATATCTACAAGGGTTTGATGAAGAGCAACAGCCAAGTTGGCGGTTCAAGCAAAGAAGTATCGGCAAAGAGGAAGAGGGACAAGGACGAAGTCGAGGACGTGGACGAGGACTCCGAGTAAGGTGGCAGTGTCGTTGCTCATGGCGGTTCTAAACTTCTAATGCAGTGTCTACCGGATTAGTTGCATAGTATAATTTCAGGTGTGCTTAGTTTAATTTGAGGGGTGTGTTGTGCTGAGCCCCCAGCAGAACTATGTCATGTTTCTTCTCGTTACTTTAACTCTTCAGTATGTACATACTAGTACTAGTATTTCTTTAATAGAATTTAGCACCCCAATTAAGCACTTAATAGCTTTTTTAATAGTACTATATGCATAATTTGGAGACGAGCGCTCTCTATATGTACCACCTTTTTTTAAATTTCATCTTTTGCTCCATGGTGCAATCCATCGATAGTGGAGTACTACTGTACAAAAGTATACATTTTTAAAAGGCTAGCATACTGTTCATCATATATATATATAGCCAGTTAAATTCTCAACCTAGAACGACGTGCATGCCATGTAGTAAACCGATCCGGAGGAAGTATAGTAAAAATGAGGTGATTTTACCCAGTGATCGGCAGGAGAGCATGGCCTGTCATGCGGTCCCATGTGTCATGATGTACCAAGGCGATGCGCGTGTCCCTCTTGAGGCAGAAGAAATACTAGTACGTGGTTTGAGATGATGTCGAACCGAAGTGTGAAATAATGGTTGCTTCGTCCGTCTTGGAAGCTGCGGCATTGTGATTTGACGTCTCATTGCTCATTACTAACACTGGGCCGGTACGAGTGGGGTGCGTCCCCCCTACTGTTCTGCACTGTTATTTCGTGCTTGACACGTCGACCCGGTTGCACATGAGATGACCCCCACATCCTTTGTCAAAATAAACAACACCCCGATCAGTGCATTTCACTCTTCCGTGCAACGGACGGGCACCTTACATGCTCCTACAGGTGCTTAAGCTTGCCACATAGGCATAAAGTCTATGTGGCCAGTTAATCAAGAAGAGAGAGACTAGTTTGCTGACCCAAGGAAGAAACGGTGCTAAGCGCATGTACCTAGGTGAAAAGACAATTTTGAGTCTATAGCTAATTAAATGAAGCAAACTTAAGAACACCATTTCATTGGAAGAGGTCACTCCTTGGCAAATGCAATAAATACTAGTACTCCCTGTGTCCCATAATATGAGAACGTATTTGGCACTACACTAGTGTCAAAAAACGTTCTTATATTATGGGACGGAAGGAGTACGAAGAAAGAGATAGAGAGGAGTAAAAAAAATACACTTATAGCCAACCTTGTTGTAGTATGAGTGACTAAGTGATGACTATGTATGACATGCCAACATCAGATAGCCTAACGCACCATGTTAAATCTCCAAGGGCGCGACCGCGCGAGCGACGCGACGGTCGTGGTAGGTGCGACCATGATACAGGCTGCTGGCAGCCCTTGGATCTGAGATCAAACGGTCGCATGCTAAGTTGCTGAAAATTTGCAGAATAACCCTCCAGGATAGGATATTCACCCATTGGTCTAGAATCACGCCATGCAACCATTCGATCTCCGATCCAAGGGCTCTCGGAAGCCCGTATCATGGGCGAATGGAAAGCCACTACCCTGTTGTTTGCACGCTGGTAGTTCGCTCCTACTCGTCCCCGCACGTCCTTTAATACTATGGAGGTTCGCTCCTAGTCGTCCCGTCCATTCACATTACGGCAGTTCCACTAATCCTAACCCTCCCCCAAATCCATGGCGTCCCAAATCTCCCTGAACGGCGGTGAGTACAAGGTTAGAACCATCACCGGCAATGAGTTCGACGTCATCAACACCCGTTCTTCCGCGACTGGGAAAGGATGCCTTTCTCGCTTCAGACGCGTGTTCGAAGACTCACATGATGAGTGGGTCACCGGGCTTGACGTTGAGTACACCATAGTTGTGGGACGATAGAAGGATCTAAAGGACGAAGAGAGGAAGAAGCCCGCCGTGATCCAGTTTTGTGTGCATGACTTATGCTTGGTCTACCACCTATGCCATGCCGACATTGAGTGCCAGGATTTTAAGGACTTCCTTGAGAGCAACCAAGTCACATTCGTTACTGTAGACTTTGGTAACGACAAAGAAGTCCTGCGTCGGATAGGCCTCATTGTAGGCAACACCTTCGACCTCCAAAAGAATCGGCTGGTGTCCTCTCGTCAGCCTTCAATGCTGACCCTGGCAGTAGCCATGGTTCATCCTTCGTACGGTAAACTGGAGAAACCTCGATACACGTTTCATCGTCATGCATGGCAGCGGAATGTACTAGATATAGACCACATCCATTATGCTGCAATGGATGCCTACCTTTGTTTCAATATCTACAAGGGTTGGATGAAGAGAAACAGCCAAGTTGGCGGTTCAAGCAAAGAAGTATCGGCCAAGAGGAAGAGGGACAAGGACGAACTCGAGGACGTGGACGAGGACTCCGAGTAAGGTGGCAGTGTCGTTGCTCATGGTGGTTCTAATGAAGTGTCTACCGGAATAGTTGCAAAGTTTAATTTTAGGTGTGCTTAATTTAATTTTAGGGGTGTGTTGTGCTGAGCCCCCAGCAGAACTATGCTATGTTTCTTCTTGTTACTTTAACTCTTCAGTAAGTACATACTAGTATTTCTTACATGTCATCTTTTAGTTGGTATAGTACTACCACTCGTTTATTCACATTATATACGTACAATATATATGGCCAACATCATATAGCCAGGAGTTTAGTTGTCAAAGAATTTCAGGGTGCTTTGTTTTGTCAAAGAATTCCAGGGTACTTAGTTTTATTTGAGAGGTGGGTTGTGCTGGACACCATTATTGTGACTAGCCTTTTTAATAGTACTATATGCATAATTTGGCGACGAGCGCTCTCTATATGTACCACCTTTTTTTTAATTTCAAGTTTTGCTCCATGGCGCAATCCATCGATACTACTGTTGTACAAAAGTATACATTTTTTAAAAGGCTAGAGGGCGGGGCAGTCTAGCTTGGTCGGTTTCACAAGAGGCGAGGGCGGCGTATAGCATTCCCTCACGCGAGGATTATGCTTCACCAACCTGCTAGTGCTTATTATCGGGCAAGGACACCAGAATTTTTACTAGAAGTAGAAGAGTTACACAAAGTTCGTGAAAATTCCAGAGGAATCATTACCGCAAGGCATAGAGGGGAGGTCATAAGCGCCTATACCGTAAAATAGATTTTTGACGGAATCAAAAAGACATAAAAAATTGCTACATGTGCAGCAGCATCGACTATTAGAAATCCGCCAATCCACATGATTTGACGGCTCATTACTGCTGGAAGGCGGGGCCTTGTGATTTGACTGCTCGAATAAATGCGCCGACGACTTGATCGAGGAGGAGCAAAGAACCGTGCGGTATACTCAAGTTTTCCACTGGAGTAGTACTGCGACGGAGGAGCACGAAACACGGCAGGCCCAGTGCCATATGGCGATAAGAAATGATCTAATTTGCTAGTCATCTCATTGTTAGCATTGTTCTATTCATTCCCTCAAAAAACAAAAACCATTGTTCTATTCATGCCTCGCAGAGAACGTGACACGTGCGGTGAAACACCCGAAGCAAAAGATGAAACACAACAACAAAAGAAGAAGGAAGATTATCACCCCAAATGATCTAATTCGCCGCGGAGTCGTAACTGCTTCTTCATCGCCTCCACGACCTCCATCTCCTTGCGCGTCTCCGCCATCTTCTTCATTCTGTCCATGACGCGGTATTTCTCGATGCGAGCCTTCATCATCTGTTCCACGGCCACATTAAGTACCTTGACAGTAGCCGGGTGCTCGATGCGGAGCTTCTCCAAATCCTCCTTCTGTTCCATGACGAGGGCCTGCAGCATCTTCATCGAGGAACTACTATTCTCATGCCGCTTCTTCCAGCCGGCGTTCTTCTCCTTCAATAGGTCGATCTCGTGGCAGAGCTTCGCCTTATCCTCCTGAAGTCGTAGGATTTCACCGATCACCTTCTTCTCCAAGGCAATGCTCTTCTTCAGTAGCATCACCAGGCCGGCGGTCAACTCCCCCTGCTTTATTCAGCTCAGCGGGCATGTCGTCGAGGCTCTCCTTCAGCAACTCCGTCAAGCCTTGGATGAACTCCTTCTGCTTATTGAGGTGCTTATAGAGCTGATCGAGCATGCCGTCGAGGGATAACGACTCCAGCTCCGCCGGCTCGGCATGTTCGCCTCCGCGGCTAGGGCACTCTTGGGAGCCATCGCCTGCCCGTGAGAGTTCTTTCGAGGTCTCTGCACGGCGGCGAGCCCTCTCTTTTTTTTCTGCAGCCTTGGTTGCCACTCCCTTGTTACGAGTAGTTCTCGACCTAGAGCTCTGCTCACCGTCCATGGCAACGACGGACGAAGAAGAAGCACTTATGAGGAGGAAAGGTAGAGTAATTTTCGGTTAGGTAGTTCCCCTTTTTATAACCTAAGTACTAGCACTAGTAGTACTAATACCTACATATTGGGAACACGTTCAGGTTTGGTACATAGTACTAGTAGGTGTGAGCAGGCTTTCGAATGTGATGGGAACAAGGTAAAGATTAATTGATGGTTTTGGTTTCGAGGCCCGAAACGGCTCCCGATGAGTTTAGTGGAACATAAATTTCAAGTAGACTACACTGCTCAAATGCGTAAATATTATGTTACTGTCAAAAATTGACACAAAATACGAAGGAGACCAATGGAAGTACTACTAGCAACCCACGATTTAACTACTCGCATGCGCGCAGTGGAGTAATAATGTCTTTCTTCCGCCCTCACATCCACTCAATTTGCATGCGCTGTATTAATTGACCATCAATGAAGTGAACGACTTTACACGCGTCAAATTATCACATGGGGTGGATCTTGGTACAAAATTGCGTCCGCCCGTGTACCCGCGTGTGCGTGCAAGGGAATGAGTGCGTGCATGGCGTGCGTGCACATCTTCGCTTCGTGCATGTATCGCCAGTATGGCTCATGGAGGATGAGTACATTCTTCTGGAACCAGCAGCACGTCACTGTGATCAATCCACGCAAGGAGGTCGCGACAACGCCTCCACATGTGCCACGTGGCTTCATGAACTATAAGAGAGACACTGTGTAGCATGCCATTGTTATTCTAGTTTACGTGTTTTGCACATACTCGAAGTACTAGTAATTTACACGTGCATTGCTTGCATCAGATTTTGCAACCAAATTATGAATAAATACCACACTATAGCATGTAAGCTCTTAGTCATATATGCGTGATGTAGCCCTTCATTTAATTCTTATAGTTCATCTCATTCAAAATCAAATTAGTTTTTATAAAAAAGCTGAGAACGCGTGAATAGGAATAACATGGGATTATAGTGGAATATCGTATTGAATCCTACAGGATTGTACGAGTGTTTGATTGTGCATAGAAAAAACGCAGAATTCTTTCAAAGAGGTTTGAGTGGATGGGATGTTTCCTATGAAATCTAGTGCAAATGACTCATATGTAAAAATTCCTATGGTTTACAATCCTACGAATCAAACAACCAAGATAGGAAAAATTCCTAATGATTAGAATCCTCCAAAGTTCCTTTGAGAATCCTTTGAATCAAAGAAGCCCTCAATCTATTTTATGATTCATGGAATTGTGTGTTGTAAAGCATAAAGTAAAAACAAATAATGGAAATTCAACTAGAAAAAAAGTTTGGGCAGTTATTATATGGAAGATTCTAGAACAAAAGAGAACCACTGTTGTTTTGAGGTTTGTGCATTATGCTTAAGTTCAACCATGCATGGAGTCTGCTAGATTGTACATGTGGCAAAATCCGGTGGGGGGCTAGAAGATGGTGCGAAGGGCCGAGTGGAGGGAGACTATGAAGGAATGCACAAGTGCGAGATCGATATTTAGAGAGAGGGGGCGAACACATGCGCTATTGCACGCAGTGGCGGAGCCATGAAAAATAAATGAGCTAGGGGGCCAAGCATTGCTAATCTTTTACGAGGAGGGTCAATTCATGAAATTAAACCTTTTTTAGCAGCAATTGTCTAATGATCACATTCATATTAGCCTCGATATATAGTGATGTTAGGGGGGGCAGGGCCCTTACTGCCCCCTGTCTTCGCCATTGTGCACGCATCTGAGAGATGAAGCGGAAGGCATGTATGATGAGAGGGGGACATTGGATATATAATTAATGTGGGTGTATTAGCTATTTATGTTAATCCTATATAGAGAGGTATAGATTGATCAATGTGGACGTTGGAGAGGTATAGATTGATCGATGTGGACGTGGGAAAGAGGGTGAGACCTCACTGGATATATCGATTGATCGGTTTGTGTGGACAACTATGAAAGACCTAGCTATATACACACATACATAGAGGAACATCGATCATTGCGCATGCACACGGGAGAGATGAAGAATGGCCGGTATGAGGGAGAGGGGGATGTGTGTGGGTGTGTGCCTTCATGGGAGACCGACCTGAAGAAAAAGATTGCATGCGTGCGATAGATAATGCTGACTGGTAGTGTGTGTGCATGCATGCACGAGAGAAAGTTAGTGGTACATTTATAAAGAGAAGACTACTGTGTGGGTGTAAAAGAATAGGTGAGGTCATAATCAATGTAAAGTTGAATTCAAATATTTGAATAAGAGATCCTGATGTTTGAAACCCATGTGTCGTGGTTCTAAGCCTGACAGTAGAATAGGGGGTAGGTATGGAGAGGCAAGATCCGAGCTATGGAGTAGTTGTATACGCAAGTGATTTACGAGTTCAGGCCCTTCTCGGAGGAAGTAACAGCCCTACGTCTCGGAGCCCAGAGGCAGTCGACTCGATTATATGCGTATGAGTTACAGGGGTGCGAACCCTTTACACTAAGGAGGGGGGTGGCTTATATAGAGTCTGCCAGACCCCTCCGGCCCTCAGTTATGCGGGGTTTAAAGTACATTAAGGCTTGGCGTTATTGGTAACGCCCTACGTAAAGTGCTATCATGGCCATAAAGACTACTTAATAACAGACGGTTTGAGTGCAGAGTGACTCTTGATCTCCTGGCGGTCGAGTGAGGCTTCATGGTCGAGTGTCTTCGAGTCCGTCCAGTGGAATCCTTCTAGGTCGACTGAAAGGCAGTTTCTTCTAGAGATGTCCTTGGGGAGGGTATCTTGGACAGGTCCATGACCCTACCCTAGGTACATGGCTTCATCATTAGCCCCCGAATGGATCGAGGTTTGAGTGAGGAAGGAGTTGAGAATTCTTCCGACCTATTTTTCGTGCTATGAGTATGTCTCGTTCTGGATCAAAGACTTTAATCGATGGCATCAACCTCTTTTTCAGTTGCCTTGATCCATTCTTAGTATGTGTCGAGTGACTTCTATGTGCTTGGAGATTTCCGAGAAACAGATCGGAGGAAATCCCTGGTCTGACAAGTTGCTCTACTGTTCATGGATTTAGCGGGATACGACTTTCGGGAACGCGCGAGGCGGAGGAAGCCGCAGTACTCGGACGGGATAAGGCAGGGACGCCTCGATCTTCGCGTCACCTTTTTCGCCACGTATCACACGCGCGGCTGTTGCAGGATCTGACAGGATTGTCTGGGCCTACCAGTCAGCCAGTCGGAAGGGACTTCATATAAGGTGCCGAACGGGGTTTTTTTGAACTGTGCGCCCTCATTTTCCCCTCCCTCTTCCTTGGATTCACCTGCTGCGTTCGCCACCGTCCCAGCGCTGCTACCCTATGCATGCTTCGTCGGCGACGATGGTGAAGGGGAAGACAACGGCTTTGGAGCGGGCGAAGAAGGCGACGGCGAAGGCGAAGGGGAGGGCGACCAGTCGGGGCGGAGCCTCGTCACAGGTTGGTCTGCCGCAAGGCTGGATCCAGGGAGACTGGATCCGCTCGACCATCCGCCAGAAAGACCTCGACGACCTGGCTAATGAGGGACTGATCCCTCATGGAGCAGCGAGGCTCCCGGGGAAGGAGTGGCAGCCGCAGCCTCAGGAGGGTGAGTGCGTCCTCTTAGCTACCCACGTCGACCGCGGGTTTTCTCTGCCGCCCAACCCTTTTTTTCGGGGATTTCTGAAGTTCTTTGGGGCTCAATTCCACCACTTCACACCCAACTCTATCGTCTATCTTGCCGCTTTCGTGTCCTTGTGTGAGAACTTCTTGGGTTGTCGGCCGCATTGGGGCCTTTTTAAACACATTTTCACCTATCGCTTTCAGACGGTGAAAAAGTCTAATCCGAGTGACAAGAAAACCCAAGTAATCCAGATGTGTGGGGGTCTTGGGGTTCAGATGAGGAGTAAAAGTGCCTTTCCAGTCATGACCCTTCCCGAGTCAGTCCGAGGATGGCAGTCGACCTGGTTCTACTGCCAAGACCAGCCGACGCCAGGGCAGTCGACTAGACTCCCTCCTTTTTCCATGGACCGAGTGAACAAGCCGTCCTCTTTGAAGATGGTCCCGGAGGAGAAGGCTCAAGTTAAGGTGTTGGTAGAGCGTGTAGTCCAGCTGGCATGGATCTTCTGGAGGTTTTCCTTCGCCGGCGCATTCAACCACTTCAATATCGAGGCCACCCGATGTGGATGTACTCTGGTACCGAAGACACCACTAGGGTCCACCCGGAGGAGGTCGACGATGCCACACTGGAGAGGTGGATGACTGCCATCACAGGGAACAAAGATAACCCCCGTGGAGCCAGGAGGATCCCGCCACTCGACCAGTCTTACGAACCAGACAAGGTCTGACCACGTATCTCTGACTGGGATCCTGTTTCCTTCATTCTGTTTTGCTACAATTCGGTCGACCTACTTTTGTCTTGTTCGTTGTCTTTCAGATCACTACCGAGATGTATTCGATGCCCAACGGGGTGCAAGAACAGACCAAAGAAGAGGAAGGGAGCGGGGGTGAAAGTCAGGAGGAGTGGGAATCGGATGGCGAGCAGGGTGACGAAGATGCTGGCTCTGATGAGGAAGAGGAGGAGGAAGTCCAGCCTCCCCGTGCTGAAAGACGATCCAAGCTCGTCCATGACCCTGCAGTCGAGCGCGGCAAGGCGGTCGTGCCTCTTAGTCAGTCGACCAAACGTCCTCGGACAACCTCTCCGGCGCCGACTAAGAAAGCGCCGAAGCAACCCCGAGCAGCGTCATCAAAACTGATGAAGGCCCTGCCGAAGATGAGGATGGTGATTCCCACTATTTCCGGGTAATGGCCTAACTTGTGTTTTCTTGTTTAGCATGGATACACTCTTGGTCGACTCGTTCGCTGACCGACTGATTTCTGAAATCGCAGTGCTGCTACTTGTGAGACCTGAATCAAACATGACGATCAAGAAATGGAGGATGCTGTCACTTCCAACCCTGGTATGATCTCTGTAGTTTCGCTTTCGGTCGACAAGATCTTCATTTTTAACTTTGAATCTTTTCTGTAGCTCCTCCGAATATCATCATTGATCTCCCTGATGATGACGATGAGGAGCCACTGAGGCAGCGAAGGAACAAGAAGACGTCAGCTGGCAAGACTGCTCAGGTTGTATCAGCACCTGAGACGCTGGTTCCGGAAGGGGGCAACATCACTCGGTCTACCGTATCCTTTGTTGTGCCGCCGACGAGTGCCCGCCCTTCGTCGTCGAGTGCTGATCCGCCTTCCCTTTTCTCCACCCACCACGTCCCGGCGGACCAAGCAGGCGCTGCTAAAGAAGCTATACGCCAGGCAGGGGTCATGATGGAGCAGGTGAAGGCGATCCGAGACGCCAGCCAAGCGGCTTATGATGAAGTTCAACCCTTCAGAGCAATGTCCAGGTTAGTTGATCACCACCTGTTCTGTTAGGATATGGTACCTGAAAACTTTTCTTTCTGAAGATCTTAGTATTTGTACACCCACTAGGTGTATCGATTGAATATCCGTATTGGTGGGGGCACGTTGAGTGCACCCACTGGGTGTATTCCCCGAGACTATGGTGGACTGCTGGCAGTCGACTATAGTCTTTATACCTTTAACTTTTCTCTTTAATTTCTCCACTCGATCTGGTCGAATGGAATCATGGAACCAGTGGGGGCACGCTGAGTGCACCCACTGGGTGTAGTTCCCGAGACCGTGGTCGACTGCTGGCAGTCGACTATGGTCTTGAGAACCTTTTTTTACTATGGTTAACTGCTGGTAGTTAGCCTTTTTGTCTCTTTTGGTCGACTGATCGACCCGAGCCAATAGAACTAGTGGGGGCACGCTGAGTGCACCCACTAGGTGTAGTCCCCGAGACCACAGTTGAATACTTTGATTCGGCTGTAGTCTTAGAAATACTACATTCTTTCTCTTAGTCACTCGGAAGTGACCTATCTTTGACGTATGTCGATTGATCTTTCGTAGAAATCTTGCGAGCTTGTGGCTCGTTATACTGAGTTGGAGAACAAGCATATCCAGCTCGAACTTGATCTGAAGCTTGTCCAAGAGAACTTCACGAAGGCGAAGGACGAGGCAAAAGGTATGTTTGGTGAGAACCTTGACGACTGCCCTTATTTCTTGTTCACTCTTGAGTCTGATCTCACTGTCATTTTGCAGATAAACTGAGGGATGCTCTGAAGAAGAAGGACCTTGACCTCGCCGAGGCGCAGAAAGCGGCTTCGGACAAGACGAAACTCGCAGAAGAAAAGCTGGCTTCAATCAGCAAACTTGAAGAGGAGAATACGAATCTAAAAGCTGCTCTCGATGCGGCCAACAAGGAAGTCAGTTGACTGAAGAATGACAAGATAGACCTAAGCGACAAGGCTAGCGAACTGGCGGGAAAGAAGAATGATCTAGAGGTTTATCTGGGAGGGTTCGCCAAGAAGTTATTCCTCATGCTTGAAGGTAATCCCTTGTATCCGATAGGCTTGTAATTATGGACTTACCACCAAACTCCTGGCTTATCTTTGGGTTGTGTTTACAGAGTTCTGCCAAAACTTTGAGGAAGAGACTGGTCGATTGGACACAAGCTTGGATCCCATCAACTCTCCTATGAAGGATGAAGCCGCTATGAACGTGCTCTGACTGGAGTCTCGTGTTGCTGATGTGGTCGACTATCTTGCTAGACTAAAGGTTGCAATGTCGCGCATTGACACAACACTCTGGCATGGGGAAACACTTCAAAATGACCTCGAGTCTCTGATGACTCGACTAAATGAAATTCCGAATTGAGTGCAAGAATGGAAGAAGTCTTCTGCTAGGTGTGGTGCTGATGTTGCGTTGTCTCTGGTCCGTGTTCACTGCAAGGACGCGCGAGAGGACAAGCTGGCGTCTCTCAAGGTGGCCAATACCAAGAAGCATGACTTCCGATCTTTCATGGAGACCTTCATTGCTGCTGCCACTCGGATTGCAGATGGAATCGATCTGGACGAGTTTGTCGCGCCTTCCAGTCCTCCACAGGAGGAGTAAAAAACTTCTATGCTTGATGCCTTAAATTTGCCTCCGAATGCCGAGTGGTTTTTGTAACCGGTAAACTTTAACACGCTTGGTGCCTGAGCACTTCTGGATCCGTAGGATGCTATCTGAACTTGGGTTTGTCGTTAATATGTTTGCATTTGTCTTCGAACGAACATTGTTCTTCGCTCGGAATATATGCCAGTGCTTGTGATGCACTCTTGTAGGTAGGAATGAAGCACATATTGCAGTCGACTTGCGTCCTTGCAGATCAGGATGGAGTGCACATTGTATTTGTGGTGGAGCTCTAAAGGGGAAGGTAGCACCTCGTCGTCCTTGCAGAGTGGAATGGATCTCATACTTAGGCTAGCACTGGGCTGCAGCTAAGTCCCCGAGTGGGAGGTTTGCTCTCCACTCGGTAGGATTTTCAAAAACTTAGGCGAGCATTGGGCTGCAGCTAAGCCCCCGAGTGAGAGGTTTGCTCTCCACTCGGTAGGATTTTCAAAAACTTAGGCGAGCACTAGGCTGCAGCTAAGCCCCCGAGTGGGAGGTTTGCTCTCCACTCGGTAGTATTTTCAAAAACTTAGGCGAGCACTGGGCTGCAGCTAAGCCCCCGAGTGGGAGGTTTGCTCTCCACTCGGTAGGATTTTCAAAAACTTAGCCAATCACTGGGCTGCAGCTAAGCCCCCGAGTGAGAGGTTTGCTCTCCACTCGGTAGGATTTTCAAAAACTTAGGCGAGCACTGGGCTGCAGCTAAGCCCCCGAGTGGGAGGTTTTCTCTCCACTCGGTAGGATTTTTTGTGACGTATCTCTGAAGGAGAAGGTAACAGTCGACCTGCACCTCGTCCTCCTTGCGGAGCGCACATTGTATTTGTGGCGTAGCTCGGAAGGAGAAGGTAGCAGTCGACCTGCACCTCGTCCTCTTTGCGGAGCGCACATTGTATTTGTGGCGTAGCTCGGAAGGAGATGGTAGCAGTCGACCTGCACCTCGTCCTCCTTGCGGAGCGCACATTGTATTTGTGGCGTAGCTCAGAAGGAGAAGGTAGCAGTCGACCTGCACCTCGTCCTCCTTGCGGAGCGCACATTGTATTTGTACTTAGGCAAGCACTGGGTTGCAGCTAAGCCCCCGAGTGGGAGGCTGGCTCACCACTCGGAAGGATTTTTTTAAACTTAGGCGAGTACTTGGACTGCAGCTAAGCCTCCGAGTGGGAGGCTGGCTCACCACTCGATAGGATTTTGTTAAACTTAGGCGAGTACTTGGACTGCAGCTAAGCCCCCGAGTGGGAGGCTAGCTCACCACTCGGTAGGATTTGCAAGTACTTAGGCGAAACGGATTCACAGCTAAGCCCCCGAGTGGGAGACTGGCTCACCACTCGGCAAGGATTTTTTTACAAACTTAGGCGAAACGGATTCGCAGCTAAGCCACCAACTGGGGGACTGCTCATGTAAACAAAAGTAACGACAATCACTGGGAAAATTATAACACTCTTGTCTTTGATAAATAAACTACAGAAGTACTTTTATTACATCTCATCCGAGTGAATACTTAAGTATAAAAGGGGCAGAGCAGCTCCGCATTCCATGCTCGAGGCTCGTCAATCTGGTGACCGACATTGTAAAGGCGGTACGCCCCGTTGTGGAGAACTTTGGTGACGATGAAGGGATCTTCCCAAGTAGGAGCAAGCTTGTGTGGTTTCTGCTGATCCACTCGGAGAACCAAATCTCCTTCTTGGAAGGCTCGACTCTTCACGTTTTTGGCATGGAAGCAACATAAGTCCTGCTGATAAATGGTCGATCGGATCATTGCCATCTCTCTTTCTTCTTCTAGAAGGTCGACTGTGTCCTGTCGAGCTTGCTCTGCTTCATCTTCAGTGTAGAGCTCGACTCGGGGTGCGTTGTGAAGCAGGTCAATCGGCAAGACTGCTTCAGCTCCGTAGACCAAGAAGAACGGAGTTCTCCCAGTCGATCGATTAGGTGTGGTCCTTAATACCCAAAGTACTGACGGAAGTTCGTCGACCCATGCACCAGCTGCGTGCTTGAGATCGTGCATCAGTCGGGGTTTCAGTCCTTTGAGAATTAAACCATTTGCTCGTTCTGCATGTCCATTCAACTGGGGGTGAGCGACTGAAGCATAGTCGACTCGTGTGCCCTAAGATGTGCAAAAGGCTCTGAATTCCTCGGAATCGAAGTTTGACCTATTATCAGTGATGATGCTATGTGGAACTCCATATCTGAATATCAACTCTCTGATGAAGCTGACAGCAGTGCCTGCATCGAGATTCTTGATGGGTTTAGCTTCAATCCACTTAGTGAACTTGTTGACTGCCACCAGCACATGGGTGAAGCCGCTTCTGCCTGTTCTCAGCGGTCCAACCATATCCAGTCCCCATACAGCGAAAGGCCAGACGAGTGGAATGGTCTTCAAGGCTGAAGCGGGCTTGTGTGACATATTGGAGTAAAATTGACATCCTTCACACTTGTTGACTATCTCCTTTGCCATTTCCTTTGCTCTTGGCCTGTAAAATCCCGATCGGTATGCTTTAGCCACAATGGTCCGAGAGGACGCATGATGGCCACAGGTCCCCGAGTGGATATCGTCAAGGATTATCCGACCTTCTTCTGGTGTTATACATTTCTGACCGACTCTAGTCGCGCTTTCTCTATACAACTATCCCTTTATCACAGTAAAGGCTTTGGATTAGCGGACGATCAGTCGAGCCTCTTCTTCATCCTCTAGGAGCTCTTTCCTTAAGATATACGTGATGTACGGCACTATCCAATCGGGAGTGATGACCAACGCTTCCATGATCAGGTCGACCACCGCTGGAATTTCAACTTCAGTCGGATCTGTGACACTTTTTGGCTGCGGAGCTTCCTCGGTAAAAGGATCCTCTTGAACTGATGGAGTATGGATATGTTCCAAGAACACATTACTGGGAATAGCTTCTCTCTTGGAACCTATCTTTGCCAAATCATCAGCAGCTTGATTCTTCAGTCGGGGTATATGATGGAGCTCTAACCCTTCAAATTTCTTCTCAAGCTTTCTTATTGCATTGCAGTAACCAGTCATGCCTGGGCTTCTGACGTCCTACTCCTTCATCACCTGATTGACCACCAAATCTGAGTCGCCATAGACCATGAGGCGACGGACGCCGAGTGAAATGGCCATGCGCAACCCGTACAAAAGTGCTTCGTATTCTGCTTCATTGTTGGAGGAATCAAAGTGGATCTGGAGCACATATCTGAGCTTATCTCCTCGGGGGGAAACCAATACTACCCCAGCACCGGAACCATTCAACATCTTAGAACCGTCAAAGAACATGGTCCAGTGCTCTGAGTGAACTTGAGTCGGTAGTTGCTATTCATTCCACTCGGCGATGAAATCTGCTACTGCTTGGGACTTAATGGCTTTCTTTGCCTCAAACTTGATACCAAGGGGAAGGAGTTCATTCGCCCATTTTGCCACTCGACCAGTTGCATCTCTGTTGTGCAGAATCTCTGACAATGGGGCGTCGCTGACGACTGTAATGGAATGATCAGAGAAATAATGTGCAACCTTCTCCATGGTCATGTAAATCCCATATACAAGCTTCTGATAATGAGGGTATCTTTGCTTCGATGGGGTCAACACTTTGGAAAGATAATATACTGGGCGCTGAACTTTGAAGGCTTTCCCTTCTTCTTCCCGCTCGACCGTAAGTACTATACTGACGACTTGACCTGTGGCTGCAATGTAAAGCAACAAAGGCTCTTTGCTGCTTGGAGCAGCAAGCACCGGCTGGGTGGAGAGCAGAGCTTTTAGCTCTGCAAACGCTGCATCAGCTTTTGGACTCCACTCGAACTTGTCTGACTTCATCATCAGTCGGTAAAGAGGCAATGCCTTTTCACCGAGGCGAGTGATGAATCGACTTAACACAGCCAAGCATCCAATAAGCTTCTGGACGTCGTGCACACGCACGGGGCGTTTCATTCGGAGTATAGTGCCAACTTTTTCTAGGTTGGCGTCGATTCCTCGTTCGGAAATGAGAAAACCGAGTAACTTTCCGCCAGGAACTCCGAATGTGCACTTTGATGGATTAAGCTTGATATCATACCTCCTGAGATTGGCAAATGTTTCAGCGAGGTCAGTCAATAGGTCGGAACCCTTCCGTGATTTGACCACAATATCACCCATGTATTCTTCCCTGTTCCGACTGATTTGAGTGACTAAACACTTCTGAATCATCCTCATGAACGTGGCTCCAGCATTCTGGAGGCCGAATGGCATGGTGACATAGCAGAAGCACCCGAATGGAGTGATGAAAGCTGTTTTGATCTCATCGGGTCCATACAGACGGATCTGATGGTAACCGGACTAAGCGTCTAAAAAAGACAGGCGCTCACATCCCGCAGTCGAGTCGACTATTTGGTCGATGCGGGGAAGAGGAAAATGATCTTTTGGGCAGGCCCGATTGATATGTTTGAAATCAATGCACATGCAAAGTGACTTGTCCTTCTTGGGGACCATGACGACATTGGCGAGCCACTCGGAGTGGTAAATTTCTCGGATAAACTCTGCTGCCAGGAGCCGAGCCACCTCCTTGCTAATGACCTTTCTCTTCTGGACAGCGGACCGTCGAAGATGTTCTTTGACAGGTTTCACCTTTGAGTCGACTCGTAGATGATGCTCAGCCAGTCCCCTGGGAACACCCGGCATGTCAGCAGGCTTCCATGCGAAGATGTCCCAGTTCTCACGGAGGAACTGGATGAGCGCTTCTTCCTATTTAGAGTCGAGTGTTGTGGAGATATGAGTCGGAGCAGCACTGGGGTCGGTCGGGTGAATGTGAACGGGCTTCGTCTCACCAGACGACTGGATTGTTGACTTTGTGGCGGGCTTCTTGGCCCGCAATAAATCACTCGGATCTGCATTTTTCTGCTATTCTTGCAGCTCCACCACTGTTATCTGAGCATCGACAATCTTTGAGCCCTTCTGAAAGCACTCTTCTGCCTTTTTCCGATTACCAGTGATGGTGATCACACCCTTGGGACCAGGCATCTTCAATTTGAGGTACACGTAACATGGTCGAGCCATGAATCGTGCATAAGCTGGCCTGCCTAAAATAGCGTGATAAGCACTCTAGAAATCCACAACTTCAAATGTTAACTTTTCTTTGCAGAAATGCTTTGAATCGCCGAAAACCACATCAAGAGCAATTTGGCCAAGTGACTCAGCCTTCTTCCCAGGAATGACTCCATGGAAACTCATGTTACTGGAACTAAGTCTGGACATCGGAATGCCCATTCCCTTCAGCGTCTCTGCATACAATATATTCAGCCCGCTGCCACCATCCATCAGAACCTTAGTCTGCCTTCTATGACTGGGTCGACCACCAAAGCTTGCCTCCCAGGGGTGGTTATGTGTGTCGGATGATCAGACTGATCGAACGTGATGGCGGTCTGAGACCATTTCAGGTAACTAGGTGTCGCCGGAGCAACCATATTCACCTCACGGTTGATAACTTTCAATCGACTTTTGCTCTCAACATCAGCAAAAATCATCAGGGTGGAATTGACATGGGGGTATCCTCCATCACTGTCCTCTTTGTCCTCAACCTTGTCCGACTCCTTTTCCTTATCCTTGGGTTGTTTCCCCTGAAACTACTGGATTAAGAGTCAGCACTGGCGAGTGGTATGTTTCAGGTAAATGAAGTTACCCTCCTCGTCTTTCTTCATGTGAATGTGGCATGGCAAATCCATCACGTCGTTTCCTTCCTTGTCCTTCACCTTCTTGGCGTTCCAAGATCCTTTGGGCTTCCCTTTAAACTTGCCCTGAGTCATGGCCAAGGCTTCTCCAGGAGCAGCTGGCTCAGCTTTCCGCTTCTGCTTCCGACCGGAGTTCCCTCCTCCGGTTTAATGAGCAGTCGGCTTGTACTTGCCACTCCGGAGCCGATCCTCTTCTTCACCATTGGCATATTTGGTGGCAATCACCATCATTCGACTCAGAGTCATGTCTCTGGTCCGACCGAACTTCAAACTTAACTCCCTGTTCTTAACGCCTTCCTTGAAGGCACATACTTCTTGGTGATCAGACACATTCTCCACCGTGTGATGCAATGTGATCCACCTCTGGATGTAATCCCTCAGGGTCTCATTCGACTTTTGCACACAAACCTGCAGCTCTGTCAACCCTGCTGGTCGCTTGCAAGTTCCTTCAAATGTCCTGACAAACACTCGGGCAAGATGTTCCCAAGTGTAAATGGTGCTAGGTGCCAACTGATTCAGCCATGCTCTGGCCGAGCCCTCCAACAGAAGAGGTAAGTGTTTCATGGCCACCTCATCATTGCCGCCGCCAATCTGAACAGCCACTCGGTAGTCCTCAAGCCAAGTATCGGGCTTGGACTCACCAGTGAACTTACTAACTCCAGTCGCCAACCTGAAGTTGGGAGGAATCACCGCGACCCTGATGGCTCAGCTAAAACACTCTGGTCCTGAGACATGAACTCTGCTGCTGGTGGGCACATCTCTGTCATGGCCTTCTCGGTGAGCTCTGTTCCGGTTGATCAAACCCTGAACGATAATGGATCTCGCATCAAAGCCTGGTTCTTTGGGGTCGACTAGAACCCTTCTCCCAACACTGTGCTGGCGTCTGTCATATTGCTGTCGAGGGGCGTACGACCCATCCCTTGGGGGAGGAGTGGGCACTCGACACCGATCATCGCGATCGAATCGGTCATCATACTGATCACGCCGACCTCCACGTCCCTCACGCTGCGGGGGCGATCTTGGGCTATGGGCCGAATGGACTGTATTCGCAGCGACAGATCTTCTGTGAATCCGGTTTTGCGACTGCGATACAGCTGAATTCTGATCTCCTGCTGCCCGGAGAAAATCTCTGATCTGCATCAAGCCTCTGCCGGCCTCGGACTAGGAGGGCTGAATCGACTCTGCTATTCGGGCTGCAACTGCTAAATTCTGAATCGGAGATCGATATACCTGAGTCGGTGGTGGAAAGAGTTGACGTTGACTGGAGTCTGGAACTCGTTGCCGCGTGCGCTCGTTGAGTGCTCGCTGGAGGTTCTCCAGTCGAGTGCACTCAGCCAAGTTGGCCAAACGCGCGTCCTCCAAGGCACAAGCCTCGGGGGTTTCTCCTACGATAGGAGTATGCAGAGCATCCATGTTCCGGCGGCGAAGATCTTCCCTTTGCGGCAAAGTGAGTGGCTCGGGTTGATACTCCTCGTGGATCTGCGCTGGGTCGCCTCCGCCGTCCCCTTCGTCGGTGCGGGGGAAGCCAGGAGGACTACACGATCAATTGACCATCAGGACCTCCGCCGCTGGATCACTGCTGTCACACTCGGATGCAGTCTCTACGTAGCCAGTCGACAGATCGAACAGGCCGTAGAGAGATTCGTCGGGCTCGATCGCCGCGACTTGGGAGGTGGCCGACTGGCGGGCTGCTGTGTGCCTCACCCATCGCTGAAGCCTCGACCGACCGGAGCGCTTGCGCTGGCGGGAGACAGGGAGGGAGGACGACGCAGGGGTCGATCGATACGGGGCCGACGGTTGCCGCAGCAGGACACCGCGGACACATGCGCGAAAGTGTGTCGCCCCGCAGACTGGAAGCGCGTCGATGTCGAGTGGAGCCTCTTGGAGCCAAGCGGAGTCGTCGGCGATGAACGTGAGTGCGCCGAGACGGATCTCGCGGCCCTCAACCATAACTCCGCCAGAAACCATGATGAAGGTGATCAGAACAATCGCAACTTCTCCAATAAGTCGCTAAGACACCTGCCCCAAGGTGGGCGCCAATTGTCGTGGTTCTAAGCCTGACAGTAGAATAGGGGGGTAGGTATGGAGAGGCAAGATCCTAGCTATGGAGTAGTTGTATACACAAGTGATTTACGAGTTCAGGCCCTTCTCGGAGGAAGTAATAGCCCTACTTCTCGGAGCCCGGAGGCAGTCGGCTGGATTATATGCGTATGAGTTACAGGGGTGCGAACCCTTTACACTGAGGATGGGGGTGGCTTATATAGAGTCTGCCAGACCCCTCCGGCCCTCACTTATGCGGTGTTTAAAGTACATTAAGGCCTGGCGTTACTGGTAACGCCCTACATAAAGTGCTATCATGGCCATAAAGACTACTTAATAACAGACCATTTGAGTGCAGAGTGACTCTTGATCTCCTGGTGGTCGAGTGAGGCTTCATGGTCGAGTGTCTTCGAGTCCATCGAGTGGAATCCTTCCAGGTGGACTGAAAGGCTGTTTCTTCTAGAGATGTCCTTGGGGAGGGTATCTTGGACAGGTCCATGACCCTACCCTAGGTACATGGCTTCATCAGTATGCATGCATGAATATAACGGAGATCTGCGCGGTGTGCTTTGGAAACGAGCATGTTGTAATGTATACACATTGAACAAGGTCAGACTGATTTGAATTTGAGATACCGATGGCAGACATCATTTGCCCATGTCGCATCCGTGCATGTAATTGGAGATGATGGGCGGCTTTCGCATCACACATCTATATCTATACCCCTATATATATATTATATTATATATATTTTTATATTGTGAGTGGGTAACTTTAACTTTGAAAGATGGTCGTTGGATGAGGCGAATCCGAAGGTCCAAAGATGGCAAATTTGAGCACTATTGGCCGTTGGATATCATCTAGATTCCACCAGATTTCGCCACATGTATAATCTAGAAGACTCCATGGTTGAACTTAAGCATAATGTACAAACATCAAAACACAAGCACTTCTTATTTGTTCTAGAATCTTCCGTATCATAATTGCCCAAATATTTTTCTACATGATTAGCCATTATTTGTTTTTACTTTATGTCTTACAACGCACAATTCCATGAATCTTAAAATAGATTAGCTTTCTTATAAAAACTAGATGATTTTGAATGAAATGAACTATAAGAATTAAACGAACATCTACATCATGCATATATGACTCAAAGCTTGCATGCTATAATGTGGTATTTATTAATAATTTGGTTGCCAAATCTCATGCGTGCAATGCACATGTACCTTACTCTAGTCTAAATGGTGTTTGTGTGTGTGTTCTGCGTGTTGAGGTGCAAATTGTCTTTTTTTGGGGTACACATTAAGCTTGTTCTTCCAAAATTTCAAGCCACGCCTTGTTATGCCGAGAATTGAAGCTAGCGTCTCTGTCTATCGTGCTGCGAAACTCCCGCCTCTTCAACCCGCGCCTTGTTAGCCCGAAATATTTAAGATATATCTTTGTCTCATTGTGCTCCGACAACTCCCTCCATCTCAACCCGCGCCTTGCTATTCCGAAATTACAACACGCGCGAAAACTCCCACCTCCTATGAAATCCCGACACGCAAAATGCCCGTGGTACCCCTAAACCGAAAGAACCGCCTCAAATCGGTGGGGGTACTTTCGTAACTTACCCCACATTTCGGACAAGCGCGTCTCTAAGCCATGGTTCCCCACTGCCATCCCATCTGACGCTGTCAAAACCGGCGGATCTCGGGTAGGGGGTCTCGAACTGTGCGTCTAGGCGGATGGTAATAGGAGACAAGGGACACGATGTTTTTACCCAGGTTCGGGCCCTCTCGATGGAGGTAAAACCCTACTCCTGCTTGATTGATATTGATGATATGGGTAGTACAAGAGTAGATCTACCATGAGATCAGAGAGGCTAAACCCTAGAGGCTAGCCTATGGTATGATTGTTGTTCGTCCTATGGACTAAAACCCTCCGGTTTATATAGGCACCGAAGAGAGTTAGGGTTACACAGAGTCGGTTACAATGGTATAGGAGATCTACCTATCCGTATCGCCAAGCTTGCCTTCCACGCCAAGGAAAGTCCCATCCGGACACGGGACGAAGCCTTCAATCTTGTATCTTCATAGTTCAGGAGTCCGGCCGAAGATGATAGTTCGGCTATCCGAACACCCCCTAGTCAGGGACTCCCTCAGTAGTCCCCGAGCTAGGCTTCAATGGCGATGAGTCCGACGCGTAGATTGACTTCGGCATTGTAAGGCGGGTTCTTCTCCAAATCCTATGTACCTGTCGAATAGCGTTCGGCTTCCTCTGAATATTGCGCTCCTCGGCTTCCACGCCCAATAATGGTCGTCTTCCACATGTTGAACGAATGTAAAAAGTCAGGGTATTTTTGCATTTACCCCCTTAGTTGCGCAAATGAGCTGCCTATAAAAGAGACGAGGATCTAGATCTGAATCACACCATCCTCCCTTTGCGAGTATTCATCAGAGCGCATCTGAAAAAAATTCATTCCATCATGGATAGTCGACGCGGCTCCTGCTCTCGCCCTCCCAGCCCTCAGCCTGGAGATTGGGAGAGATGCTCCATCCCGCACAGTGAGGTAGTGGCACTCCAAACCAAGGGATTTCTTCCCCCAGCCTTCATGGTCCCGGTTCGAGCCGGACTCACCACCTATAAGGGCGGAAAGCAAGCGGAGAGCGTCCCCAGCCCCTCCATAGGAGAGCGGGTATGCCTTGTCTCTTATTTAATAAGAGTGCTCGGATTTACAATTCATCCATTTCTCCGGGGGCTCCTGGAGTTCTATGGCCTCTAGTTGCACAACGTTACGCCTGCCTCCATTTTCATATCGCGGGCTTCGTGGCCCTTTGCGAGCTGTTTTTGGGCATCAAGCCTCATTTTGCGCTGTGGAAGAAGTTGTTCTATCTTGTGCCCCGTTCTCAAGAGGGGTTGATATATCAAGTGGGCGGAGCCGAACTATGGCACATCGCCGGGGCCGGATATCTGTCCGGAACCCCGAAGAAGGCGTCCGAAGACTGGCCTTTAGCATGGTTTTACATAGAAGATGTCCCCCTGCCGGACGCTGTTTGGGTCGGCCTTCCCGAGTTGAATAACGCTCCTTTGAAGAAACGCCTAAGCTGGCGTCCACGGAGCCCTCAAAGGGAGAACGACAGGGACGTTATTTACCTGATGAGCCGGATAAGGTTGTTAGCTCATTCCGGACTGACCATGATGGGAGTCATGGCCATATGTATTATGCGGGGGGTGCATCCGCTCCAGTATAGAGGCCACCCCATGTGGGATTTCAACGGGGAGGATGATAACACCCGCTGCGGCCGTAAGGGGCCAGGATCGGTCGCCGATCTGACGAAGATCTTGTCCGCACTGTACAAGGGAGAAGAGGAGGAGTTCCTCCGTATCAATCTGCAGGGCGGATTCTCTATGAACAATCCTCCAAGCTGGGTAAGCGGACATTCATTTTTACGTATCCGGTCCGTACTCCCATAGTCAAGTATCTCATCTTATGATTTGGGGGCAGGAACTGTGCCGGGCCGTAAAGGATATAAACAGTCCGCCTCCACAACCCGAGGATCTAGAACGGTTCCTCGATCTGACCTCCCAAGAGGATCCGGACATATCGGTGGAGCTGATCGATGGGGTTTTCCATCAACTAAGCATCGATAATGCCTTGGTCGCCATTATGGCCGATTACCCGGAATACTTCTCGCTTCGCAGGTAATTGAGACCGAAGTCCCGATACTTTGAAAATGACCCATCCATGCGTGTTTTTGATCACCATATACTGATGGTGTTTCGCAGGGGGCGCCCTTGAGGCGGAAGGCCGAGCCCGCGGCGGCTGGCCAACAAGGGGCAGCACGGCCCAGCAGGCTAAAAAGAAGTGCGGTCCGGATCGAAGCTCTGGTGCAATGGTATGGCGCGTCACCTTACTTCCCGGTTTTATTCCCGGGAGGCATACTAATGCTCATGCCTTTTCAGGAAGAAGAGTGCTCACCGGAAAGTATCCGGAGAGGTTGCCAATCAGTCCTCCAGTCGCCAGGCTCCAAAGCCAGGTCCAGAAGCGGAGGCGAACACGGGGCGTGCGTTGGATGTTTCTCCAACAGAGGATGCCGACAGGCTATCTGCCACCAATTCCGAGGTGGAGAGTGCCATGAATCAAAGGCGCCGCTGGACAGCTCTTCGTGACGCGTGTTTCTCCCTAGAGGCATTGGATGCCTTTAATTCGAGAGATGCGCACCTCCGTGCTGCTCAAAATGGTCTAGCCAGAACTACGGAGCAGTATGTAAAAGACATACGGGTGAGAAGATTTGACAGTTATATATGCCAGTAGCCCCCGAGACTTGAAATAGTTAGAATAACTGATTTAAGGATCATTTGTTGTGCAGGGTCTTACCGAAAAGAATACCCAACTGTCCCAGGAGCTGGAGGAGTGCAAAGCCCAACTTGAGGCCGCACTAGCCACAACGGGGGAAACCAAAGAGACCCCCTCTGGTAATATATGCTTCAAAAGACAAGTAATTTGTGAAGTGCGGCGTGTGTATATGTCTGACAATAATATTGCAGATGGCGCCGGGATAGATCCGGACAAGCAACAGCTCATGCGCCGGTTAAAGGCCGGTGAGAGTGTGCTTACAAGGGTGAGGCAGGAGAAAAATAATCTCCAAGATGCCAACACCCAGCTGGGTGAGGAACTAAAGGATGTTCGTGCCCAGCTATCTGACTCTGTTAAGGAGAATCAGCGACTTTGACGCGGCATTTTTAGTAAGTGCCTGAAAGAACTTTGAAAAGGAGTTCGACGAGGAAGTCGTCTAACAGAGTTATGTCTGTAGGTATGCTCACAGGCCGTCCTGCAGAGGAGATGCCCGTTTCTACGGGTGACCTGCTTCCCGAGCTCTTGCAACTTCACGAACGAGTTCGGCAGGTGATGAAAGGCGTCGCCCAGGCCTTGTGGCCATCTGCCTCCCTGCCCGAAGGCCTTGAAGAGCTTGTAGAGAGGCTCAGGGAGCACGGCAGCACTTCCGCTTATGGAAGATATCGTCCTGCCGACAAGGCGCAAGGGAGGCCTGGGCCATGGTGAAGACGCAGTACACGAAGGCTGACCAAAACCACATGGCCGAGGTCGGACTTGCGGGGCCTGATGGGAAGGAGATCCCTGTGAGCTTAGTGTACGGCCAAGTAGAATTGGCTGCGAAGTATTCCCAACAGGACTGTAAACTAGAAAGCCTGCTGGATGGCATTGAAGAGTAATATGCCCAGTCAAGTTGACTATGTAATTTAAGATGACATGTAAAATGCCTTCTAGCTGGATTGTAGATCATTTGTCATAGAGGACCTTTTCGCTTCAATCTCGGGACCCAATAGTCCGGAGTGTGTCCGAATACCCTCGTGGTTATATAAGAACCGGGACATGCGTGGAAACCAGGCGTAGGGGTCATTAGTGCTGTATCAGAGAAGTGCCCAACTAGTTATGTTATATTACATGGTTAGTAAGAAACATCTTCTAGGGAGAATAGTTCCGTTAGGGGTTCCTTTCCCTGGGAGGCATGCCCTAAAGTGCATGTCCGGACTACGAAAAAAGCAGAAAAACATTTGGGGGCAGATGAATAAATAGGTAAGAAATTGTCTTTTAGTTCACCGACCGAATATTCCCTTAAGAACGCTAGCTTTCGGCTTCACCCAGTCTGAGGTACACGTCCGGCTGACCAGGCAGTAACAATCATACAGGTGCTCCCTTTACCACCTAGCCGAACAATCGGGAACGTAGGGGTAAGCACAGGAGCCAGGCAACCCAGCTTGGCCAAAACTTAAGTCATATCGATGCATATAATGGTGAATAAAAGGTACATGCGGAAGTATGACACATGTGTTGGGCATGAAGCCCGTATAAATAATCTTCTGTTAAAGAAGCCCCCAGGTATAATGAGCGCGGATAGTGCGTCAAGTGTGTGTGAACAACGCGCGAACAAGCTTTCAAAGGCTGTAATAGGAAAGGAGGAAGAAGGAGAGAAACAAAAGACAGCTAATATGCAAAATATAGATGGAGGAAGGAGACGAACTCAGAATCCGGCGCTAGGCGTAGAATCTTCGGAGACGGGCTGCGTTCCATGGGTTCGGCTTGAGTCGGTTATCCGATGCATCTCGCGGACGGTACGCTCCATCGGTCAGGACTTGGTCAATGATAAAGGGACCTTCCCATTTGGGCTTGAGTTTGTCCTTTTTCTTGTCCAGCAAGCGTAGAACTAACTCGCCAACGTTGTAAGTTTTGGCCCGTACTTCTCTGCTTTGATATCTTCGAGCTTGCTATTGATAGAATGCGGAATAGGCTTTTGCCATGTCACGCTCCTCCTCCAATGCGTCCAAACTGTCTTGCCGATCGAGCTCGGCTTATCTTGCTTCATACATGCGCACACGAGGTGAGTCATGAATTATGTCACAGGGCAGAATGGCCTCTGCGCCATATACCATAAAGAATGGTGTAAATCCGGTCGTGTGATTTGGAGTGGTCCGCAGCCCCCAGAGTACGGAGTCGAGCTCCTCTACCCAGTGCGTGTTAGATTCCTTAAGGGGCCGCACTAATCGGGGTTTGATGCCGCTCATGATTAGACCATTTGCTCACTCGACTTGACTGTTAGTTTGAGGGTGATAGACTGAAGCATAGTCGAGTTTGATGCCCATGTTTTTGCACCAGAGTTAACCTCGTCGGCCATAAAGTTTGTGCCGTTGTCAGTGATGATGCTATGGGGGACGCCGTAACGATATATGACCCCTGATATGAAGTCTATCACCGGTCCGGATTCGGCCGTCTTGACAGGCTTGGCCTCTATCCATTTGGTGAACTTATCCACCATGACCAGTAAGTATCTTTGCTTGTGGGTTCCTCCTTTAAGGGGTCCAACCATGTGAAGCCCCCAGACTGTGAAGGGCCAGGTTATGGGTATAGTTTTGAGGGCAGTGGGTGGCATGTGGCTTTGATTAGCAAAGAGCTGGCAACCGACGCATCGTTGGACTAAGTCCTGAGCATCTGGCCGGGCCGTCGGCCAATAAAATCCTGTACGGAAGGCCTTGCCTACAAGGGCCCGGGTTGCGGCGTGGTGCCCGCCGAGTCTGGCATGAATTTCAGCCAGAAGGTTCCGCCCTTCCTCTTTGGAGATACATCTTTGAAGGACTCCAGTGGTGCTTTTCTTGTAAAGCTCTTCCTCATGGACCTTATAGGCTTTAGATCGCCGCACTATGCAGTGGGCCTCGTTTTGGTCCTCGGGAAGTTCCTGCCTGGTTAGGTAGGCTAGGAATGGTTACGTCCACGGGGCAATAACTGCCTTTATTACGTGGGCTGAGGATGTTACTTCGTTGGCAGAACCACCGATTGTGTCCGAATGTTCGGAGTCGGGCACTGCGGTTGGGTCTGGATTATTATTTCCGGATTCCCCTTCCCATAGTACGGATGGCTTGAACAGCCTCTCTAGGAAGATGTTGGGGGGACGGCATCACGCTTTGCGCCAAAGCGTGCCAATACGTCTGCTGCCTGGTTGTTATCCCGGGCTATATGGTGAAATTCGAGCCCTTCAAACCAAGTTGACATTTTTAGGACGGCGTTGCGATAGGCTGCCATTTTTGGATCCTTGGCATTGAAGTCTCCATTTATTTGGGATATCACGAGGTTCGAATCCCCGCGCACCTCTAGGCGTTCAATGCCCATGTAGACTGCCATCCGGAGGCCATGTAAAAGGGCCTCGTATTCGGCTGAGTTGTTGGAGTCTGTATACATTATCTGGAGTATGTATTGAACCGTGTCTCCAGTTGGGGACGACAGGACAACGCCAGCCCCCAGACCAACCAACATTTTAGAGCCGTCTAAGTGCATGATGCAGTTGGAATATGCGCCCTACTCTTTAGGTAGTTCGGCTTCAGTCCATTCGGCGATGAAGTCGGCCAAAACTTCTGACTTAATAGCTCGCCGTGGCTTATAGGTTATGTCGAACGGGAGGAGCTCAATGGCCCATTTGGCAATCCGGCCTGTCGTGTTGCGGTTGTTTATAATGTCATTAAGAGGTACTTCGGAGGCTATTGTTATCGAACACTCTTGAAAGTAGTGTCGCAGCTTCCGGGATGCCATGAACACCGCGTACGCTATCTTCTGATAATGCGGGTACCGTAACTTGCATGGAGTCAGGACCGTGGACAGGTAGTAAATTTTTTAAGGGGGAACTTGTGTCCGTCCGTTTCTCGTTCGACAATGAGCACCGCGCTCAACACTTGATGAGTTTCCGCGGTATATAATAGCATTGGTTCACCTATGTTGGGCGCGGCCAGGACCGGGTTTGTTGCCAGTATGGCTTTTATTTCTTCGAGTCCGTCCGTGGCGGCATCCGTCCACTCGAAGTGTTCGGTGCGTCGGAGGAGGCGATAAAGGGGTAATACCTTTTCTCCTAAACGGGAGATAAAGCGGATTAAAGCCGCCACGCATCCCGTCAATTTTTGTATTTGTTTGAGGTCCTTTGGGATGTCCAATTGTTTAAGAGCTCGGATCTTGGCTGGGTTTTCTTCAATTCCTCTACCGGATACAATGAAGCCCAAGAGCTTTCCGGCTGGTACGCCGAAAACACATTTTCCGGGTTAAGCTTAATGTCATATGTTCGGAGATTATCGAACGTGAGCCTCAAGTCGTCTACTAGAGTTTCGACCTGCTTGGTTTTGACGACCACAACGTCTACGTATGCCTCCACTGTTTTGCCGATCTAGTTTGCCAGACATGTCTGAATCAGGCGCTGATATGTTGCACCGGCATTTTTGAGCCCAAAGGGCATTGTGTTGAAGCAAAATGGGCCGTATGGTGTGATGAATGCCGTTGCGGCTTGGTTGGGCTCTGCCATCTTGATTTGGTGGTAGCCGGAGTATGCGTCGAGGAAACACAATGAATCGTGTCCTGCGGTAGCGTCGATAATTTGATCAATGCGGGGGAGGGGGAAGGGATCCTTTGGGCAAGCCTTGTGGAGGTCTTTAAAATCGACGCATAGGCGCCAGGATTTGTCCTTCTTTGGTACCATCACCAGGTTTGCTAGCCAGTCCGGATGTTTTATATCTCCGATGAATCCGGCCTCCAATAATTTGGCTAGTTCTTCTCCCATGGCCTGTCTCTTGGGTTCAGAGAAACGCCGTAGAGCCTGTTTAACTGGCTTGAATCGTTTTATGATGTTTAGGCTGTGCTCGGCCAGCCGGCGTGGGATTCCTGGCATGTCTGAAGGGTGCCAGGCAAAGATGTCCCAATTTTGGCGTAGGAATTCTCGTAGTGTGGCGTCTACATCAGGGTTTAATTGTGCCCCAATGGAGGTCATTTTGGTAGGGTCCGTTGGATGGACTTGGTATTTGACTATTTCGTCCGCTGCTTTAAAGGAGGTGGACTTGGATCTCTTATCGAGTATCACATCGTCCCTATTCACCGTGGACCGCAGCGTAGTGAGTTCCCCGGCCGCTAGGGCCTCGGATAGTGCCTCCAGGGCCAGTGTAGCTGTCTTGTTTTCGGCGCGGAGTGCTATGTCCGGGTCACTAGCAAGAGTGATGATTTTGTTGGGCCCGGGCATTTTGAGCTTCATGTACCCGTAATGGGGTATAGCTTGAAAAATTGTGAATGCCTCTCACCCTAATAGAGCGTGATATCCGCTGCTGAACGGGGCCACTTGGAACGTGACCTCCTCGGACCTGTAATTATCCGGCGTGCCGAACACCACATCTAGTGTGATTTTTCCTGTACAGCATGCTTCGCGACTGGGGATTATTCCTCTAAAGGTTGTGCTGCTTCGCTCAATGCGGCTCCAGTCTATTTCCATTTTTCGGAGGGTTTCCTCATAAATGAGGTTCAGTTTGCTGCCACCGTCCATGAGTACCTTGGCAAGGCAAAAGCCGTCCACTATTGGACTGAGGACCAATGCGGCTGGTGCTCGGGCTGTTCGGAATTTAGGTTCGTCACTGGTGTTAAAGGTAATAGCCGTGTCACTCCATGGGTTTATTGTTGCTACTTGGTAGACTTTGGCAATGCTGGGAGTGTTCGTTTCCGCATATTATTTGATGCAAAAGTCTCGAAGATTGTTAATACCGCACCGGTATCCTTGGACTGGTATTCTGGAGTTAGAAGCTCTTCGCCACTTTTGGCCACCTGCCGTAGTATCCAACATGCTCTAAGGCTGTGAGTTGGAGTGGCACCCTCTGTACTATGAATTTTGCAGGGTCCATTGAGCCATCCTTCCAGTGCGGTTCCATGCCCTATAGAGGGTTTTTGCTTTTTGGTGTTTAACCCAGGTGCTTGGCGATAATGCACCTTTTTATTTCGGACTGGGGTTGTATTCAGGGCCGGATTGTCCCAAAAATTGATTTCGGTTTTCCAGGCGCTTTCCATCGCATAGTACTTTCGTACTATGGATGCTAAGTCAGTGAAGTGTGTAATTTCACGACGACTTACGGTGTTGAGGATTCCCTTGTCCGTGCAATTATTGCAGAAGAATAAAATTGCGTCCTCCTCGTGGTAGTCCTTTACCCTGTTCATAACCAGGAGGAATCTGGCCCAGTAATGGTGTACTATTTCGGCAGGCTCTTGCCGGATTTGGGATAGATCACTTATGTTTGGGTGGGTGGGTGGAATTAAATTCGGAACCCCGTCCACTTTAAAACTCAGTGGCCAAGTAGTTTCCGAACTTGGAAGCTTGGGTTCTTGGATGTTATCCAATGAATCTAGCCCGCTGCCTGACTTTAGGTTCAGGGCTTGAGTAACATCTTCCCCTCCGCGGGAATCCGGCATGGAGGGATCGAGAATCCGGACATAGCTAGTCCTTAAGATAGAAGAAGGGTTGCCGCATTGTTCCTCTACCACAACAACGTGGTGGGTAACTTTGGGAGAGTTAATCTCTCTCAGATCGGGTTTAGGCCCAATCTGATCGTAGTCTGTAGCGACTCCCAGGGCGGCGATGCGATCCAAGAGCTCGTTTAAGGAAGAGAGTTCCATCGGATCAAACTGCTCGGCTAGTTCCGAGCTAACATGAAGATTGCTTTCGATGACCCAAGAAGTCATCGTCGGCGTGGCGGCCGGACAGGCAGTCACAAGGAAACCGCCTAGCCGGAGAGTTTGGCCGATGGCCAAAGCTAGGATGAGGCATCCATCCTGATAGCGACGACACAGAGGAACTCTCAATGAAAGCACCAATGTCGGTGTCAAAACCGGCGGATCTCGGGTAGGGGGTCCCGAACTGTGCGTCTAGGTGGATGGTAACTGGAGACAAGGGACACGATGTTTTTACCCAGGTTCGGGCCCTCTCGATGGAGGTAAAATCCTACTCCAGCTTGATTGATATTGATGATATGGGTAGTACAATAGTAGATTTACCACGAGATCAGAGAGGCTAAACCCTAGAAGCTAGCCTATGGTATGATTGTTGTTCGTCCTATGGACTAAAACCCTCCGGTTTATATAGGCACCAAAGAGAGTTAGGGTTACACAGAGTCGATTACAATGGTAGGAGATCTACATATCCGTATTGCCAAGCTTGCCTTCCACGCCAAGGAAAGTCCCATCCGGACACGGGACAAAGCCTTCAATCTTGTATCTTCATAGTCCAGGAGTCTGGCCAAAGATGATAGATCGTCTATCCGGACACCCCCTAGTCCGGGACTCCCTCACCATCCGCCCACCCATTCATACACCGAGGCCGCGAAAACCCGTGATGAAATCCCACACCCTGCTTCATCTGCCTCCCAGCCGGAGCTCCTTCCCCGACAAAGTCGTCCACAGCAACACCTCGACGTCCCTCATCCACCGTACCGGATGAGGATCCATCGTCGATCTCATCGTCCCGCCGGTTCAGCCACCCCGTCCTCCACCTCCAAGGAGCTGACCCGATGTTCCCCTCGTATTTCCCTCCACCTCCATTCCCACACCGCCATCTTCACCTGCACCACCGGAAGAGCATCATCATCACCGTTTCCTCGGATGAAGTTGCGGCCTAATCGGCGCCACCAAAGAGGTTGTACACTAATCGCCGCGTTTTCTTCTTGATTCGATCTCACGGTGCTACCGCGCTCGGTCCCGAGCCGACACGGCGCGGCTCCATCCACGGCGGCGTTGCCGGCCACTTCCTCCACGGCGTCACTCCCTCGGCAGCGATGTCCACATCAGTAGGAGCTGCTGTTGCTTTAGCTCTCGCTCGCGCTACTGCTCTGCTCTTGCTCTCGGTCCCCTGCCTGGTCTGCTCTTTCTATTGCTCTTGCTCGCGCTGCTGCTCTCGCTCTTGCTCTTGCTTGCGATGCTGCTCCGATTTGACTACACTTCATTCGACTGAATCGACTTTTGGGTCAGTCGATTTCCAAGGGGTGGGCTCGCCAAGGTGAAGGAAGAACCAGCCACAGCAGGGAGGGGGGCTTGCCGGAGAGGTACCCCACTATTTATCTTAGGGTTCAGGATGGGGGCAGTGGTCGCCGGCAGTGGCTGGGCGCTGGCGGGGCGGTGGAGTG
>NC_041389.1:364605595-364626286 GCF_002162155.2 Triticum dicoccoides | reverse complement strand
CCGGAGAAAAAGCTCGGCACAGGGGGGGCCTAGAGGGATGGCCGGGCCGGCGGTGGGCCGGCGGTGGGGAGTGTTTTCGGGGCGGGCGGGGCGGTGCACCGCCGGCCGCGGGCGGCGGGGGGCTACTGTTTGGCCGGTGGTGACTAGCGGCTCAGGGGGGTCAAGGTTGAAGATGAACCGCAGGCCCTTGATTTCGTATCCAACGGCTGCAAAATCGACTGACCAGAGATGAAAAAGTTAGTCGACCGACATGTAGCCTCACCTTGCTAGTGCGTTCAGTTTCGACAGCAAAATTCAGTTTCGACAGTTAGGTTCAGTTTCGATAGTTAAGTTCAGTTTCGATAGTTAAGTTTAGAGATGAGCGGCTGATGTATTTTACATCTAGCACTTTGTGCTTATGTATTTTATGTCATGTATTGGAGATTCTATTAGAATTCCAATCAGGTTAACGTTGTTCGTTGTCTCTCTTGTCCTGCTTCAGCCTCGGCGTTGTACAACTCACCGGAGCTGCTCCAACAACGAAACCCTCCGTCACAGCGGAGTAGTACCTCGGGCTCCATCTCCAGATGCCTAAGATCTTCTTCCCCTCCTCCGATAGCAAAGTTAGCCGGAGCATCCTCACCGGCCAACCCAATCACACTGAGATCGACATGTCTTCGCCAAAGAGGTTGTACACTTGTTGCATCTCTTTTTTACTCTACATGTTATATATATTGTGCACCGAGCACTCGTAGTAGCGAGAAATATGATTATTTTATCAAGCAGTGAGGTACTAGGCAAACTTAGCTATCCGTGATGAACTCTTGAATGCCATCATTATTTATCTCTGCGCGTTTGAGCTGTGCATTTGTCGATGGGCCTGGGAGTTGAGCTAGTATGGCAGTGGCCTGGGTCCAAAGTAATAGAAGTAGCACAAAAACATTTTTTAGTGTAGGATTTTCCTTGCTCAAGCCTGCTTACTAGAATCGCCAGTGCTTGAAATGAAAAGTGAATGAAAAACATAGGAATTGGAAAGTTTTGCTATGGTACTACTTTTCATGAATTTGGTGCAAAGGAATGGAGCAAAGGAAAACTGTAGGATTTGTTCCTTTAGTGTCTCCTTGAAAGAAAAACCGTAGGAATTCTAATTTCCACTTCTCCTCCTTTTCATATTCCTATTCATCAAGCACAAGACTAAGAGATAGTAGCATAATAGCATTATAACCGTACATTTTCTTGTGGTTTGACTTAATATCACCATGCTTTTTTGCATCCCGTGATCTTCCAATTGTTGTGAATCAAACACCCAGATTGGCAGAAATCCTGTGTTTTTAAATTCTCTGTTTTGCACGTGCATTCCTATCCTATTCCTGTCTATTTCCTATCCCTACATTGTTGGAATCCTCAAATTCAAACAAGCCCTTACTAAATTACTTCTGTTACAGATATGTGTCAAAGAAAACCTTGTGTGGTTTGTCCTGCTCCTTAGGCGCTGTGTTCCACCCCAGCTCAGCTGCTCCAACGACGGAAGGGTTCACCACAGCAGGGATCCGCTCTCCAGATTATCTTTCGCCGCCTCAAATCTTCTTCCCCACCGCCGGCAGCCACGGCAACTGCATTACCATCATCAACTGAGTAGATGACCTTGTGGACTACACGGGTCCGCAAGAGAGGTCGCACTCTTCCGTGTCTTCTTACATTATGCATCTCTTAATATGATGACATGCTACATTATCGTCGTGTTCACCTATTAGACTCCGAGTCAGGTCCAAACTAATGCTGAAACTTGAGTTTTTAAATGGTTGTGGTGTACATATTGGGGCAGCAATCAGTACTATCTGTCTACTATCTGGTTAATCTCTGGTGTCTACTATGAGTTTCATGTTGGGTGCAAACAAACATTAAAGGAGCCATTATCTATATTTCTTAAATAAAGCTATTATCTGCCTACTATCATTGGTTTTGGGTCTATCCACAGTTGTCTACCATCACTCTGGATTTGTGAATGCACTCCTTACATAATCTCACTATGTTTTATTCCTATGCATGCCAGTTATTGTACACAATGGAACTGATCATGTAGAGCAAAAGAGACGAGCCATGCGTGGCAATAAAATTTCATGCAGGCGTCGTTCCATGGTGGGTGCAAAGGCAGCCCCCTCCACCCATTTCGGATCGTAATCAAGAGGAAGATAACTATTCTGAGGGGGATAAAGAAGGAGAAGACCACTCCTATTTACCCCATGAGGTCTTCGCTCTAACTTGGCATGCTGATGTTGGTAATATCATGCATATGGTGCCTTGCATTGCTTACTGTATACATTAAAGATGTCATCTTCTTAGTTTAGACATGCTTTGTGTCAATGCCATCTGTTTTGTTTCTTTATCATATATGTGAATCATGCAATGCCATCTTGTCTAGCCAGGCATCATATATGTGAATTTTCAATGCCACCCTGGTTAGCCAGTCATCTTATATGTGAATTATATCATGCCATCATTTTTTTATTATGTGTTAAATTTGTCAACAATTTTAGTACATTCAGTTACTCCTCCTGTGCATCAGCCATTCAGCACGGCCATGGAAAAATCTGGAGTGGAAACAAGGTCTTCAGAGCAGACAATGCTATCTGACGAAGCGCATGTCTTGCTGGTTACCGATAGCTCCTCAGAGGAGGATTCAGAGACACATGACCAGTCATATCCCCCCCTGAGGTGCATGCCCTAACTTGGCAGGGTTATGTTACTCATATCGTGTGTATGGTATCTTGCATTGTTATGTCATTTGCTTAGTTTAGACATGCTTTGTGTGAATGCCACCTGTTTAGTGTCTAATTACCATATATGTGAATTATGCAATGCCATCTTATTGCAAGACATTATATATGTGAATTATGCAATGTTATCTTGTTGCAAGGCAATATGTATGTGAATTATGCAATGCCATGATGTTTACGCAAGCATCATATATGTGAATTATATCATGCCGTCCTTTTTTGTATTTCCCATTGCTTTTGTCGACAATGTTTGTATATTCAACTGCTCTTCCTATGCATCAGCCATTTGAATTGGTGATGGAGAAATCTGAAGTGAAAACAAGGTCTTCAGAGTAGACAATGCTACTTGCTGAAGCAGATATCTTGCTGGTTACAGATAGCTCTGCAGAGGAGGATTCAGAGGCAGATGACCAGTCCTATTATCCCCCTGAGGTGTATGCTCAAACTTGGCAGGGTTATATTACTCATATAGTGCATATGTTGTATTCCAATGCTTATTTTTTACATCATATACACAATATTGAATGCCATCTCCTTAGTTGACACATCATATATGCAATTGCCCTCTGCTCACTTCCTTAGTATATAAATCATATATTTGAATTATGTCATGCCATGATGTTTACATAGACAGCATGTATCTGAATTATGGCATGCCAACCCATTTTCTAAAGACATAATATAGTTATATCATCTCATCCTGTTTACATAGTCATCATATTTTAAATTATATCATTCTATCCGTGAATTATATTATGCCATCATGTTTCCATCGACGGCATGTTTGTGATTTATGGCATGCCAACCACTTTAATAGACACATCGTATAGTTATATCATGTCATCCTGTTTACATAGTCATCATATTTTGAAGTATGTCATTCTATCATGTTTAGTTAGCCATCATACATGTGAAATTGTGTCACGCTATCCTGTTTAATTAGCCATCATATACGTGAAATTATGTCCTGCTATTCTGTTTGCTTAGACAACATAAATGTGAATTATTTCATGCCCTGTTTTCTTCCCTACTATCCATTGCACCTGTCTATCTTACAATGTCTATACATTCAATTACTTTTCTTGTTTATCAACCATTTCAATTGGAGGGAGTGATGGCAGTATTTGTGGGACTAAAAACACGGTGTTCAGAAAAGATTGTGCTACCTGTCGATGCAGATAGAACCACGGTTGTACTTGCCCAAGAATCAGCCCACCACACATAACCCACACTCATGCAGATTGTACCCCTACCCAGTTGGACAGAGAACCAGCTACACCCCTTCTAACCCCAACCCCAGCAGATAGACACCGAGTTCCCGTTGACACACCACCGTGTCCACCACAGAGCACCCAAACATGAGCAGTTAGTAAGGCAACTGCAGTGCCCAAATCACGACGACCACCACTCCGAACCCGAAATCAATGCTTAAAGCAAAAGAAGAATTGTTCTCAGGTCAGGTTTCATAGCTATGGTTCATACTACTTTGCTCTCGCATCACTGTATTTACTGATACCAACCAATTTCAAATTTGAATGATGCAATTGAAACTCCAATGGCGCAACAGGTATGTTTTAAACCTGTTTCTTCAACCTGTTTGGCTGTTTGCTGTTGTAACTTGCTCTATGTTGATTTCAGTTTCAATTGAATAAATAGTTATGTTCTCATGCCATGCACATTACAAGTGTTGTTATTGCTGTGTAGTTTCCCACACTTACATTCTGTCTATGCTGCTTTGTCTTAAATAGATATGATTCGAACTGTATCTATTTTGATTTGGCAACATAAACTAGAATGATATAGACCATACAGTGACCATACTGCATAGATATATGTTTGTTTCATGTTGTTATCCTGTCCACCTTACTACTGAACTGGCTTACCAAAATGAGTTTCATATACTACATTGTAAACCTAAGATGTGTTTGTTTGTTTCCCTTTTAGAACACGGATAAAATATTGGAGAAGAGTACCCTGTTATGTAATGGTAAAGGAAGTAATGCAGATAAGGTTCAAGATAGTGAGACATCCTTGTTGGTCTCCAAGAGAGCTGATAAAACCTATATTGAGGACACTGAGACAACCCCAAAGTCCTGTCTTGATGTAGTGTTTGAGTTACTGGCTACCACTGCTGGCACCAGATCTTCTAACTTGTTGCCTGAATCAATTCGGCTTCTTGAGTCTCAACTTCAAGTTGAAAGACATCGATCAGATGTTATGTGACAGGAAGCCGAAGGACTGAGGAAGTCCCTGCAGAATTCAGATGCATACTTTCTGGTGCAAAAGCAGGCGCTGGAGGACTTAAGCGCCAAACAAGAGAAAGTTAATAAGCTTGCTAAGCATCTTGCCAGCATTTTGGGTACCCAGGATATTGTTTCTTGAGCTCTTCTGAAGTGGTTTCAGTTCTGGACTTGTTTTGCTGCGGCATTTATATGCTGTTGTGTTCCCTATATTTGCACTGGTGGCGAACTTTGATGCCCAGTGGATGTGATATGTGTAATAGCCGTGATAGCCTAGTGTAAGTTGCTTGCTTATTTATTTCCTTGTTGTCTTGTTTATTTGTTTGCTTGTAGTCAGTGCAGTTCTTTTTCTGCGGTTTGCTAGTGGCTGCAACAACCTATTTTTTAAAACTAGGCCACAATAACCATGGGCTAATATTTACTGTAGTGACACTACACCTACGGGCCGTAGAAATAGTGGGCCTTCTACGGGCCATGTAAACAGTGGGCCTTCCATGGGCCGTAGAAACTATGGGCCTTCTACGGGCCGCAGAAACAATGGGCCTTCTACGGTCCGTATCATCAATAGGCCTTATACGGGCAGTATGATCGATTGGCCAAACATGGGCCAATAACAGGCCGCATTATGGCTGTAAACGGGCTAGAGTTGGAATCGTCCGTTCATGGGCTGACCATAACAGGCCATCCTTAATAGGCCGTATTTCATGACGCTATGAAAACGGCCCAACGTGTTAACAGACCACAAACGGGCCGACTGTAACCACGGGGTGAATTTGGCCCATAAGCAGAAAATGACAGTAACGGGCTGTATGTAAATGAATGCTGGAAATGAGCCCAAGAATAAATGGGCTCTCAGAAGGCCGAAGCATAACATGGGCTGGAAACGGCCCAACGGAATAACAGGCCCTTAATGGGTATAAAGTGATACACTGTTCATTACGGGCCTGTTTCACCACGGGCCGTTAATGGGTGTAAAGTAATACACTGTTCATTACGGGCCTGTTTCACCACGGGCCGTTAATAGGCCAAGAGTTACATAGGGCCTCATATGGGCCGAAAGACGTCATGGGCCATACATGGGCCAGAAGTGAAAACGGGCTGGAATCATATTGGGTGGCCCAGCTGACGCTACTGGGCCTAATTCGGATAGGGAATAACGGGCCTTGGGTTAGCGGGCTGTAAATGGGCTATATGCGAACATGCCGTTAACAGGCTTTACACGGGCCGGCCCGCCACCTTTTGACGAAGTCAAATGGGCCGGCCTTTTCACAGGAATGGGCCTCTGTTGGGCCATGCCACGTGTCCACGTATCATAGGCACCTTCTGTCCAATGAGTGGATGACATCTGTCCCAACGGTGAGCCGACACGTGTTTCCTCCAGCCAATGATGATTTTACATGTGGAAAATCCCCATTGGTCGGGGTTGTTAATGGGTTATCGGATCCAAAACCTGACCCGATAGCTTAACGGCGTTCCGTTACGGTGGATGCCACGTGTCGGTCACCCTTGACGAAAGCACTTCTGTGACGCGTGCTTTATCGTCATGGAAGTGAACACTTTCGTGATGATAATTTTGGTAATGTCATGGAACACTTCTACGACAGCACAGGTATGACTATCTTGATTCTGTCATAAATTTGTCATGTATGTACATGCATGACAAAAAATGCGTCCTACTGTGACAAACACGTATCATCACGGAAGTGTATTTTTTTGTAGTGCTTCTAGGTCTCCGGATCGTCGACTTCGTCGCCAGCCGCCTCCTATCGCTGGTCTCCGCCGCCGTCAACGGATTTCATCTCCGCCGTTGCCGCGGTAGCGAGTTCATCGCCGAACTAGGGTATGAACTCGATCACAGTGCTATCCTCGTCTAATTCTCAGCACATTGTGTTCATTATGATTCTTGCCATGATTGAAACACCTCTATCCAGTTAAAACAATCCTTAGAATAGATGCGATTTGAAAATTTAGGGTTAGGTTGCCGCCGAAACCATCTCGGACCCTCCGAGTTGAAAAACTCGGTCCCACCGATTCCGCTAACGCCATTGCACTAGTAACTCTCGGTCCGACCGGGAATTGCTAATCGGTGTGACCGATTTTAGAACTTTGTGAAACCCTAGCAGTCTCGGTGCCACCGAACTGTGACTCGGTCTGACCGAGTTCACTAGTTTAGGCTCCAAAACTGCTTCGGTATCACCGAGTTTGAAAATCGGTTGACCCGAAATGCTTTCTATGGAAAACTAAAACTAAGTTTTTGAATCATTCCTTTACAAAAATCTCTGCATTTTGTGATGCTCATCCACTCTATCTCATCCATAACTATTCACAAGATCAGCAGTCAGTGTTTGCAGCATGTCAGACCAAAGTGACATCCAGAACAAGTCAGAACTGATTCACATGAGTGAGGGCACTAGTCCCTCTAGCACGTCAGATGATGGCAGCAGAAGGACTCCTAGAAATTTGCCTAAAGCAGCCACAAGAGCCAGAAGGAAGAAAACCTCAGAATCTGAGGATGAAGACTATGTGGCAGTAGAGGAATACCAGGAGTATACCAGCTGCTGAGAAGAACTAATCCCCAGCGCCTGAAGTTGCTGCTGAGGAAGATGATGAAGGACAAGTCCTGAGGAAGCTCAAACCCAAGATTCCAGACCACAATGGTGCTCATCCTGTGGCTGAGAACATGAAGATCAGGAGAGACTCAGGGTTGAGGATACGGAGAGAGTCAGATCCATATGCCACCAGGAGAAGGACTGCTGTTGATTACAGGTTCCACACAAAGGACCAACATGATTTCTATGAGACAATCTTGTTGGACATGAAGCCTATAGTGTGTGATATGAGGTGGGTCGACTGGACCTAGATGAAGGAGAATGAAGAACATTATCCTGGAGTGTATGACAGCTTCAGTGCGTGTGGAGTTGCAGACTTTGTTGCGCAGAAGCTCACAAACTGGAATGATGAGCTCATTATGCAATTCTACTCCACAACACATTTCTATCTAGATGGCAGGATAGTTTGGATGTCTGAAGGTACGAGATACCAATCAACTATTGAGGAATGGGCAAATCTGATCAATGCCCCAAAGGAGAGTGAAGATGACTTGGGCGTTTATGCCAAGAAAAAGATGGATCACAATTCTATGTCACATATGTATAAGGAGATCCCAGACAAAGCTCTTGAGACTTTCAAGTTTGGGTCAGTCCATTTTCTTCTGTCAGGGCTGCCAACAATCAACTGGATCCTAAGGCACACTCTTTTTCCCAAGTCAGGTGACCACAACATGATCAGAGGGCATGCAATTAATTTGCTACACATATTTGATGTGCCACAGAAATTCAAGGTCATGAGCCTCATGGTTGAGACTATCAAGAGGAAAACAGCAGACCAAAAGAGAAGTTGTGGATATGCCCCACAAATTCAGGAGTTGATTAACACAAAGATGGGCACAAGAAAATATCTGTTGGATAAGGAACACTTTGTTCTCTATCCAGACTTTGAGGACAATCAAGTGGTGATGAATGAGAATGAACCATCATCAGTACAAGCTCAAGAGAAGAAGGAGAAAGCAAAGAAAGAGAAGGCTGCCAAGATGCCAACTCAAGAGGAGGCATCTAAGTACTTTTTGAAGAACAAGCAGGAATAGATTGGTTACTTGATAGCATCAACTCTGAGGATTGAGAAAGGGTTGGCCACCCTAACTCAAAACCAGGAGAGCCTGGAAAGAATCATGGAACAAAAATTCTATGATTTAGATGTCAAAGTAATTGAGATTCAGTTAGTTGTGGAGCAGCTATAGGATGACATGCAGGAGAGGAAGGGCAGGACAACTACAGATGCATTTGCCAGAGTGCCTCGAGCTCAGAGATCAGCTGTAGAGCCAGTAACAGACACCAGAGTCACTTCATCTACACCAGCTACAACTCCAGTGCAACCAGCTCCAGCACCAACTCCTTCAGCTCCATCCACATCAACTGAAGTCTTCGGCCAAGGAGCCATCTCTACACCACCAACTGAAGACCAAGCCTGAGAGACGATATAGTACTATGCATTTTCTAGGAACTTTTTGGTAACTTGTTGCCAAAGGGGGAGAAAAATGTATAGATCATAGGCTTCAATAGAGAGAGTTTGCTTTTGTTCTCTCTTGTCTTCTTGGTTGAACTTTGATTGCTTGAGATACTATGCTATTATCTGTGAGACATTGATGATCATGTGTTTGATCATAAGCTACACTTATGCTTGTTAAATGATATTATCTTACTTATCCTTATATGATCATTCACTTTGCTTGGTGATGAGTGCATGTATTCAATCTTTATTATTTTGAGCGCACCACCAAGATGTATGTGACATGGAAGAGTAACCCATGAGCCTAATTCCTTGTGCATTTTCAGTCCAAAGCAAATCTTAAACTATGCACAAATTTAGGGGGAGCTCTTACTTATCACATACTTCTCAAAGCGACGATGTTTTTCAATCTTATTATCATTTGTCGAAGCTTTGATCTATATGTTGTCATCAATTAACAAAAAGGGGGAGATTGAAAGTGCAACTATCCCTAGGTGGTTTTGGTAATTCATAACAACATATAGCTCATTGAGCTAATGCTATTCCGAGAAAAATATTTCAGGAAAGCTCAATGAATGGCATGGCATGGATGATGAAAGTGGATCCCTCAAAATATTAAGGACAAAGGATTGTCTCAAGCTCAAAACCTCAAGACTCTACATTTTACATTTTAGTGATCCAAGATCACATTGAGTCTATACGAAAAGCCAATACTATCAAGGAGGGATAAGGTGTTGCTTAATGAGCCTCTTGCTTCAAGTGCTTAGTGATATGCTCCAAAAACCCTCAACTACTTCCTCACATCCATATATGACCTAAACCCAAAGTCAAAATCGGTCCTACCGATTCTTCTATCCGGCGCCACCGAGTTCAAATGTCATAGCCACTACCACAAACTCTAGGCAAATCATTCTCACCGATAGGGATCTCGGTCTCACCGAGATGGGATTGTAATCTCTCTGTTTCCCTTTGTAATGTTTCGGTCTAACCGAAGTGAGCGATCGGTCCCATCGAGATTGCAATGTAAACTCTCTGTTTCCCTTTCGTAACATTTCGGTCTCATCGAAAAGAGCGAATCGGTCCCACCGAGTTTACCTGACCAACTCCCTGGTTAGCTAATTACCAAAATCGGTCTCACCGAGTTTGTGTAATTGGTCTCACCGAGATTACGTTATGCCCTAACCCTAACCATATCGGTCTTACAGAGTTGCATGTCGGTCCCACCGAAATCACTAACGGTCACTAGGTTTACTGAATCGGTCCGACCGTGTTTGTTGATTCGGTCCCACCGAGATTGGTAAATTGTGTGCAACGGTTAGATTTTGTGTGGAGGCTATATATACCCCTCCACCTCCTCTTCATTCGTGGAGAGAGCCATCAGAACAAACCTACACTTCCAAGTTACCAGTTCTGAGAGAGAACTACCTACTCATGTGTTGAGGCCAAGATATTCCATTCCTACCATATGAATCTTGATCTCTAGCCTTCCCCAAGTTGCTTTCCACTCAAATCTTCTTTCCACCAGATCCAAATCCTATGAGAGAGAGTTGAGTGTTGGGGAGACTATCATTTGAAGCACAAGAGCAAGGAGTTCATCATCAACGCACCATTTGTTACTTCTTGGAGAGTGGTGTCTCCTAGATTGGCTAGGTGTCACTTGGGAGCCTCCGACAAGATTGTGGAGTTGAACCAAGGAGTTTGTAAGGGCAAGGAGATCACCTGCTTTGCGAAGATCTACCGCTAGTGAGGCATGTCCTTCGTGGGCGACGGCCATGGTGGGATAGACAAGGTTGCTTCTTCGTGGACCCTTCGTGGGTGGAGCCCTCCGTGGACTCGCGCAACCGTTACCCTTTGTGGGTTGAAGTCTCCATCAACGTGGATGTACGATAGCACCACCTATCAGAACCACGCCAAAAACATCCGTGTCTCCAATTGCGTCTGAATCCTCCAAACCCTTCCCTTTACTTTCTTGCAAGTTGCATGCTTTACTTTCCGCTGCTCATATACTCTTTGCATGCTTGCTTGAATTGTGTGAATATTGCTTGACTTGTGCAAAGATAGCTAAAATCTGCGGAAGTCTAAAATTGGGAAAAGGTTAAGTTTTTAATTGGTCAAGTAGTCTAATCACCCCCCCCCCTCTAGACATACTTCAAGGTCCTACACCTACTATATTATTTTCCTTGCTCTTTTTTGACTTTGCCATGTCAAGCCGTACCCACAACACAAAAGAATAAAATCGCTCTTCGGAACTCATTGATGCATGATACAGACAAGCAATACTTTGATGTAAGACAACCGTATGAGGATGGAATATGTAAGAAAAATAGGACGGCATGACATATTCACAGCTACGATGTGCAAACTAAGCAGAAGGATTTTCAAGAAAATAGAAGTAATGCAAGCTAGACACCATATGAAAGATGCAACCAATATTACTCTGCCAAGTTAAAAGTGTCTTGTAATAAGTAGCAATTCGGAAAATTAGAAGCAGTACAACATACAAATCAATGCAAGATGCAACCACTATCAAACTGCCATGTTAAAAGCGTCCAATCATGAGTAACTGATGCGGGATACACAACAGTAGTACTTTGATGTAAGAACATGTTATGATAGATAGATGCAGTGTATTCTAGACACAGAAAGGCATGTCATATGCACATGTATAACGTATAAACTCAGCAGGTGCAATTAATCAAAATAGAAGAAATACAGGCTAGACAACATATGCAACATGAAACCAATTATCACACTGTCAACTTATAGCAAGCACCTACGATGGTGGAGTACGGGAGATGAACTCATCATGTAGACTTGGGACTTCAACTTCATTAGCAGTAGTAGTGGCAAATCTAGAGAGTCTATGTTTGCGTCGGTGCATAGGACCATCAACATCCCCTAACTTACTCTTTTCCTTCCTATTTTCTGATATTGCCTTATGAAGTCAAAACCACAAGAAGATGAATAAAATTAGCTCTGCATAACTGGTTGATGCATGATACAGATGAACACTACTTTGATGTAAGGCAAGCGCAGGATAGGAGGATGGAATATATACAAAAAAAGACAGCATTTCATATTCACACGTACGATAGGAGGATGGAATATGTATGAAAAAACAGTAAGTAGAAGGCATTTCAACAAAATTAGAAGAAATGAAAGCTAGGCACCATATGCACATGCAACCAATATCACTCTATCAGGTAAAAAGTGTCTCGTCGTAAGTGCCATTTCAAGAAATTAGAAGCAATACAAGTTAGAAGACAATGCAAGATGCAACCTACATCACAGTCCCAAGTTAAATGTATCTTATGGGTAAGTGATCGTTGCAGGTATAAGTTGTAAGCTATGCGAAAGCAATTCAACATAATCATAAGCAATACAAACTAGACATCATACGGAAAACGCAACCACATATAACTATTCCAAGTAAGAGCAAGCACCTGTGATGGTGGAGTAGGGGAGATGTGCTCATCATGTACATGTATGTTCTAGAAACAGGAACATGTGTCATATTCACAGGCATTATGTGTAAAGTAAGCAGATGCAACTCAATTTAGAAGCAATACAAGCTAGACATCATACGCAACATGCAACCACATATAATAGTGCCATGTTAGAGCAAGCACCTATGATGGTGGAGTAGGGGAGATGTGCTCATCATCTACACAGCTACGTTGACTGTCCAGCCTTGTGATTTCTTGCAAATCTTGTTGGGAGGATGGCGGAGTAGAATCTGTAGAGACCCCCTATTTGAGTTGCTCCTAAGGACCACCATCATCCACTGCCGGACTAATTTCCTTTAGCTGTAATGATTCTGCATTGTGAAGTCAAACCGATAATAAAAAGGAATAAAAGTCGCTCTTCAGAACTCATTCATGCATGATACTGATGAACACTAATCGGACGAAAGGCAAACACATGATGCGAGGATGGAATATGTATGCTAAACAGGATGGCGTGACATATTCACACCTATGATGTGGTAACTAAGTAGAAGGCATTTCAAAAAATTAGAAACACTGCAAGCTAGACACCATATGAAAGATGCAACCAATATCACTCTGCCAAGTTCGAACTGTGTGGCATTTCAACAAATTAGAAACAGTACATGCTAGAAATCATATGCAAGACACAACCAATATCACAGTGGCGACTTAAAAGGTGCCTTATCATAAGTGACTGATGCGGGATATGCAAGAACAATAGTCTGATGTAGAAACAAGAACACATGTCATATTCACAGGCATTATGTGTAAAGTAAGCAGATGCAATTCAACAAAGTTAGAAGCAATACAAGCTAGACATCATACGCAACATGCAACCACATATAATAGTGCCAAGTTAGAGCAAGCACCTGCGATGGTGGAGTAGGGGAGATGTGCTCATCATCTACACAGCTACATTGACTGTCTAGCCTTGCGTTGTCTTGCGAATCTTGTTGGGACGATGGCGGAGTAGAATCTGTAGAGAACCTCCCTTTCAGTTGCTCGGAAGGACCACCGTCATCCAATGCCTTGCCAATTTCCTTCACCTTTATTGATTTTGCATTGTGAGGTCATACCGACAAGAAAAAGGAATATAATTCGCTCTTCAGAACTCATTCATGCATGATACTGACGTACACTACTCTAATGAAAGGCAAAGCCATGATACGAGGATGGAATATGTACCAAAAAATGGACGGCTTGACATATTCACACCTATGATGTGGTAACTAAGCAGAAGGCACTTCAACAAATTAGAAGCACTGCAAACTAGACACCATATGGAAGGTGCAATCAATATCACTCTGCCAAGTTAAAACTGTCTCGTCATAGGTGGCGTTCATCAAACTAGAAGCAATACATGCTAGAAATCATATTCAAGACGCAAACCAATATCACACTGCCAACTTAAAGGTGTCCCATCATAAGTGACTGATGCAGGATACACAAGAAGAGTAGTTTCATGTAAGAACATGGTGTGATAGACAGATATAGTATGTACCAAAAACAGGAAAGCATGTCATATTCACATGTATCATGTGTAAGCTAAGCAGATGCAGTTTACACTAATTAGGAGCAATACAAGCTAGAGACCATATGCAACATGCAACTAGATATCACACTGCCAAGTTAGAGCAAGCACCTTGGATGGTGGAGTAGGGGAGCAGAGACTTGGACCTTGTAATGCACTATTAGTACAAGGAGAATTGGTACAGATGCCCCGTTTACGTTGCTGCAGAGGACCACCATCATCGCCTTCCTTACTCTTTTCTTTCCTCTTTCTTGATTTTGCCTTGTCAAGTCAAACCCATAAGAAAAAGGAATAAAATTTGCTCTTCAGAACTCATTGATGCATGATACTGAAGAACACTACTTTCATGTAAGGCAGCCGCATGATAGGAGGATGGAATATGTATGAAAAATAGGATGGCGTGACATATTGACATGTATGATGTATAAAGTGTAAACTAAGCACAAGGTGCTTGAACTTGTTAGTATCAATGCAAGCTAGAAACCACATGAAAGATGAAACCAATATCACTCCGCCAAATTAAAAGGGTGCCCTAACAAATGTATTTGACCGAATTAGAAGCAATACATGGCAACATGCTAGAAATAATATGCAATATGCCACGAATAAAGGTGACTCATCGTAAGTTATTGGTGTAGGATACAAAAGAGAGGTAGTTTCATGTAAGAACAAGGTTAGCACATAGATGTAGTGTGTACAAAAAATAGGAAGGCATGTCATATTCACTGGTATAGTGTGTAAACTAAGCAGATGCAATTTACCCTAATTAGAAGCATTACAAGCTAGACACCGTATGCAACATGCAACCACATATCACACTGCGAAGTTAGAGCAAGCACCTATGATGGTGGTGTAGGGGAAGTGCGGTCTTCAAGTACAAAGATACGTTCAATATCTTCATTTAGGCTTGCTGTTTCTTGAGAATCATGTGGATAGGATGAAATTGCATTCTTTATAAGAGTATTGCATCTCATATTAACTCACGCACGTGACTGTCTCATCATAAGCGATAGATGCAGGATACACAAGAACAGTAGTTTGATGTAAGAACATGGTGTGATAGGCAGATGTAGAATGTACCAAAAACAGGAAGGCGTGTCATATTCACATGTATAATGTGTAAGCTAAGTAGATGCAATTTAACAAATTAGGAGCAATACAAGCTAGGCACCATATGCAACATGCAACCAGATATCACACTGCCATGTTAGAGCAAGAACCTCGGGTTGTGGAGTAGGGGAGATGAGATTTGGAACTAGCACTGTAGTACGAGTAGTAGGAGAATCTGCAGAGATCATCTATTTTGGTTGCTCCAGAGGACCACCATCATTCCGTGCCTTCGTCCTTTTAGATTTTGCCTTGTCAAGTAAACACACAAGAAAAAGGAATGAAATTCGCACTTCCAAATTCGTTGATGCATGATACTGAAGAACACAACTTTTATGTATGGCAACCACATTGTAGGAAGATGGAATATGTATGAAAAACGCTAAGCAGAAGGCATTTCAACAAATTGGAAGCAATGCAATCGAGACACCATATGAAAGATCCAACCAAAATCACTCTACCAAGTTAGATTTGTCTCATTACAAGTGGCACTTCAACAAATTAGAGGCAATACATGTTTGAAATGATATGCAAGATGCAACCAATATTACACTGTCAACTTGAAGGTGTACCTTCAGAAGTGATTGATGAGGGATACACAAGAAAAGTAGTTTGATGTAAGAACATGGTTAATAGAAAGACGTATTATGTACCAAAAACAGGAAGGCATGTCATATTCACAGGTATAATGTGTTAACTAAGCAGATGCAATTTACCCTAATTAGAAGCATTACAAGGTAGACACCATATGCAACATGGAACCACATATCACACTGCCAAGTAAGAGCAAGCACCTGCGATAGTGGTGTGGGGGAATTGCGGTGATCAACTAGAGAGCTACGTTGACTATCTTCATTTAGCCTTGCTGTTTCTTGAGAATCATGTGGGGAGGATGACACTGCACTCTTTAAACGAGTAGGGCGTCTCACAGTAACCCACTCGGGTGACTGTCTCATCATAAGTGATTGACGAGGGATACAAAAGAGCATTAGTTTGATGTACGAACATTGTTAATAGACATATGTAGTATGTATCAAAAACAGGAAGGCATGTCATTATCAAAGGTATAATGTGTAAAGTAAGCAGATACAATTTAACCAAATTGGAAGCAATACAAGCTAGACACCATATGCAACATGCAACCACATTTGACAGCGCGAAGTTAAAGCAAGCACCTGGGATGGTTGTGTGTGGCAATTGAGATCATCAACTACAGAGCTACGTTTATTGTCTCCAACTGCTGATACTGCACCCATTAGAGCGCTGAAACGCTTAGTGCTTATCTTCGAATTACATTGCAGCGACTTCTGTCTTTTCTTTTCTGCATTCATCAACACTGCATCAGAGTCTGAAATACCCATGCACAAAAAAACAATAGTGTGAGGATGGGTGAAGTATGTGCACAATTAGTACAGTGTAAAGGTAGCAGATAGCAGGTCGGTGAGAAATAAATGACGGGAGACATATGATAGCTCTACAACATGCATGGCACACTAAATTACTACAGGATTCTATGAAAATAACAGTCGACTAAAAACAAATAGGTCAGTCCATTATTTCGGCACCGTCTGATGTACAAAGAACGGGCAGTCGCCTTCATCTACCTCCAGCCAGTCAGTGCTGACGATCTTCCTCGAAATGCCAGTGACCATCGGCCTAGTATTCCTCCCATGCCCGCGCCCTCCCCTTGACCTCAGCGCACTGCCGTGCTTGGCACCGCCCCCCGGCCATCCATTCAAGCCCCGCCGACCTCCAGATCAGGCGCAAGCAGCTCCTGCGCCCCACACCCCTATGATAGACACCGATGCGCCGCTTCCCCGGGGAACAGGCGGACTAGGTGCTCCGCGCACCTAAGCGGGTGCTGCTTCTTTTAATTGTGGTTCGACTGACCCTGAATTGAAATCCAGGCGGGCTACTGACCTCTAGCAAAGGTGAAATAGTAAAGGGAGGAAACCTTGTGCATTTAGTATCACGAAGAAGATGCGGTAAGAAGCGCTCAACTAGTTTCTTTCGTGGGATGAATACGGTGTGAGCAGAGACGTAAGATTTGCACAAATAAGGGAAGAGGAGTACCTCTTTCTGCTGGCAGTGTTGTGTCCTCCTTCTATTTTTCCAATGATCTTCTTGTGGTTCGCTGGAAACGAGAAGTTGTGGAGGACGTTGGAGCCTTGGACGAACCCATGGCCAAGTTGTTGAGTGTGGTGCGGTGGTCGTCTGTCGGCGGCGGGGAACCAGATCCGAGGCGGCGAACGATGGTGTAGCGGGAACAGCTCCGGTGTGCTGGAAGGTTGCGATAGTGGAGCGGCAACATTGAGGCACAGGACGGCGTGGTCGGAGTGGTTCTGGTACGGTGCACATCAGCGTCGGCGTCGTGGAGGCAGCTCTGCCTCGGCTTCAGCTGCTAAGTCCTTGAGGACATTGCGGTTGCGGTTGCATTGGATAACAACGTCGGGGTACCGGCTCCAGCGTGATGGAGGAGGGCGGCGGTGGATTGGTCGCTATCGGGTGGAGGCCGAAGGAGGCTGGGGGTTTCACGGCTGGTGGAGAGGGCGTTTTGGCACCCACGGAGTATGAATGGGGAAATAGAGGGAGGTGGGGAAGTAAGGGGGAACAATGTTTCGGTTTGAGACGTGCTTGTTTGAAATTTTGGGGAAGTTACAAACTTTGCCCCCATCTAAAATTTCGGACATATTGCGGGTTGGGGGTAGGACAGTAATGTCAGGTGTCCCAAATGTGGGCGAGATAGATTTCGACCGAGCGCATGGGTGTTTAGGCGCCCATGGCATATAAATGCTTCTCGAAGGCGGTTAAGACTGGCGTCTTGGTGAAGTTACAAACCTACCCCGGTTTAGACCTTTGGACATCGGGCCGATACGCTACACGGGCCAGAGTCAGGACTATAATTTCCTACCACCAAACATTAGTCTCGCGCGGTTTCGGGTGACCACAGGCCTATTTGACGCTTCGTTAAATATCTGGGAGAAAAAGCATTAACGTTTTCGGTTCTCTTGAATTGAACTTTCAGGATTTGTCAAACTTCACAAATCTTTACTCTTGAAAATCCTAAAGCTACGATTATTTTGGAATGGAGGGGGTACATTCGAATATACATTGTACATGAGTATATATTAAAAAATATGCAACTTACCTCAGTTCATGCATGGTTCCAGATATAATCTCCTTGGTTGCAAAAAAATGTTAGATATGCGTATGAATATATATATATAGCATGTTCAAACTCACAACAAAGATTGATGCCCCCTTTTACATCTGATTTACAAATGCCATTATCTCGGGTTCAAATAGATGAATGCACTTCCTATGAATTCGAATCTTCGAAACCCCCTTTATGTTGAATTTGACATGTATTCTATTTTGTAGCTAGCAATTTGGAATGTATCCATGCAAATGACAAATGTATAAAGTGCTTCACACTAACAACATGGAGTGCACTAATTAATGTTTATATATGAATTGCAAAAGCATCCATTGCCTGTATTTCAAACCGTTCTCACTCTATGGATCGATAATATGAAATAAACACATGCACATGCTATAATTCAATAGAGTATGGGTGTCTGATAGACCGATTTTCGTCCATACGCAATTTGCAAAATTCATGATCTCATCCAAAAATAATAATGCCATTTATATTTTAATTTAATGCGTAGAACCGCCTTTACACGTAGATGCACAATGCCTCGGCTCGTTCTCACAAACGTGTTATATATCTCTCTATCTAACGCATAAGTGCACACACTTTATATGCATCGGCATTTCTCTTTCACACATGCTCACAATCTCTCTCAGGGTGTCGGGGTGTCTCACGCACATGCTCTCTCTGTTCTCTCTCTCTCTTTCTGACTACTATGTACCACTCTTTTCACTAATCTTAGTTGGAAAACACTATTTCTCTCACATGCATATATACACACGCACGGTCTCTACTAGTCCTCTATGCGCACATATATGTGCTTACGTGTCTCCCGCATGCACATTATCTTTAGGCCTCTCTCGCACACATTGCCCCCCCCCCCAGATACACCTCAATCTTAGTAGTTGGCAGATATCATTTCATCATATAACTCGGTAGGATATCCCTAGCTGTTAGGCTGGATGGTAATACGAGGCAAAGTTTTACCCTAGTTCGAACCCTTGCAGTTGAAGAAAGAGCCTACTCCTGGTACTGTATATTAGTGATAGGGGTGTGTACAAAGTACACGTAAATACCAGGCATTTTGCGTTTGTGTCTACTATCGACGAACTAGCCCCCAAGCTTCTATAAGATATTGGGGGCCTAGGGTTACAAATCATATATAGTCGGCTTATCACAAGTGGGGATAGAGTCCTCCGCGACTCTCATAGCTTCATGTTGTACGCCGAGTCCTCCACATGGGTCTTCATATAATGCGTCTCGGTCCAACCTATATGTGGCGCGGGTTGGAACCGACCCATGAGTCTTCATGTTGACCCACCACAACTAGAAATGATGTGCCAATCACACCACACACGTAATCGGCCACTAAGAAAATAAGCATATACAATAGTACAATGGTATCTAGCTCACGATATGTCTCCATATTTTGTTGATGACACTGACGGACTTTGCATTTGATGCGTGCTCCGTATTTTGTTGACGGCACTTACGGTCATTGTATTTGAACCGAAAGCACGATATGGTCACTGGACTTCAGAATAAGCTCATCACGGTCACCACATACATTTTGTCGTGCTAACCAACATGTGGTTGGATGGTTAGGAGGACAGTGGTTTCTCGAGCCCACCAAGGTTAAAGTCCCGGTGCTCGCATTTATCTTGTGTTAATTTCAGTATTCTCCGGCGATGTGTGTTTAGTGGGAGGAGACGTTCCACTCAACTACGAGGTACCTATGGTGACTTCATAAAATCTCAAGATCATATATGCTGGCCCATTCTCTCGAAGGTGCTCATAGGGGTAGGGTTTGCGTGTGTGCACTTATAGAGGTGAGTGCTTGTGCGTATATATGAGCCCTTGCAGCTGTACCGTGTTAAACAAATACATGTCATGATTATACGGTCACTGGCTCACCCGTACAACTTCATATTTTGTTGATGATACAATTAATTAACCAGTCAAACGTTCCAGGCGGCGCAACTAGTCTTGCACCATCGTGGCGCGTAATTGTGGGGCCCACTTGTCATCCCGTATATGAAAGAAAGAAATGGTAGTTTGAGTCTGTACTGTGTTAATAAAATAGGAGTACATTTTAGGGTGATCATATCGTCACTGGCTCACCATACAACTCTGTAATTTGTTGATAACACGATCAATTGACCAGTCAAACGGTCCACATTCAGCAGCGCATATTACCATAGGGCCCACCCATCAGCGCGTATATGAAGGACAAAAATGGTAATAAATTAGTGGTCGGTGGGTATTCAAAGTCGCGAGACCTCTGGCTACCAGTCGCCGGCAGTTGGGGTGGCGTTGATTGGGCGGTGGGGTTGGGATCGCCGGAGAAAAA
>NC_041389.1:364592807-364605045 GCF_002162155.2 Triticum dicoccoides | reverse complement strand
GGCGGTGGGGAGTGGTTTCGGGGAGGGCGGGCAGCGTGGCGGCGCAGGCCGGCAGCTGGTGGCTGGGGCTAGCGGTTCGGCCGGTGGTGGCTGGCGGCTCAGGGGGGTGGAGTTTGATGATAAACTGGAGGCCCTTGATTTCGTATCCAACGGCTGGAAAATCTAATGACCAGAGATGAAAAAGTCAGTCAACTGACGTGTAGCCTCACCCCGCACGTACACATGCACGCACGCAAGACACGCATGCATGCAGGCATGCAACACTGACACTTACACATAATATACACACGCACGCATGCTGGCGTGCAACACTGACACGTACACATGCACTCACGAACACACGCACGTACGCACCCATGCATGCAACACTGAAACGTACCCTTGCACGCACGCAACACTCGCACGACTGCATGCACACAGCACACGACGCAAGACACACGCTCAACCTATACGTGCATGAACCCTTTGTTAAGGACATGGATTCTTACGAGTATTAATCAATCTTATCTTTGATAAGCAGAACATTGATGTTTGCAGTGGTCTTTATGAATCACAACGTATCGAACGGGCTATCAACATAGTAGGCTTATCCACATGAAAAAGATGACATCACACTGAATGAGCAATCATCGGTTTATGAAATGCCCGCTTCTGACCGCCCTGGCCCACTAAAGGTTCCTCTGCTGTGCGCTGCCTGCGTTGGGTCACTGACATGCAGGCCATGTACCCAAAGAGCCCACACATCAGTGGAAGAACGGTGCGGTGTCCTAGGTCAGAGTCGAGGGTGCCACTCGTTGCACGCCCGGCTGAACACGCCTCCTTGCCGCATTCAAACGCCTCCATGAAACCCGCCCGTGTGGAAGCCGAGAAACCCACTCTGGACACACGTCCGTTCATGATCGGGCCGGCATTAAATGCAACATTAGCCGAGCTCCTCCCGTCCATCGTCTATTTAATCTCCTATTTAAACAAGGACAAATGCCGGCCAAGAATCTCACACCTTCGCCGCTCCCCTATCTCCTCCTTCACCATTTTGTCCACTCTTACAATTTCTTACGAAGAGTAGTTATTCCGCATCCTAGCTGGCTGGGTAGCCTGCCGGATATGAGCTATGCAGCTTGCTGATCCACCTCCCTCCCCTCGCCCAACGGAGCCAATTGCCGCCCCAAGCTGACGCGGTTCAGCAACTCATCGCTCCAGGCCAGCTCGACGAGGAGTGGCGCACGGGCGTCGTTGCTTCCGTCCACGCTGTCGCCTCGTACCGCGTCCCCCGTTTCTGTGACCGAGACTCCCATGCTGGTGGCCGCGCCATGCAAGCAGCGATAGAAGCCGAGTGCATGGAGAGCGACGAGTCGGTGGCCAGCGCCTCCGTGTCCGCCGCCATCATCGAGGAGAAGTCGAACACGGGAGGCCGCCACCGCTTGGGTCCCATGAAGGACACTGCGGAGGCGACGCCATCGTACACAACAGGTGTCTTGCTGGATCCTTTTGTTGCGAGGACCTTCATCGACCCCGCATGGGCTCCATGGAAGAGGGGAATGTTCGGATGAACTCGAGCCGGTGCCGGCCATGGCGAAGTAGTGGCCGGTGATGAACTCGAACCGGTGTCGGACACCATCATCTTCGGCATCAGCCAATGATATCAGTTGGGCAGTGGGGAAGTGAGCCATCCTTTGCACTGAAGCATATACCTCCGGGGCTCCCGGCAGTCCGGTGATCGTGCTGCCGGACATGAGGAACACAAATCGATCGGCGGGCGACCATTTAGGCAAGGTATTATATACCTGTGTTGTCCAGAACTAGCACCGCGTAGTTCATTTGAATGTAATGAAATCTGTCATGTTTGTATAAAAATCCGGTATTTTATATGATTTCCGCCATTGTTTATATGAAATATCAATTTGTCTACGTGTTTGCGTGAATTTCATCTGGTTGGTTGAGTTGCTGCCATAATGTGTGCAGCTACGGTTGGATGGCGTAATTTGCGGGTCGCCAGTCGGTCTGTGGGTGGCTCGGGTGGCGTCGTGGGACAAAAAAAACACAGCTCGTGCGAGCTCGTCTCCAACATGCGCGCTGGAGGATGCATGACAGCATGAGCACCCGAGCCGTTCCTCGTTCATCTTTGGCAAAGGCATCGGTGGACAAAAGAGTCGCCAATATTTTGGCTACCCCGGGCAAGATCCAAACAGCCCCTCCCAACAGATTCAAATCCCTCGTTCGCCATGGAATTTTTTCATGTGTTGTTTTCATGGACTAGCAAGATGCCCGTGCATTGCACGAAACATCAAGATGCATTTTTTGCAAACTCCCGCATGCATGCAAGGGATAGTTAATGTCCCCCTTTCCTAGTACCATGAGGCAAACACCATTAATATTGCATCGATTAGTGTTAGTGGCCTTATATATCTGCAAATTGTAATTTTGATAGTGGCCCCTTGTATATAAAAATGGAGGGAGAAAGATGAGAGATAAGGTGAGGAGGAGTGGGGCGTGGTGGTGACGGGTGGTCAGACTGGGCGGAGGCATGGGGATGGACAGTGCATTATGTCTAGGTTTGTATCTCTCTCGCACACACCCACGTAGGTGGGGGACGTGCAAGAAGAGAAGAGGTGCACGCACGGCGCACGTACTCCCGTCTCTTTCCCAACCACACCCGCTTGGGAACACGGCGGAGCTCATTTCTGTACGAAAAGGCAGCCCACATGGTAATTTGACACGTGTACTGGTTTTCCACTTGGTGGAGGGAGGATCGTCTACCACGGGTGAACAAACAAATTGCGACTTGACGTGTTATGTTAAAAAAGAGGCAAACCATGTGGGGCCTAGCTTAGAGGCAAGGCTCTATACACTGGAGTACTTTTGATGTGTCCCATCAACTCGTAGAACGAGGAGAAGATTGCTTAGTACACCGTCTCCCCCGCCCACGGGCGCGGTGGCTCGCAGGATGAGGTAAAGCTTGCTTACGAGTAGTAGTAGTACTACTAATGTACGCCTTACGCCCGCTCCCTCGCCCACGCATGCGGTGGCTCGCAGAACGAGGAGAAAATTTTACTACTCCCTCCGTTTACTCCTCGTCCCTACTACGTACCTTTGTTAGAAAGATTATCATATTGTTTCGAATATATATGTCCTTTAATACTTACTCCATTTACTTATACAAGGCCACTATAAAAAAATACATTTTGCATCTATACAAAGCCACAAATAGTAATGGAGACAAAAGTTACTACTCCCTCCTTTCCAGTTTATGTCTCAATTTCAAAATCTCTCCAACCAAGGTAGACGGTGAGTGGTCGAATAATTTCGTAGTTTGCACAAGTAATTAGTACGCTCGTTTTTCTCAAGAAGTTATGTTTACCGAGGCATTAATTAGAACGAATGCATGAATGACCACTAAATTTCCATGAACTTCTACATGCATTGGTGAGTTTCCTCTTGACACTACTTGCATCGGGTGATCTAATGCACCTCAAAATCCAACATGTAATGGTACTACTACTAGTAGTAGAATTGAGACTTATCAAACGGAAAAACGAATGTTTTTTTAGATGATCCCTATAAACCCTAGTTGGTACGTACTTCGTAAAAACAGATTTTTCCAAAACTAAGTTGTTCTCTTTCATGAATTCTATAGTATACTTCTTCGTCGACCTTCCCTTTGATGAATTCTGTACTTCCTGTCGCCGAGATGTGGGACATATAGCAACCGGGTCGACGTGTCAAGCACCAAATAACAGTGCAGAACAGCAGGGGGGACGCACCCCACTCGTACCGGCCCAGTAGTAGTAATGAGCAATGAGACGTCAAATCACAATGCCGCACCTTCCCAGACGGACGAAGCAACCATTATTTTACACTTCGGTTCGCCATCATCTCAAACCACGTAGTATTGCTTCTGCCTCAAGAGGGACACGCACATCGCCTTGGTACATCATGACATGTGGGACTTCATGATAGGCCATGCTCCCCTGTCGATCGCTCGGTAAAATCACCTCATTTTTACTATACTTCCTCCGTATCGGTTTACTACATGGCATGCACGTCGTTCTAAGTTGAGAATTTAGCTGGCTATATATATGTGATGAACAGTACTCTAGCCTTTTAAAAAATGTATACTTTTGTACAGTAGTAGTATCGATGGATTGCGCCATGGAGCAAAATTAGAAATTAAAAAAAAGGTGGTACATATAGAGAGCGCTCGTCGCCAAATTATGCATATAGTACTATTAAAAAAGCTAGTACGTGCTTAATTGGGGTGTTAAATTCTATTAAAGAAATACTAGTAGTATGTACATACTGAAGAGTTAAAGTAACGAGAAGAAACATAACATAGTTCTGCTGGGGGCTCAGCACAACACACCCCTCAAATTAAACTAAGCACACCTGAAATTAAACTATGCAACTAATCCGATAGACACTGCATTAGAACCACCATGAGCAATGATACTAACACCTTACTCACTCGAAGTCCTCGTCCACGTCCTTGACTTCGTCCTTGTCCCTCTTCATCTTGGCCGATACTTCTTTGCTTGAACCGCACACTTGGCTCTTGCTCTTCATCCAACCCTTGTAGATATTGAAACAAAGGTAGACATCCATTGCAACGTAGTGGATGTGGTCTATATCTAGTACATTTCGCTGCCATGCATGACGATGAAACGTGTAATGAGGTTTCTCCAGTTTACGGTATGAAGGATGAACCATGGCTCGTGCCAGGGTCAGCATTGAAGGCTGGCCACCGGAGGGCAGTAGCCGATTCTTCTGGAGGTCGAAGGTGTTGCCTACAACGAGGCCTATCCGACCCAGGACTTCTTTGTCGTTCGTAAAGTCTACAGTAACGAATTTGACTAGGTTGCTCTCGAGGAAGTTCTTAAAATCCAGGCATTCAACGTCGGCATGGCATAAGTGGTAGACCAAGCATAAGTCATGCACGCAAACCTGGATCATGGTGGGCTTCTTGCTCTCTTCCTCCTTTAGATCCTTCTCTCGTCCCAGGACTGTGGTGTACTCAACATCTAACCAAGCTGCCCACTCATCATCTGAGTTTTCGAACATGCATATGAAGCGAGAAAGGCATCCTTTCACCATCGCGGAAGAACGGGTGTAGATGACGTCGAACTCATCGCTGGTGATGGTTCTAACCTTGTACTCACCGCCAATCATGGAGATTTGGGACGCCATGGATTTGGGAGGAGGGTTAGGATTAGTGGAACCGTTGTAATGTGAAAGGATGGGACGACTTGGAGCGAACCGCCGTAATATTAAAGGACGTGCAGGGACGAGTAGGAGCAAACAGCCAGCGTGCGAACGGCAGGGTAGTGGCTTTCCATTCTCCCATCATACGGGCTTCCGAGAGCCCTTGGATCTGAGATCGAATGGTTGCATGGCGTGATTCTAGACCTATGGGTGAATATCCTATCCTGGAGGGTTATTCTGCAAATTTTCAGCAACTTAGCATGTGACCGTTCGATCTCAGATCCAAGGGCTGCCAGCAGCCCGTATCATGGTCGCGCCTACCACAACCATTGCGTCGCTCGCGCGGTCGCGCCCTTGGAGATTTAAAATGGTGCATTAGGCTATCTGATGTTGGCATGTCATACATAGTCATCACTTAGTCACTCATACTACAACAAGGTTAGCTATAAGGTTGTCTATAAGTGTATTTTTTTATTTCTCTCTATCTCTTTCTTCGTACTCCCTCCGTCCCATAATATAAGAACATTTTTGATACTAGTGTAGTGCCAAAAACGTTCTTATATTATGGGACACAGGGAGTAGTATTTATTGCATTTGCCAAGGAGTGACCTATTCCAATGAAATGGTGTGCGTATTAGTTTTTTGTTGCTAAGTTTGCTTCATTTAATTAGCTATAGACTCAAAATTGTCTTTTCACCTAGGTACACGTGCTTAGCACCGTTTCTTCCTTGGGTCACCGAACTAGTCTCTCTCTTCTTGGTCAACTTGCCACATCAGACTTTATGCCTATGTGGCAAGCTTAGCACCTGTAGGAGAAAGTAAGTACAATAGTGCACTTTACATGGCATTTTTGCATATGTGGAGGAAAGAGAGGCAAGGAAAAAGTGGAGAAGTGGGCTCTCATGCAAGAGCCAGCCTCTACTACATGGTGGAGCATTGGGAGAGGCACCTGTATGGAGGTGGTCAGGAATCGGGAGACTCACGCCGGTCTTAGCGCTGCAGTTAAAATAATAATGGCAAGTCAAATCACGGGGCCCCACCTGTCCAACAGTAACTCGCTGTCAAATCATACAACCCTACGTTTGCAGCAGCCTACTCCCTCGTCTTTTCGCTTCTCTGCCGAACCGACTAGGCGGAACTGCCCCGCCTACCGCGCAGGAAAAGCCCCGCCCTTGACTTTTAAATACAACTACATCCGCGTAAGAATCCAATGATATAGTTTTTGTGACATAGTAACTCATGTTTAGTTAGTCAAATGGATGACCGAGAACTACGTGCATGCCATATAAGCCGAGACGCCTAAAAATAAAAAAAAAACCAAGACGGAGAGGGTAGTTCAGCATGTACCCTTTTAGATCAATATAGTCGGGATTCACCAAGGAGCAAAACCAAGTGGTAGGCTGCTCCTGTCGTGTTGGCGTCGCAAATCAAGCAGGGTCAGTCCGCACACGAAATGGCGACACACTTAAGAGGACCCCTTTGGCCGACATGTGGCTCATCCACCATCTTGTTCCTCGTGCGATGCACCAAATTACAGTTCGGATCAGCGGTTGGAATTGGAGGCACCCCGGTCGTAGCGCCGCAGTAGTAGAAAATGAGCGATGAGGGGTCAAATCACAAAGCCCCACCTTTCCCGCATTAAGCTGGATGGATGAAGCAACCATCATTTCACTCTAGGGTGCAAGAGCATAAAGAAAAGAGAAAACAATGATGCGTGTGGCAGCTACCTAGGGCATCCTAGGGTAGGGGTCTCCACTACAGATCCTTTTTTTTAAAGCGCCTCCACTACAAATTGGCTTCTCCCTCGTCCTCTTGAAGGAAACCGATGATGAGTGCGGCGGTAGGGTTTGTAGGAGTACTATGGCATGCGGGGCCATGTCGTAGTAAACGGGTTCGAGTCGACGCCTTAAATATGTGTGGGCCGCTTGGTTTTACGGGAACGAGGCAGCATTTTGGGTTCGGGGACCAGTGGAGATATAGTACATACAAAAAGTTGTGGACGTAGGTTTGATTGAAAGGCAATAATGCATGGGCCCTGCATTTTGATATACCCGGGGCCGCGTGAAATTTGCTACTCTACTCAAAACTAGTAAGGTACACATGCATTGAACGCATGAGATTTCGAAACCAAATTATGAATAAATACACACTATAGCATGTAAAGCTTTGAGTCATATATGCATGATATGTAGATGTTCGTTTAGTTCTTATAGTTCATCTCATTCAAAATCAATTAGTTTTATAAAAATGTTAAGATTCATAGGGTTGTGCATTGTAAAGCATAAAGTAAAAAACAAATAATGGCAATTCATTTAGAAAAAAATCAACTATGATACAGAAGATTCTAGAACAAAGGAGGAGTGCTTGTGTTTTGAGGTTTGTGCATTATGCTTAAGTTCAACCATGCAGTCTTCTAAATTGTACATGTGGCAGATCTGGTGGAATGTTGATGATATCCAACGGCCAATAGTGCTTGGATTTTCCATCTCTGCACTGGTAGATTAGCTTCATCCAGCGACCATCTTTCAAAGTTATTGGCACACTATATAGTTCTTGTGCCATAGTTGCATGTTTTGGAAAAAATCTACTAGTGGGTTGTACTATCTATTTAGGAATAGAAGATGTATACATGGAAGTTGTAGGGAAAGAGATGACATGGAGCATCTCAATTCCTATGAGTAGGGATTGGAAAAGAGATGTCATTTGGTTCACATCATAGGAACTTTTCTATTGAATCTAGAGATGACATGTATCTCAATTCCTATGAGGAGGGACTAGAAAAGAGATGTAATTTGGTTCATATCATAGGAACTTTTCTATTGAATATACGCTAATGTTTATTTTCCTTTGAAATTAAGGGAGTATAGGAATCCATTCATATGAACCAAGTGGCTCTAAAGCTATAGAAATGATATCATGTTTATTTCCTTTGAAATGTGGAGTATATGAATCTATTCCTATGAACCAATTGGCTCTAAAGGAAAAAATCCTATAAAAATCATATCATATAGAGTTCCTATGATATTCCTCTACACCAAAGGATGGTTGAAATTGCTGCGGGTGATACGATGGTCTTTCTTTGTAGACTCCCCCCCCCCCATATTTATTGTTACCTCTTGAATATGAATGAAATGATATATACAGGGTATTCTACATGTGCAATTTGGTACACGAAAACTCAGTAAAAGTTTGCGAGGTTCGAATTTTCAATAAAGCTATATGCACTGTGTTTCAGAACGGAGGGAGCATACGGCAGTTGCTAACACTCACGTGGAAGATTTGTGTGTAGGAGGAGTGGCTGTTCTGTTAAATGACATGGCAAAACTGACACTATCGGATGTAGATCTAACGGTTCTTACGGCGTTCGTTAGGAAAAGGCTTGTGGCGAATGTTTGTCGGATAATGATTTACGGACACATGCATTGCATTGATACATCCCCCCCCTCTCTCTCTCATGCACACGCACCCTCACGAGTCACGACTCTCCCGAGTCCTCTCGCAGACTCGCACGTCGCACCCACCGTCTATCTGCGGGTAGACGTCACGCACATATGTCCTCTTCACACCCTACCCTCAGAACTTTTAAAAAACAAAATACGTCGCGCACATTTTATTTTAGCTCACACGTCACACACTTATACTATTACTCTTGCGGCGAACGTTCTTTGGGCATAGTATATTGTACTCTCACGAAGAGAAGTGGTGCACGCACGCACTAGCTCTCTCACACCCACTCGCTGGTACATGTAGGAGCACATTTTTTTGAAGCTGGTACAACAAAATCACTCCACTATATATATAAGCAGGAGCCTTAGCGCTTGCTTTACTAGGGTTCCTCTCGTTCACTCTCTCATGCTCTCTAGATCTAAGCAAGACATAGTTGGCTACACTCTCTCTCAGCTCACGGCTGGTCACTAATCCGGCCGGACAACCTCGACTGAGGCAGGGGTGTAGGTGCATCATTCACGCTGTCGTCGTGGCGAGGGAGGAGACCAACGGCTTCCCGCACGTCCCGATCGGCGGCCGTGCCGTTCTCTCCGAGAGAGCGCCGGCTCGGGAGGGCCTCTGACTCCTTCCTCCCTGCGGTATTGTGGCCAAGATGTGGCCTCCCGACGCCGTCTTTGCCACATGCCGACAACCCTCAGGTATACATTCCTTCAAAATGGAACACCTGCCTTGCTCTACTACCCCATCTCCCTTCGTGTGGATCTTTTTATACTTCGGTCCGCTATTCCAAAGCCACCTAGACTTTTACTATTATTAGAGGTAAAGCTAGTTCATATAGTGGACTCTAAGAGTTGGTTCAAACAGGGAAGAAAGTGGGAAAGCTGTAGCATGAATCTAGGACTTGGTTCTAAGTGGAAACGGGGGAAAGTAGTAGATACTGGCTACCCAACCGGTCTCTTGGTTGAAAAGACAAAGAAAGCATGGTGGATGGCGAAGGGTGGGGGGAAGTGGACCTATCTCTTGGTTGAAAAGACGAGGAAAGCATGGTGGATGGCGAAGGGTGGGGGAAGTGGACCTATCTCTTGGTTGAAAAAGGAAAGAAAGTGACGGGTGTTGGGGGACAACGCAAATGAGAATGAGTAGGTCTAGATTTCCTGTGCTCACACAGGAAAATGTCGCCGACGAGATAAAAAATGGGACAAATGCAGACATGCTGCCTGAGTTTTTGCTGCTCTCGGCAGCCACATCTGCCTCAACACTTTATGCCCCTGCTGTCCCTATGCCCATATCGCTACCGTTAATGTAAAATCACATGAAGCATTAAGCAATGCCACCTAATGTCACTATAAGTAATGGTCTAGTGTCGTCGATAAATTGAAGCAATGCCACCACCATTTTATGAAGTGGTTCTGTCTTGCTTTATTTCCCATGAATTGTTTTTTTGCAGTCACACTTAAATCTCACACCGCTAACATTGCTTCATCCCAGTGGAACTGCACAAATTTGATTGCACAATTACTGACCATGTGCTACTCTCATGACAGTAACACTAATGCTATGTTCTGCATGTTAATCTAGTGTCATTGTTGATGTGATGTGATGCTACTTACTTAAGGACTCTTCATACTGCCAATCTAGTGCCAATTATAACACAATAGATGTTGTTGTTAATCATACGCCACTGAAAATATCAGTCACTGTTAAAATAACCGTATTTCGTATTTGTGCAAACAGGGATGTCTGTCTCGATATCGTTTCGGGATGTCTGTCTCCGTATCGTTTCTATCTACTCAACCAAAAGAACACACCTCGGTTTTAGTAGAACTGCACAAAATGAGATGGCTATCCCTCGTTGCCATCGTCTAACCTCCAGTCTTCAAGGTATTCCTACATTGGTAGTAACTAAGGTAGAATGACCAATGCAATCTAAAAGAAGTTGATTCGTACGTTTTACTTCCTGATTGCAGTGCAGGGACGAGCGAAAACAACTGCATCCTAGTCTGGAATGCACTTTCTACCAGTTCATCCATGGACCGTGGACTAGCTGGCACGGCTGCACGGCTGTTTTTTGGACAGTTGCACGGACAAGAGGCATTGTGGTCTGCTTATTTCTGCAAATAGCGGTGCTTAAATTTAGTGGAATGCACAAGAATTTCACCTGGTCAGTACACTACATGGTTCATTTGAGCAATCCAGCTGAGACCACAATTATAATTGGTTATTTCGGAATGAGAGAACCTAACCCTGGATGGTGGCAACAAGAAAAAACCAGAGTGAACTCCAGGAAATTTAAGCCTGCCGGGAGGCCCTTTGCTTAGAGAAGTCTTGCTTGTTTTTTCCTGATTTGTAAACCTTCTCACAACTTTGTCTTTTGCTGTGAACTAGTATATGTTTGTTATGTTCTATGAATCATTGAGATGTATAAAATTGCTTAACCTATGCTTTTCAAGTTTTTTATGAAGACGAGTTTAATGTGAGTGTTCCACATGAGCGCTGGACTAGCGTGTGAACATTTGGAATTTACATTGTGGCCTCAGTTAACTGCATGAACCACTGTAACAAGATACATAGTTGCTTATATGTCAGACAACAGATTGTTGATTGTTACCTGGTCGATAGCCTAGTGTTGAAGCGAGCTGAGCCAATGTGCCGTGTTTTGCACAATTGCTTACAAGTGGGGTAGCACCAACAGTAGTTACAAGTACTTATGTATACGTCGGCGCACAGTTCTCAAAAGAGTGCTCTATTTCATCAAAACACACACTGCTCGTATGATAAACCGTGACAACTTATGTCTTACCATATCATATTCATGAAAAAACTAGTGATGACGCATCTATTTCGGCAACAATTCCGATGGTTCTCACATGATTCACGGGCACACAGAAGTAGCAACAGTTCCCATAGACGGATTCAAACAGAGTACTAGCCCCAGAGGGGTCGATAACAGGGAAGGTTCGGATAATTAGACACAATCCAAACTACTATTAAACACTAGCTGGGGCAACTATTTCATGCCTCGATCTAATTTGGGCTGGACACAAGACGGACCTTGCCATGAACATCATCGAGGACGTCCCACAGTAGCTCAATCCTGTGAACCTTCATGAAGACAACCTTGTGGCCTTGCCACTGATAAACTTGTTTTTGGAGGCATGCAATGTCATCTTCCTGCGTAAGCTTGACACGAATAGTATGCCTCACAAACGAAGGAGTAGCTTTGAACTTCTTGTGCTTCAGTACACCCTGGACAACACGCCTGACAACAGTGAGGCTGGTATACCACTCTTCATTGGTATAATCGCAAATGGCTTCCGGGATCCAACAGCCTAAGAACTCTGTTTTTCCAGTGCGTATATTCAGGTCATCCGCCTCATAGCGAGTGACATGTACAACCACACAATCCTTGTCTGCATCAGGGCTCTAATTGAAATAGAAACAAATTCAGAATTACTTTTTAGTATAAGAAACACAAGTTATTTAAACCACTATGTATAGCATGGCATTGAAGCTAATAAAATTTTGCATTATTAATCACCACATACTTAGATGAAAAACCACAATCGAGATCGGCAAAGAAGAAAATCACCTTGGG
>NC_041389.1:364589577-364592698 GCF_002162155.2 Triticum dicoccoides | reverse complement strand
GGGGGGGAGGGGACACATCCTCGAAGGGGGAAAACTGCTCCAGAAGTGCCACGGGGGCTATTGTCGGATTTCGGGTTCCGGCAGACCCTTGAGGTTCGAACACTAGGGTGCGCGCGGAGATTCAACCCTCAACCGGCTCGCTCCACGCCGAATCGCTAGGACCTACACTACAAAACTGAACAGCACAAGAGACACAAGATTTATACTGGTTCAGGCCACCATTGTGGTGTAATACCCTACTCCAGTGTGTGTGTGCTGGATTGCCTCTTGGGCTTGATGATGAACAATACAAGGCAGAACAGCCTCGCGAGGGTCTGTTCTTGGCTGGTGCGACGAACTGCTGCGAGGAGTTAAATCGCTCTATCTACTGGTTTTCTGGTGAGGGTTCTCTCTTGCTAGGTCAGGTCCAGATGCCTCTACCCTGGGGGTGGCTAGTCCTATTTATAGGCAAAGGCCCTGGGCCTCTTCCCAAATGTTGAGCGGGAAGGGCGCCAACAATTGGCCATTTTGAAGGGCAACAGCGAGTACACTTATCTTGACTAAAGTTGGTCCTCGCCCGTCAAAGGCTCTGGTGGTGACGCCAGCTTGGGCTCCACAATGACTTCCTTCCGGCCGTTGGGCTGCTCTTGGTCTTGTTGCACCGAAATGGATGCCTTTGCTTGATGCTCTCGCCTGCGCTTGCTCCCTTTGCACCAAAGAGGAAATGAGGACACTGCGCGGGCTGGCGCCCGACTGGCGCCCTTGGTCGTGATGGCTTGCGTCATGGGCACCTCGTGAGGTACCCCGCCTTGAACTCTCTGCCTCCTCATGAGCCCACCTGACGAGGTCGTGCCTGAGGAAGCTCCTTGTCATCCGCACCGCGAGGCTTGGCCCCTCGCGAGGGTCTCGAGCTTGCGTTGATGAAGATGGGATGTGTTGGGCCTCCTTTGAGCCACGCCGCAGGCCGTGGGCAGGAAAGTCTGGGGACCCCCGTTCCCAGAACGCCGACAGTAGCTCCCGGGCCCACGGCGCGCCCGAACTTGGCCGGGCAGAGAGGCGAAAGGGCAAGTGTGAAGCATCGCGGGCCCTAACAGCCTGCGGCCTTGGGCGCCGCGTGGCGGTTGATTGGACGTGGGCGCCTCTGCTTCCCACGATGCCTTGGTAACCGCACGGATTCGACAAGTCCCTGCATGCAAAGCGGGTCATGATTACCTGTGATCGTGGAGGTCGATGGTTGGCCTTCGCTGGCTATAAGTACGGAACGACGTGCGCCCTTCCGGTCTATCCCTCTACTTCTCCTCCTTCCCGGGCCTTGCTCCGTCTTGCTGCAATGGCTCCGATCCGCGGTTCTCCGTGGAAGAGAAGGGAAAAGCTCCCCAAGAGGATCCCGACCCGCTTCCCCCGAAGAAGCGGCCGGCCCTCTGGTGTCAGGGCGAGGGCACTCGCCCGGAACCGTCAAGACCCTGGTGTGAGCGGCCACCACCAGGGTTCCCTCTTCCCTTGTACGCGCACATTGGCGGCCCTGAAGGAGTCGACGCCGAACGCCACGAGCGGCGCTGCCGCCAACGCTGGCGGGTCACGAAGGTGTGCGTCTTCTCCCCTAGAGTTCACGACGAGGGCTCCTGCCAAGAGTTCGTGCTTCACACCGCCACGCCTCCTATGTCTTGGATTCGTCTCCCCTCTTTCTTCGCCTCCGTCGTCCGGTGGGGGGAATCCCTCGGGCTTTGGCTGCAGCACGCCGGCTGCGGCACCCTCGTGACCAGGGCATAGGTCGCGGTCGTTGCCCCGGGCGAGGTCTTCATGACTCAAGGCTGGGGCGAGGTCGCCCGGGTCTGCAGGACGAGGGGCGCCCTCACGATCCATCTGGAGTACGACGGTGCTTCGGTGATGTCCTTCAAGGTCTTCGATGCGGAGGGTCGCCGGCTGGAGTGCTGCCCGGGAGAGGCGGTCGGGACCCTGCTGCGGCAAGACAGAGGCCGGCCGACCGCTCCCTGGGCCGCTCCTCAGGCGACGGAGGCGCCGGAGGATCCAGTGACTCCGCCGAGCTCTTTGCAACTCCGGAGACGAGCGATGACAGCTATGAGCCCCCGAGCCTGCGCCGTTCCCAGAACAGGGCGGGCTCATCAGGCCGTCGCCGCCTCTGATCTGGATGGGGTTGGCGTCGGTGCTGGGTGGCCAACTGTTGATGATGGCGTCTGCCACGATGGCCCCTGTAGTTAGGACTCCTTAGGATTCGCGCCTTTTGTTCCTGCGAGGGGCCAAGAATATACCCCACGGGGGCTTGTAAGATGTTTGTAGCTCTGTCTGTCAATATGATTCTTACTGTGAAGCGGTGCGAGATGCTTATTCCGTTTTATCTTAGTTTCCTCCTTTCAGACCTCGCGAGGGCTTGATGCTCTGCACCGATAGGTCCCAGTCCTAAGGCGGCTTCAGCCGTCGCTGGTATGCCAGGTCGCGATGCCGTGGTCAAGGCCAGGAGGTGAGCGGCCCGAGGTCCGGTAAGAGCCCCTGAGTCGCGATGCTCAGGAGGTCCCCCTTAGCGCTCAAGCAGCCATCATTCGGTGAGAAAGGAGAGCGATGTTGCTAACACGGGATTGCACTTGGTGCGGGGGTGGTGCTGCGACAACCAATGCTTCCGGAGAGTGACTTATCTCGAGGGTCAGAAAAACGCTTCCTGGTGCGGCGCTAGATCCGTGCCTTGGCCGATGTGAGGTTGCTTGGCGACGCTCCTTGGAGGGACCCTGCAGGCTCATCACAGAAGGAACGAGGGTTTGTCGCGACAATCGACAGTCAGTTGTTAGTTGCTGTGGAGGGGCGTGAAAAGCCCTGCGAGGTGTATTGGGGTACCCGTGAGCCAGCGCGGGACTCACGGGGCCCTACCTCAAGGCGGGTTGCGCCTGGCTCTGGGCCTTATCTTCGAGTGTGTTCCTACAAATTTGGCCAGATGCCGGTGCTCTACGTCTTCGGGTCCCGGCTCTCGGGCTGGTCTCAGCCGTCGCTAGCATGCCAGGTCGCGATGCCATGGACAAGACCAGAAGGTGAGGGCCGGAGAGCCGGTAGGACCCCTGAGTCGCGATGCTCAGGCACCCCCCCCTTAACGCGCAAGCTGGGTTAGATGTCGAAACTCTACGTCCTCGGGTCC
>NC_041389.1:364577021-364589258 GCF_002162155.2 Triticum dicoccoides | reverse complement strand
ATGCCAGGTCGCGATGCCATGGACAAGACCAGAGGGTGAGGGCCGAAGAGCCGGTAGGATCGCTGAGTCGCGATGCTCAGGCACCCCCCCCCTTTAACGTGCAAGCTGGGTTAGATGTCGAAACTCTACGTCCTCGGGTCCCGGCTCTCGGGCTGGTCTCAGCCGTCGCTGGCATGCCAGGTCGCGATGCCATGGACAAGACCAGAGGGTGAGGGCTAGAGAGCCGGTAGGAGCCCTGAGTCGCGATGCTCAGGCACCCCCCTTTAATGCGCAAGATTCCGACACCCGGGAGAAAAAGGCATCAAATAACATGCATGGTGGATCGAAAGCATAGCCCTAAGATAAACACAAGAAGGGTACATGTCGCTGGGTCAGGCCCGAGCGGCTTGGGGATGATGCAGCCCGAGGGGCGCCCCCAATAAGGTAAGCTAAGGACATGAAATAAAAGGGATACATGCCGCAGGGACGGACCCACGCGGCCTGGGAATATTGCGGCCCTGAGGGCGCTCCCAGCCAGAAATTGAACTTAAAAGATGTCACCTGATGATGTTGGGGACGAAGGGGTGTTGGTGTAGCAGACCCGGTGGGCTGCGGGAGACGATCCTCACGAGCCCCCAGGCCCAGGGGCCTCAGGAGGCTCCGGAGGCGCTGGCGGCTCCTCGCGGGCCATCTCCATCTCCGCCAGGGCTACGGCACGCCTGACCTCTTAAGCCTCCAAGATGGCCCTCATGAGACGCTGGTGCGCAGCAGCCGTGCTCGGCAAGCCGTAAGGCATGCACACGTAGCTGTGGGGCGGACCCTCGCAACGTCCCACTCACGAGGGCCAGAGGCACTCTTGAGACGCGGCTCGGTTGAGCCCCGGTATGTCGATGCAGACGCGTAGCCCACCATCCTCGCCTGGATGGGGGGCCACGGCGGGTAGGCAGCGGCTGCCTCTCATGACCCTTGACTCCTGTAACTCCCAAATGGCCTTACTGACGAACTCCTGAGGGTTCGGCCCTCCTTTCTTTGCTCCTTCTTGAGGGAAACGTGCTTCGAAGCACGCCTCCACGTGGTGCCCAAGCGCCTCCCTCGTGACCTTGGCGAGGTCGGCGGCCCTCCAGGGGAGAGCCCCCGAGCCCTGCCTGAGGAGGGCGCCGGGCGCACTTCCCTATGCGATGGAAGGAGGCTCCCCCTGAGCAGGCGCGGGCCCAGAGGGGCCGGGCCGGATGATGTCTTCTTCTTCTTGGGGGCGGCCTCGGGAGGCCTCTTGCTGCCGCGGTCTGGGTCTTCCAGCGATGCGGCCTGAAAGGCTTGCTCCAGGGAGCACACTGCGTCTCTCTCTTCACAGGGCACCGTGATGACCCCGCCGCTTCCTGGCATCTTGAGGACGTTGTAGCCGTGATGGGTTACGGCCATGAACTTGGCCAACACCGGGTACCCGAGGATGGCGTTGTACGGCAGGAGAATGTGGGTGACATCGAAGTCGATGAGCTCGGTGCGGTAGTTGTCGCGTGCCCCGAAGGTGACAGGAAGGCGGACCTGCCCTATCGGGACCGTGGAGTCGTCGGTGACTCCGGAGAAGGGCTTGGTTGGCTGAAGCTGACTGTAGGGCACTTGAAGATTGTTGAACATTTCCACGGACAGGACGTTGAGCCCTGCCCCACCGTCGATGAGGGTCTTGGTGACTAGCACGTTGCTAATGATTGGGGAACAAAGCATCGGGAGGACTCCGGCTGTGGCCGCGCACTTGAGCTGATCCGCTGAGCTGAACGTGATGGCGCATGCCGACCACTTGAGAGGGCGCGTGGCCTCGAGCTTGGGGAGGACTGCATTCACTTCGCGGGCGAACTGCTTGAAGATGCACTGAGAGGCTGGGGCTTGAGCTCCGCCCAGGATGCAGGCGATTGCGCATGGCTCCTGGAAGCCCCCAGCCCCCTCGTCCTGATGACGGTCTTCATTTCTCCTTGGCTGCGGCGGCCACGAAGGGAGGCCTGCGTTCCCTTGCGGGCGATCTTCGCGAGGCTGATCCCTCCAGCCTCCCTCGCGAGGCGGGTCCTGCCAACGATCCTCGCGAGGTTGGTCGCGCCACCCTTGGCGCGGGCCGCGGTCTTCCCAACGTCCTGCATTCCTTCCTCCTCCTTGGCCGTAGCCCCGGTCGCTGCAGTCGGGACATCTGCCGACCCTTCCTTCATGCACGGCCCGGAGCTCTCGGCATTCATTGGTGTTGTGGGTGTGGAGGTCGTGGTACACGCAGTACCGACTGCCCTTGGAGGATTCAGGCTGATCTCTGCCCCGCTTGGTGTCTGGCTCGGCCGCGAGTACAGCAGCTCCCTTGTGCTTCACGTCCTTGGCCTTGGGCTTCTTCTCTTCGGGGTCCGCGGCAGGCAGCTCGAGGAGGGAGAGGCGCCCCTCCTCAGCCCTGGCGCACTTAGTTGCCAAGTTGAACAGCTCCAAGGTGGTGCACGGGTCTTCATGCATCGCCAGCTCCTCCTTCATCTTGACGTCGCACACACCGTCGGAGAAGGCTGAGATGATGGCCTCCTCCATCACCCTGGGGATCTTGAGGCGCGCGTTGTTGAAGCGCTGGATGTACTTCTGCAGGGTTTCCCCTGGTTGCTGCTTGATACGGCGCATGTCGCTCACGGTGGGTGGCCGGTCGCGAGTACCCTGGAAGTTGGCGATGAAGCGGGTGCGCATCTCGTCCCAGGAGGAGATTGTGCCTGGGGCCACAATCAGGAGCCAGGTGCGGGCTCCGTCCTTGAGCGCCATGGGAAACCAGTTCGCCATGACCTTTTCGTCTCCGTTGGCAGCCTCGATGCCCAACTCATAGATTTGGAGGAACTCTGCAGGGTTAGTCGTGCCGTCGTAGCGAGGTGGCAGGTCTGGCTTGAACTTGCCAGGCCACACGACGCTGCGCAGCTCGGAGGTGAAGGCGCGGCAGCCCGCCGTGGCCACAGGGGGCCTTGGGCGACGGAGAGCTGGTCCTGCGGGTCCCCATGCGCCGTGGCTGGGGGCAGCGCAGGGTCTTGACGTGCTGGAGTAGGGAGCGCTCGGGCAGCTTCTCGAGGGCGGGGGACTTCTTGGCAGCTCTGCTCTTGCCGCACTGGCGCCTGATGAAGCGGGCTCCGCCCAGGGGCCGCGCGCCTTGGGGCCAGGGCGCCTTCTTGAGGAGGAGGCGGCTAAGGCGCCCCAGGAGCTCCATTGCCCGTGCAGGGCGGGGTGCGGTGCAGCGAGAAGGACGGCGCGGGGGCGCCTCCGGTGGCGTGGACGAGCTCGGCGACTCGGTCGAGCCATTCTTCGTAGACGTCGTCGATGGGGCGGTAGCGTAGGAGCTCGTTTGCCACGATGAGCATAGCTCGGGCCTCCATGGCCGTGCGGGGCGCGCGTTACAAAGAACCAGCAGGGGTGAGCGAGGGCGTGGCAGTGCGGCCGTCCCGCCTCATGGATGGATTCTGCGACGACGCTTGCCGTTCGTTCCCCACCGGCCCGGTGGCGGCGTTGACGGCAGCTGACGGGGAACAACGAGGGCGCCCACCGATGGGAGCCGTCTGGGCGACATGGGAAGCGAGGGTGGCTCGGCGCTCGGTGCGAGCCCGACGAGCGTCAGACATGGATGCGGTGGTCGGAGAAGAACGAGACGACGGAAGGCAAATTCCGGAGCACCCCTACCTGGCGCGCCAAATGTCGGATTTCGGGTTCCGGCAGACCCTTGAGGTTCAAACACTGGGGTGCGCGCGGAGATTCAACCCTCTACCGGCTCGCTCCTCGCCAAATCGCTACGACCAAAACTACAAAACTGAACAGCAGAAGAGACACAAGATTTATACTGGTTCAGGCCACCATTGTGGTGTAATACCCTACTCCAGTGTGTGTGTGGTGGATTTCCTCTTGGGCTTGATGATGAACAATACAAGGCAGAACAGCCTCGCGAGGGTCTGTTCTTGGCTGGTGCGATGAACTGCTGGGAGGAGTTCAATCGCTCTATCTACTGGTTTTCTGGTGAGGGTTCTCTCTTGCTAGGTCAGGTCCAGATGCCTCTACCCTGGGGGTGGCTAGTCCTATTTATAGGCAAAGGCCCTGGGCTTATTCCCAAATATTGAGCGGGAAGGGTGCCAACAATTGGCCATTTTGAAGGGGAACAGCGGGTACACTTATCCTGACTAAAGTTGGTCCTCGCCCGTCAAAGGCTCTGGTGGTGACGCCGGCTTGGGCTCCACAATGACTTCCTTCCGGCCGTTGGGCTGGTCTTGGTCTTGTTGCACCGAAATGGATGCCTTTGCTTGATGCTCTCGCCTGTGCTTGCTCCCTTTGCACCAAAGAGGAAAGGAGGACACTGCACGGGCTGGCACCCGACTGGCGCCCTTGGTCGTCATGGCTTGCGTCATGGGCACCTCGGGAGGTACCCCGCCTTGAACTCTCCGCCTCCTCATGAGCCAACCTGACGAGGCCGTGCCTGAGGAAGCTCCTTGTCATCCGCCCCGCGAGGCTTGGCCCCTCACGAGGGTCTCGAGCTTGCGTTGATGAAGATGGGCTATGCTGGGCCTCCTTTGAGCCACGCCACAGGCTGCAGGCAGGCACGTCTAGGGACCCCCATTCCCAGAACGCCAACAGTTGTAACCTCAAACGGGGCATTGACCATCTCAGTAGTGGCCGTGAGCATATCTGGGTTCAGCTCGGTGGCTGCCTCCATCTTCTTGGAGCTCTCTGTCTCGTGGGGATCAGCCTCCCGCGTCTGCTCCAATATCGGCAATTCTTTGCCCGGTTCTCCTTGGCCCATCATGAAACTGACGAATACTAGGAGACCACTGAAAGGAAAACACAATTGCAATGACAATGAAACAAAAGAGAGAGTGAGGATCGGTTACTGCTTTGCAAAAGTTTTTTTCTCTGAACAAAAATATACCAACATCACGGATCCGCTTACCTTCCCTTCGTTGGGTGAGAAGAACGTGGCAGATGCGAGTGTTGCCTTTCTTGAAGACGGTAAGGGAGAAGGGGATTCAGCGAAGAGTGAAATGATGGTTGCTTCGTCCATTAAACTTAGATGCGGGGAGGTTGGGTTTTGTGATACGACAACTCGTTACTGCCGCGCTACGACCAGGGTGACTCTCCGCCTGCATACTTCCTTCTAATTTGGTGGATGGCATTTGGGCCCGCGCGCTGCATGGCCCGCATGTCAGTGAACAAAAGTATAATGACATTCAGTAGAGGGAGACGTTTCAATGACCTAGGAGGAGCCAGAAGCGGTAGAGTGTCTCCACTATACTAGTAGTAATTGTTTTTCTGGGCAGCTCTAGAGTGTCTCCACTGTACTAGTAGTAATTATTTCTCTGGCCCAAGACAAAACAGCCGATCCACACTAGTAAATAGTAAAATCAATTCAAAAGCCCATATATTTACTGAATGAGAGGCGCTACCCACACCCAGCACACCACCCCCCAAAAAAACCTGGGTGCTCTTCTTCCTCCTTGCTCCCACCCACCTCACGTCAGCTCGCTCCACTCGTACCCCCAAATTCCTAACCTCACTCCTACAGAAAACCCCAGCTCCCCTTCTTCCTCACTACTACAGAAAACCCCAGCTCCCCTTCTTCTTCACTCGCACTACAACTAGGCTCGTCATTCGTTACTCTGCTCAAATCCGTGAGCGCGACGCGACGCCCTCGAGGAAAATGGAGTCGGCTGACCCTAGCGCCAAGAAGATGAGGCTCCCGCCAGCGGCGACGCCTGTTGTAGATCCCGCACCCGGCAGTGCCAGGAGAAGTGGCGACCCCGCCCCCACCGGATCCCAGGAACCCGTAGAATCTTGGGTGGACCGCATCAGCGATCCCCCGGATGCCGTCCTTGGGGAGATCATCTCGCTTCTCCCCACCAAGGATTGCTGCCGCACCCAAGTCCTCTCAATTCGGTGGCGCCCTCTATGGTGCGCCGTGCCCCTTAATCTCGACTGTCATCTGCTATCTCTCTTCAATGATTTTGAAATCCCCAGAGCCATCATCTCCTCCCACCAGGGCTCCGTTCAAAGCCTCTGCATCCCGTCATGCTACCTGAGCAAGCATACCATGCCCTGCACGGTAGACACCTGGCTGAAATCCCCTGAATTCACAGAACTACAGCTGCTTGTGTTCTGCTATTCCCCTTGAAATCACATACCACATACCGAACGCCATGAACTTGTGCCCTCAGCACTGATGTCCCTCTCGCGGTTTTCCTCCTCTATCCACACCGCCACCTTTGCACTATGCTACCTACCAGACAATCTGGTACTAAACCTTCGACTCCCATTTCTCAAGAAACTTTCACTTGTGCGGGTTCGTATATCGGAGGCCTCATTGCACAGCATCATCCACTCCAGTTGCCCTGCCCTGGAGTGCTTGGTGCTTGTTTTCACAGTTAGAATCGGTTGTCTCCAAATAAAGTCTCCTAACCTTGCAAGAATTGGAATTTCTTTTGACGGAAGGCAGCTCATCATCCAAGATGCCCCTTCACTTCAAAGGTTGATCCTTCATTCTAGTTATTCACCATTGCAAATAAGCGTCCTCTCTGCACCTAAACTGGAGACCTTGGGTGTAATACATGATCTCTATGCTCATTTCAATATGGTGTTTGGCTCCATAGTTCTTCAGGTACTTTATATTATCATCTACAATTGTAACCATAAGCTACATTTTAAATTTCTGCACATAAGTTATATATCATCTTGGAGTACACATTTTGAACTAATACTATGTTCTATGCTCAATGAAGAGTTTCTCCATGGATGGCCTATCAATGGTGCTAGATTCTGTCAAGATCTTATATATCCAAATGAATAGTTTTGATCCGAACAAGATTATTGGCTTGCTACAATGCTTTCCATGTGTGGAGAAGTTGTATATAAAGGTGACAATTTCACGCACATTGGAAGCCCGCATATAGTGTACTAGAATTAACCGTTTAGCTGTTGCTCTTTCGACACTCTTTTTTTAGACCTTAACTATTTTCAATCTTCATGTCTATTTAGGCAACATGACGGGGTAAGAAAGTTATAACCAATCGGTGGATTCGTAAGCATCGGGATTTTCTCACTTCTCATGAGATTCGATTGAAGACAATAATGCTAGAACGATATGTAGCCAATCGTGCAAACACTAGATTTGTCACATTCTTCCTGCTGAATGCGAGGTTACTATTGTCCATCAGGCTTAAGTTTATCAGCAGCATGGTTTTGATAGACGGGTATGTCGAATAGCAAAAAAGGAGTTTCAGGTGGGCAAAAGAGCTTCTGAACGTGCCGGGCTTCTATTTACAACATAGTGTGGTCATAATCCAGTAAATTTTACGACCTAGGATGTTCATTCTATGGACCTGACCGATCCATTTGACTGTGACTGCCAAAAATAGTGCTGGAGTTAGATGTTGTTGCCCTTTTCAACCTGGGTTTTTTTGTAAACCTGATGAACAATTAACCCTCATGCTTTTGTACAATTTGTAAGCTGGAGTTAGATGTTCCTGCCCTTTTCAACTCGGCTGTGACTGTCATATTTTCTTTGAAACAAGGAACAGGGCTTGCCATTCGTTTAATTTATTGTGAAATATTGTAACAAATCCCAACCAAGGGAAATAACATCACTCTCGCCGGCTGCTTGAGCTCACTGTGCATTACAGAAGCCAAGTGATTAGCCCCCACCAGCACCCACAAACTTATTTTGAACTAGCACATCAAATGGGCTGTAAATTTTCATAGGAAAGGCTGCATGACCATGACATATTTGGATTTTGACATTTGGGACCCGCGAGGAAATAGCCTATCCAAGGTGGTGTCGACTTACTAGCCAGTCAACAAACGATCTTGCCTACCAGCCGTTGGATTGGCATCCAACATCTGTCGTGTATCTTCTATCTCTTGTCTTCTTCCTCCAGCCTCCCAAACCAAACCACCCCGTCGGCTTCGCCTGCTCCTGCCTCCCATGGCTGGCTGCGCCTTCGCCGCCCTACCGTATGTACCCTCCAACGTTGGCTAGTCCCTCCCTCTATTCCCCCACACGTCTTGTTATTCTCCGGCGATGTCAGCCCCAACACGCACCCGCACCTGAACCAGTCAACCCTCATACTCCCCTCCGCCTGCGACTGGACCAGTGCATCTTCCATGGCTCTTGTTTGTTCTGTCCGAGGCCTTGCCGTCGTCCTCCTCCTTGCGGCCTTGGTTCGCTCGCCATGCGCGGTGCACCGCCCTCTTCCGTTGTCAACATCATCAACAACCGAGAGGAACAAGGAGATGACTGTACGTGGAGAGGATGACAGTAGGGACCCGCAGCATCATGGCAGTACGCAAGCAAGTGCCTCTATATTACAAGCCCAAAAATATGGTTCCTCCTAATGGTTGGACATCTGGGGCTCACGCCATTGTCAACATAGTCAATAAACAAGAGAATTATACTATGAGCGGCTGACACTAGGGACCCAGCAGGTCGCGCGTTTTTTTTTTTGAGGAACAAGCATTTGTTATTTATACTAGTTTTAGTGACGGATCAGGGTAACAATGGGGTTGTGCGGGGGCTGTGGCCCGTCTAGCCAGGGTTTTATTTATGTTTACCACATCATGAGCCCAGTTGTGTTTTTTTCTTGCTGAAAATGGCTAGCCCATTCTATTTTTTTATAGAAATACCCAAACAAGGGCTACTTGCTTTATCGGCCCTGCTGGGCTGCAAATCTTCCAAGATGAGGAGAGCTTCATTCGGTTTCCCTAGAAATGGTTGTACATTTTTAAAACACATCAAACCGGGAATTAGTTTCAATTTTTTTTTCATTACAAGATTTTAAATTCCATTGATTTTTATGCGTGGTCAATTATTAGGATTTTATATTTATATAAATTATTTTTCAAAATAGTTTGAATGTGAATCGATATTTCTGGATTAAAAACAGTTGACCGCATCGAAATATGCAAAATTTCGTACACTTTTTAACCGTGGCCACAATATGGGGTGTAATGCTAACATAAAGAAGATGGACTCCAAAAAAATTCTTAAGAATTAGCAAATGGGTTGTACATTATTATAAATAATGGCATATGGGTTGTATGCTCTTTTCCATAGATTTGAGGCTGACTTGTGCGCCTACTACAGGTTGACGCGTATGCTTTCATAAAAAAAAGGTTGACTCACACGCAACGCCCTATAGACTTAGTCAACACACGAGAGTAGTGACTGTTGGATGTCCATCCAACGGTTGTCGTGCTTCTTCAATCTCTACTCTTCACGCTCCAGCCACTCAAACAAGCGTCGGCGGGACTGCATGCTCCCTCCTCCCGCGGCCGGCTATGCTGCCGCGCAGGCCTCACGGCCCCATTGTACTCCCATCGCTGGCTTAGCCATCCCTCTACTCACCAACACCTGTTGTTATTCTCCGGGGATGACAGACGAACCAGTAAACCCTTGTACTCCTCCGCGTGGGAAACAACTACCGAGTATTCCCTGGCACCGTCTCTTTCCCTTCCTAGGCCTCGCCGTCGTCCACCGCCCTGGTGCTCTCGGCGCGGCCTGGTCAACATGGTCAATGAACGATATCCATCGGAAGTGGACTATACGTGGAGAGGCTGACAGCTGGGTCCACGGCCGCACACAAGGAAATGCCTCCTTATTACGAGCAAAATAAAGATTCCTCCACCTGACAGCTAGGACCCACAGGAAGGGCCTCTGTATTTTGCGAAAAAACGTTCCCCCCGCTGACAGATCGAACCCACCAGCTATATCTTCGCACGCAAGGAAGTGCCTCCTTATTACGCCCCAAAAAATGAATACCCCCTGCTAGCTAGGACCCACCATATTGTTGGGCTGACTTGTGGGCCTACTAAGTTGACGGGGATGGTGGGATTTGTCAAAGTAGTGAATACTCCAGTGACCGTATGATGTCCATCCAACGGCCATAGTGCTTCTTCAACCTCTGGTCTTCTTGCTCCAGCCGCCCAAAGCAGCGTCGGTCGTGTCACCTACTCCTGCCTCTCGTGGACGGCTATGCTACCGCGGAGGCCTCACCGCCCCCATACTACTCCCACCACTGGCCAGGCCATACCTCCACTCACCCACACCCCCTGTTATTCTGTGGCGACGGCAGCCTTACAATGCAGCCAAACCAGTGAACCCTCGTACTGCTCTCCGTGTGGGAATCCATTGCCGCGTCTTCCCCGGCTCCGCGTCCCCTTCCTAGGCCTCGCCGTCGTCCATCGCCGTGGTACTCTCGGCGCGGCATGGTCAATGTGGTCAACGACCGACTTCCATCGGAAGAGTACTATACGTGGAGAGGTTGACAGCTGGGTCCACGGCAGCCGCAAGGAAGTGCCTCCTTATTACGTGGAAAATAATTATTCCTCCACCTGATAGCAGGGACCCACTGGATGGGCCACCAGTATTTCGCGAATAAAACATTTCCCCCTGACTGCTGGGACCCACCGGAAGGGCCACCGTATTTCGCAAAAAAGTGTTCCCCCCGCTGTCAGCTCGGACCCACCGGAAGTGCCTCCTTATTACGCACAAAAAAATGAATACTCCCCCTGCTAGCTGGGACCCACCTTGGTGGGAGGATGACTTGTGGGCCTATTAAGTTGACGGGGACGGAGGGCTTTGTCAACTTAGTCAATATGAACGATTCTAGCTCCAGTGACCATACGATGTCCATCCAACGGTCGTAGTGCTTCTTCAACCTCTGGTCTTCTTGCTCCAGCCGCCCAAAGCAGCACCGGTCGTGCCGCATGCTCCTACCTCCCGTGGCCGGCTGTGCTGCCGCGGAGGCCTCACCGCCCCCTACTATTCCCATCGCTTGCCAGGCCCTACAGTGATGACAGCCTCACATTGCAGTCGAACCAGTGAACCCTCGTACTCCTCTCCGTGCGGGCTTCCACTGCCGCGTCTTCCCCGGCTCTGCGTCTCCCCTTCCTAGGCCTCACTGTCGTCCACCGCCCTGGTGCTCTTCACGCAGCGTGGTCAACGTGGTCAAGGAACGACTTCCATCGGAAGAGTACTGTACGTGGAGAGGCGGACAGCTGGGTCCACGGCGGCCGCAAGGAAGTGATTCCTTATTATGCGCAAAATAATTATTCCTCCACCTGACAGCAGGGACCCATCGGACGGGCCACCGTATTTCACGGAAAAAAAACGTTCCTCCCTGACTGCTGGGACCCACCAGCTACACCTTCGCACGCAAGGAAGTGCGTCCGGGCAAAAAAAGAACGATTCTCCCCCCTGACTGCTGGGACCCACCAGCTACATCTTCCCATGCAAGGAAGTGCCTGACAGCCGGGACCCACCTAGTCGAAGCATACGTAGCGTTGTCATTCTGGTCGTGAACGTGTACGTACATACTGGTCGATGTAGAGGCGCACACGTGTCGTAGTAGAGGCGCGCACGTGTCGTAGTAGAGGCGTGCACGTAGCATGTACATGTACGTACAACGGCCAGGGTGCAAGAAAGAAAATACAGCCATGTATGTACATACGGGCGGGGTCTCGAACGCCTACTCATGCATATGTACAGCCAGGGCTCGTGCACATGGCTGTGTCAGAACGGAGAAACAGCGTCGTCGTCGTGTTCATGGGGAGCCAACCGGCTGGGTTGGAACGAAATGCATCGTCGTGTTCATCGGGAGGCCTTGGACGGACCATGCGATGGAAACGAGGCCTGGTGTACCACAGAACGGAGGAACCGACCTTGTGTTCGACCGGCCACGTTTGAAACAGGATCCTGTTCATCGGGAGCGGTCTGGCGTACCGCAAAATGGAGGAAACGGACTTGTGTTGGACCTCCTATAGTCGAAACGGGGTCCTGTTGATCGGGAGGGGTGTGGCGTACCGCAAAATGGATGAAACGGACTTGTGTTGGAGCGCTACGGTCGAAACGGGGGTCCTGTTCAACGGGAGGGGTGTGGCGTACCACAAAATGGGACTCCACGGGATACTGTTCATCTCCACCGTCAACCTCCTCCAGCCAACCACATGCGATTCTTCATCCACGGGATCCTGTTCATGCAGCCTCCACTGCACGCTACTCCACCGGCTACTGTTCAACCACCCCTCTCCACGGGCTCCTGTTCAACCACCCCTCCACGGGCTACTGTTCATCCACCCCTCCACCGTCTACTGTTCATCCACCCCTCCACGGGGTCGTCCTGTTCATCCATCCCTCCACGGGGTCATGTTCATCTAGCCCCAACCGGCCCAATCGATCGGGGTCCTGTTCATCGAGAGGCAACGCCACGGGGTCCTGTTCATCCACCCCCACCG
>NC_041389.1:364493514-364576784 GCF_002162155.2 Triticum dicoccoides | reverse complement strand
CCACTGTTCATCCAAAGGCAGCATCGATCGGCTTTAGTTAGCAGCAGTAGCAAAGGAATCGCTCGATCGGGTTCAGTTAACAACCATCGATCGATCTCTCGGGTTCAGTAACGTGTAGCCTGTAGTGCAATCGCTCGGGTTCAGTTAGAGCCCAACGCCTCGCTCAGGTTCAGTTAGAGCCAACCCCTCGCACACACGCGCGTACGTGTACGAGAGAAACGCGCATCGCTCGGCCCCCGACCACCCACTGTAACCGGGAACTCCCCAAAATTTTCCTCGCCCTCACTTCTACCACGGTTTTTCCCGTCATGGACGGCCCGAAGAATATCATGTAGCTGCGTCTCCGGCCCGCCCAGGATGAAAAGCCCATTTTCTATCATGATTTTTTGTCATAGAAGTAGGAGCCCACCACACCTATGATGATACCGGGTTTTGTCACAATTATCCTCATAGAAGTGTCATAAGTATGACAGGAAAAAAATTCTTTCGGCCCAAAATGTCACAGATGTGTCTTTTTTTGTAGTGTAAGGAGAAGAAGAACAATGTGAAGGGTGGTGACGTAGAAAAGGTCAATGTCACCCCTTCCAACAAAGTCGGCGACTTTGACCCTTCTTATGTGTTGTGTCGTGCTAGTCATGGACATGCTTATGCTAAATTTGTTGGTTCTCCTTATGAGTACATTGAATGGTCTATTTAAGTTCCTAGGACCCTTGTTACTAACATCAAAGGACTCATTACAAAATGGGTACCTAAAACCAAGCATTGATCTCTGGTAGGTGTTTGCTTCCGATGGGGGGTCATGGTTGCTCGATGGTGGAGCCACAAATCATATGATCAGAAGCAAGGACTTGGTGGTGGATATGCACAAGATCCCATCTATGCCCACCAACGTCGAGTGGGGTGATGCCTCGTCTTCTAAGGTATTGGGTCTTGCAAAGGTTGTCATTTCTCATGATCTCACGATCGAGAAAGTCATGCTTGTTGAGTCCCTTACATACAATTTACTTTCTGTTAGTCAACTTTCACTCATGGGTTTTGCCACATTCTTTGATATTGATACCGTGGCCCTCTTGTGGAGAAGGACTCTTTAAGTAGCCTTTGTTGGGAATGTTGAGAACGGTCTTCATGTGATTAACTTTTCAGAGCGACCCACTAAGACCGCGACATGCCTAATGGCTAAAGTTGATGTGGGGTGGCCTTGGCATCGCCATTTAGCCATTGTCAATATGAGATCTTTGCAATGTATTCTCAAGGGGGACCATGTCCGTGGACTAACAAATGTTAGCTTTGCCAGAGATCGTGCTTACAGTGCTTGTATCGAGGGAAAGTTACATGAGAAGGCTCACCCTCCCACGACTATCATCTACTCGAAGAGACCCTTGGAGCACCTTCACATGGATCTCTTTGGGCCTCCATCCTTCGATAGTCTTGGGGGTAGAAAGTATTGCTTGGTGATTGTTGATGATTACTCAAGTTACACTTGGGTATATTTCTTCTAGAGGAAGAGTGAAACTCAACAAACTGTCATCGACTTTGCAAAAGAAGCTCAACGTCAAAACGATGCAAAGATCCTGACAATAAGAAGTGACAATGACACCGAGTTCAAGAACTACACCTTGGATGAATTTCTTAGTGATGAGGGGATCAAGCATCAATATTCCACACCATACACCCCTCAACAAAATGGTTGTCGGCGTCCTGGATTTGGGGGTATCTAGTCCTGCCTGCATGCGGCCCACCACATGGCTCCATCGACGACCTGGTACGGCCCAGCTTCAACACCAACACCGCGAGACCCTCGCGAGGGGACAAGCCTCGCGAGGCGGACGACGCCAAGACCCCCGAAGGAGGTGGCCTCCTCAGGAGAGCTCCTGAGGCACAGATAGTTCTATGCAAGTTATCTCATGAGGCTCGGCTAACGTGAGCCATGACGACCAAGGCTAGGCAGGCACCAGGCGGGCGCAGAGCGCAGGTTTCCTCTTCGATGCAAGGGAGGCAAGCCATAGGCACGGAGTCCTGAGGAATCAACCAAAGGTTTCCACTCTGGTGCAATAAGAGCAAGACCGCCAGGACGGCAGGACGGAGGTCATCAACGAGCCCACCGCAGCGTCACGACCAGAGGCTTTTTGCAGGCGAAGACTACTTTTGTCAGGATAAACTCTACTACTTGTCCCCTTTCAAATACCGCCGTTGTGGAATCCCTTCCCGCTCATATTTGGGAAGAGGACCAAGGCCACTATATATAGGACTAGCCACCACCATGGGAAAGGGACCGAAATCAGAACAAGCAAAGCACCACACCAGCTCAAGAACACCTCACCTCCTGAGGCTTCTTCATCCACTGTAGTAGTTCATCCATAGCCCCTCGAGGCAATCCACCACACCACACTAGAGTAGGGTATTACACCAGAACAATGGCCCGAACCAGTATAAATCTCTGTGTCTTTGTGTCTCTTTGAGCTCGACGCTCTAGGCTTAGGAGCATCGCGAGTAGGCAGGCTGGGCACGTTGAGATCTCCACACGCACCCCGGAGTTCGAACCTTTCAAGGGTTGCCGGATCCCTAAATCCGACATTTGGCGCACCAGGTAGGGGTGCATCGGATCCTCTCTTTCAACGTTCTATCCGCCTCCACTCCTACATCTCCATGGCCGACGCGCGTAGTGCTTGCGCCGAGCGTCAGACTGTTGTCGCCGCCAGTGTCGCTTAGACGGCTCCGGTGGGTGAAGGCTACGCCCGTCGCGCTCCTTCTCCAGTGGCCAACGCTGCCATGGGCCCTGCGGGCCATGAGCAGCAGGCTTCATCGCTGCACCCATCGGTGCGCCATGACGGCCGCACCGCTATTCCATCTCTGACCCCAACAGCCTCTTCATCCCACGTGCGTTGCGGCCAAGTGGACGTGTAGGCCACTCTACTCACGGCGTGGGAGCTTCTTCTCTACCGACCGGTGGGTGATCTCTACGAGGTCTGGCTCGAGCGGATCGCCGAGCTCATCAGCGTCGCGCACGGGGGCTCTGATGGGCCAGCTCGCTCGCTACCTCAGCAACCACCTGCAGCGGCCGATGCCGCGCACGGGGCTCCTCCTCCACCCCCGGCCCGGGGCGCCAACATCGAGCCATGGCGTATGGCTCCACGGCGCGACCGGCAGCGCCCCGCACCGGCTCAGGGATGACGTGAGTTGCCAGCTGGTGCAACGTCCCCAAGGAGAAGCGCGCGTGCTTCCAACACCCCAGCACCAGGCTCGCACGCCGCCATAGGGGGTGGTGGTGTGCGTGCACCAGGACTACGTTCCACCCCCTCGACGACCTCCGGTGGCCACGGTAGGATGCCACGCATTCACTAAGAATCTTCGCAACATCGTCTAGCCGAGCAAGTTCAAGCCTGACCTGCCTCCACGCTACGACGGCACCGCAGACCCTGCCAAGTTCCTACAACTCTATGATCTGAGCATCGAGGCGGCCAACAGCGACGAGAATATCATGGCAAACTAGTTCCTGATGGCCCTCAAGGATGGCGCGTGTTCGTGGCTCCTGAACCTGACCGAGGGGTCGGTTTCTTCCTGGGAGGAGATGCGCAGCCGCTTCATCTCCAACTTTCAGGGCACTCGCGACCGTCCGCCGATCGTGGGCTACCTGCGCCGCGTCAAGCAGCAACCTGGAGAGACCTTGCATAAGTATATCCAGCGCTCCAACAACGTTCGCGTCAAGATTCCCAAGGTGTCAGATGAAGCCATCATCTCTGCGTTCACCGATGGCGTCCGTGATGTCAAGATGAAGGAGGAGCTCGCCATCCACGAGGATCTCTGCGCTGCTCTGGAGATGTTCAACATGGCGAACAAGTGGGCAAGGGCTAAGGAGGGACGCCTCTCCCTCCTCGAGCTCCCTGATGATGATCGAGAAGACAAGAAGACCAAGGCCAAGGACACGAAGCGCAAGGGGCCAGCCCTGCTTGTGGCCGAGCCAGAGACCAAGTGCGGCTGCGACCACCCCGAGTCAGCCAAGGGCAAGCAGCCATTCTACGCCTTCCACAACATCTACAGCCACAACACCATCGACTGCCAGGAGCTTAGGGCTCTCCGTGACAGGCGCCTCGGTCAACGCCCTGAGCGCAACGATCAGGGCTACGGTCGCGGAGGTGGCCATGGTGGAGGACGTTGGGACGGACGCGACCGTCGTGAGGAGTGGCACGACCAATGCAACCTCGTGAGGACCGCTGGCAGGACCAGCCTCGCGAGGGCAACTGGAGGGAGCAGCCTCGTGTGGATCGGCCTTAGGGCAACGCAGCCTTGCCTCCACCGCAAAGGAGGAATGAAGACCACCACAAGGATGAGGGGGCTGGGGGCTTCCAGGAGCCTCGGGCCATTGCCTGCATCTTGGGCGGCTCACAGGCCCCGGCTTCCCACTGCGTCTTCAAGCAGTTCGCGCGCGAGGTGAATGCAGCGCTCCCCAAGCCTGAAGCAACTCGTCGTCTCAAGTGGTCCAAGTGCGCCATCACCTTCGACTCCACAGACCGGCTCAAGTGCGCGGCCACCACAGGCTCACTCCCCATGCTCTGCTCCTCCGTCATCAGCAACGTGACCGTCACCAAGACTTTCATCGATGGCGGAGCAGGGCTCAATGTTCTCTCTGTCCAGACGTTTGACAGGCTTCAGGTGCCATACTACCAGCTGCACCCCACCAAGCCGTTCTCAGGAGCGACCAACGGATCAACACATCCGATCGGGCAAGTTCTCCTCACTGTCACCTTCGGTGAGTGCAACAACTACCGCATCGAGCTCATCAACTTCGATGTCGCCGACATTCGCCTAGCCTACAACGCCATCCTAGGATACCTAGCACTGGCCAAGTTCATGGCGGCCACACACCACGGCTACAATGTCCTCAAGATGCCAGGAAGCGGCGGCATCATCGCGGTCGCCTGTCAGGAGAAGGATGCAGTGTGCTCCCTCGAGCGCGCATTCCAAGCTACAGCAGTTGAGAACCCAGAAGACGAAGATGGCGCCCTCCCACCTGAGGTTGCCCCCAAAACGAAGAAGCTGCAGCGGGGACAAGGGTCTCATGAGGGAGCATCACTCAAGGACGTGACGCTGAGCCTCGCGTCTCCGGACGCGGCACCTTCACCCATCACATAGGAAGGCGTGCCCGGCACCCCTCTCAGGCTGGGCTCGGGGGCTCTCCTTTGGAGGGCCTCAGATCTAGCCAATGTTGTGAGAGTGGTGCTTGGGCACCATGTGGAGGCGCTCCTTAGAGCACGCTTCCTAGGAGAAGGCACCAGGCATGAGGATGCAGGCGTTCAAGAGTTCATCAGCAAGGCAATCGAGGAGATTCAGGAAGGAAGGGTTCTGCAAGGAGATCATCGCCCACCGCATGGCGCTGCTCCCTGCCCTGGCGACGGTAAGGAGTTCTGCGTCTGCATCGACATCCCCGGGCTCAACAGGGCCGCGTCTTGGCAGCTCATGTGGCCGTCTCGTGTCGGCCGATGTGATGGTCTGCCTCACAGCTACGTCTGCATGCCTTTTGGCCTGGCGGGCGCAGCTGAGGCGTTCAAGCACTACAAGAGGGATGCTCAGACGGCCTGCGCGGCCAGGCATCAGGCACTCCTGGCAGAGATGGAGGAGCACCTTCAGGAGCCTTCCGGTCTCTTCGAGTCTCCAGAGGCTCGGCACTGGGGCGGCTCTTTAGTGGCACGCATTTTTTGGCTACTTCAACAACTCTTCAGCAATTGTACCAGGTGACATCTCTGTAGTTCATTCAGTTTGTGGGTGCCCCCCGGGCTGCACCCTCCCCATGCCGTGTGGGTCCGTCCTAGGCGTGTATCCATTCCACATATACCAGAGCCAATTACAATCCTTCGCAAGCTACTTTTGAATTATTGACTGCCTGACCGACGCTTCGTCGCTAAGAACGTCTCGCGCCCTTGCGATCCCTCCCACACCCACCTCATGATTAAGGACTAACACGGCGTCTGTGCTTGGGTCCGTCCCTGCAGCGTCGCTAAACCCAAGTAGCTGAGCTCTGGCTCATGGGCAAGCCCCGTGTACGTCACCTCCCGTGGCTCCTGGTGCCTTGTTCTCACATGAGCTAATCGTGAGTGGATGAGTGAGAGAGTGTGACCTGGTGCCCCCGTGGCCACGGGAACCACGCACCGGTTGATTTTCTTCAGGATCATTGCATGAGAAGACTGGGCACGACGCTTGTGCTCGGGTCCATTCCAGCAGCGTCGAATCCAGCGGCTGAGCTCTATCTAGCGGGCCAGTCCCGTTCATGTCACCTCCTGGGGTCATTGGTGTCTGGCCTTCTCATGCAATAACCTCAGGAAACTCATTCAGCAAAGGCTGCCTAACCATCACACAGGACCAATCCAAGCATCTCTAATCAAGACCAGGCGCAACCCGCCTTGAGGTAGGGCCTCGTGAGTCCCGCGCTGGCTCACGGGTGCCCATATACACCTCCTCCAGTCCTGCCATGCAAGCCACGTGTCAGGGCGGGGTTGTACACGCCCTGGGGGCTCTCCTCAGAGGGAGCCCCCTCCCACGCACTAGTGGAAGCACCATGCTCCGCGCTGGCCGTTGACACTGCCGAGGAGCGGCTATGTCCATGCAAGAGCAGAAGCACTTTGCTCCGTGCTGGTGATAAACAACTAGGGGTGGCCTCATGGCCGTATTAACGTCAGGGAGCCTCCGGGCTCAATGACTAGCCTCACCGTGCTGCTCTCCCTCGGGAAGGTAGCGTGAGGGGGCTGGGCATGGGGGCTATGCTCAGGTCACGCCTGGCGTATCCGACCTCGCCAGGCCTCACAGGCCTGGTCTTCGTGCACCCCTCCCAAGCAAGAGCTCGTCGAAGAAAAGGTTGATACATCTCCGTCGTGTTGATACGTCTCCAACGTATCTACTTTTCCAAACACTTTTGCCCTTGTTTTGGATTTTGCATGATTTGAATGAAACTAACCCGGCCTGATGCTGTTTTCAGCAAAACTGTCATGGTGTTGTTTATTGTGCTGAAAACAGAAGTTCTCGGAATGACCTGAAAATCCACGGAGATAACTTTTGGAAAATATAAAAAATACTGGCGAAAGAATCAAGGCCAGGGGGCCCACACCCTGTCCACGAGGGTGGGGGGCGCGCCTTCCCCCCGGGCGCGCCCTCCTATCTCGTGGGCCCCCTGATGCTCCACCGACCTCAACTCCAACTCCATATATTCCGTTTTGCGGAGAAAAAATCGGAGAGAAAGTTTCATCACGTTTTACGACACGGAGCCGCTGCCAAGCCCTAATCTCTCTCGGGAGGGCTGATCTGGAGTCCGTTCGTGGCTCCGGAGAGGGGGATTCGTCGCCGTCGTCATCATCAACCATCCTCCATCACCAATTTCATGATGCTCACCGCCGTGCGTGAGTAATTCCATCGTAGGCTTGTTGGACGATCATGGGTTGGATAATATTTACCATGTAATCAAGTTAGTATTGTTAGGGTTTGATCTCTAGTATCCACTATGTTCTGAGATTGATATTGCTATGACTTTGCTATGCTTATTGCTTGTCACTAGGGCCCGAGTGCCATGATTTCAGATCTAAACCTACTATGTTTTCATGAATATATGTGAGTTCTTGATCCTATCTTGCAAGTCTATAGTCACCTATTATGTGTTATGATCCGACAACACCGAACTGACAATAATCGGGATACTTCTCGGTGATGACCATAGGTTGAGGAGTTCATGAATTCACTATGTGCTAATGCTTTGTTCCTGTTCTCTTTGAAAAGGATGCTTTAATATCCCTTAGTTTCCTCTAGGACCCCGCTGCCACGGGAGGGTAGGACAAAAGATGTCATGCAAGTTCTTTTCCATAAGCACGTATGACTATATTTGGAATACATGCCTACATTACATTGATGAACTGGAGCTAGTTCTGTGTCACCCTATGTTATAGCTATTACATGATGAATCGCATCCGATATAATTATCCATCACTGATCCAATGCCTACGAGCTTTTCACATATTGTGCTTCGCTTATTTACTTTTCCGTTGTTACTGTTACAATTACTACAAAACTGCTATCTTTACTTTTGCCACTATTACCATTGCTATCATACTACTTTGCTACTAAATACTTTGCTGCAAATACTAAGTTATCCAGATGTATTTGAATTGACAACTCAGCTTCTAATACTTAAGAATATTCTTTGGCTCCCCTTTTGTCGAATCAATAAATTTGGGTTGAATACTCTACCCTCGAAAGCTGTTGCGATCCCCTACACTTGTGGGTTATCAAGACTAATTTCTGGTGCCGTTGCCGGGGAGCATAGATCTATTCTTTGAGTCACTGGGATTTATATCTGTTGATCACTATGAGGAACTTGAAAGACGAAAGAACTAAGATTTTTCCCTCAACTATGAGGGGAGGTAAGGAACTGCCATCTAGCTCTGCACTAGATTCTCCTTCTGTTTTGAGTAAGCTTGCGACACCTAAACCTGCTACTGCTATGAATTCTGATATGTTGCATGTTATTGATGATGCCACTTTTGTTATGCATGATACTTATAATGAAACTACTTCTGTGCGTGATACTACTTTGCCATTAGGTGAATTTCTTGATGAACAACTTGCTAGGGTTAGAGAGAATGAAATTATTGAAGATGCTATTATTGATGATAGTGATGACGAAAGTTCTCCCCCTGATTATGAATTACCTGTTGTTCTTGAGGGCTATGTTATGGATGAGGAAGTTGCTAGAGCTATCTTTGCTTGCAAAGATAGATATGATCTTAAGAAGTTATTAGCTAAATGGAAGCAACAATCTCTTAACCTGACCCCGCTTTTGCTACTTCACCTATCTATGTTACTGATAAGGATTATGAATTCTCTGTTGATCCGGAAATAATTACTTTGGTTGAATCTGATCCTTTATGGCCTTGAATCTGAAACTGTTGTGGCACATCTTACCAAGTTAAATGATATAGCCACCCTGTTTACTAATGATGAGAAGTCTCGCTATTATTATATCCTTAAGATATTTCCATTCTCATTAAAGGGTGATGCTAAGACTTGGTTTAATTCTCTTGATCTTGGTTGTGTGCGTAGTCCCCAGGATATGATTTATTACTTCTCTGCTAAATATTTTCCTGCTCATAAGAAACAAGCTTCCTTGTGGGAAATACATAATTTTGTGCAAATCAAAGAAGAGACTCTCCCACAAGCTTGGGGGAGGCTTCTCCGGTTACTTAATGCTTTCCCTGATCATCCTCTTAAGAAAAATGAAGTACTTGATATCTTTTATAATGGACTAACTGATGCTTCCAAGGACTACTTGAATAGTTGTGCTGGTTGTGTTTTCAGGGAAAGAACAGTCGACCAAGCTGAATTGTTATTGAATAATATGTTGACTAATGAAAATAATTGGACTCTTCCTGAGCCAATTTCTGAGGCAATTCCTGAGCCAATTGAGCCAGCTCCTGAGCCTATTCCTAAACCAACTCCGAAGAAGAGGGGAGTTCTATTTCTCAGTCCTGAAGATATGCAAGAAGCAAAGAAATCAATGAAAGAAAAAGGTATTAAAGCTAAAGAATTTAAGAATTTACCACCTATTGAAGAAATACATGGTCTTAATATACCGCCTATTGAAGAAACACATTGTCTTGATAACCCGACACAGGTAGTAAATGTAAATTCTCTCTATAGATATGATAAAGTTGAAATCCCATCTACTAAGTTTCATAGCCCATGCTTAGATGAATTTGATGACTTTATGGCTAGACAAGAAAGTTTTAATGCTTATGTTGGTAGAGAATTAAAGAATAATGCTTTCGAAATAGGACGCTTGAGTGATTATATGGCTAGAGTTAAAGGTGAACTCAAACTCATTAGCAAATATGCTTGTATGGTTACCACTCAAGCTGAGCAAGTACTTAAAGCTCAAAGTGATTTGCTCGATGAATTAAATAATAAACATGACTTTGCTATTAGAGTGGCTACTAGAACTGGTAGAATGACTCAGGAACCTTTGTATCCTGAAGGCCACCCTAAGAGAATCGAGCAGGATTCTCAGAGAAATAATTTAGAGGCACCTAGTTCTTCCAAAAAGAAGAAAAGGAAAAATGATAGGACTTTGCATGCTTCTAGTGAACCTGTTATAGGCACACATGAGAATCCCAATGATATTTCTATTTTTGATGCTGAAACACAATCGGGTGATGAACATGAACCTAGTGATAATGTTAATGATAATGTTCATGTTGATGCTCAACCTAGCAAAAATAATGATGTAGAGATTGAACCTGTTGTTGATCTTGTTAACCCACAATCAAAGAATCAACGTTATGATAAGAGAGATTTTGTTGCTAGGAAGCACGGCAGAGAAAGAGAACCATGGGTTCAGAAACCCATGCCCTTTCCTCCTAAACCATCCAAGACAAAGGATGATGAGGACTTTGAGCGCTTTGCTGAAATGATTAGACCTATCTTCTTACGTATGCGCTTAACTGATATGCTTAATTTAAATCCTTATGCTAAGTACATGAAGGATATCATTACAAATAAAAGAAAGATATCGGAAGCTGAAATTTCCACCATGCTTTCTAATTATACCTTTAAGGGTGGATACCAAAGAAACTTGGAGATCCGGGAGTACCAACTATACCATGCTCCATTAAAAGAAATTATGTTAAAACTGCTTTATGTGATCTTGGAGCCGGTGTTAGTGTTGTACCTCTCTCTTTATATCGTAGACTTGAATTGAATAAGTTGACACTTACTGAAATATCTTGGCAAATGGCTGATAAATCAATTGTCATACCTGTCGGTATTTGTGAGGACGCGCTTGTTGTGGTTGCAAATGTCACTATCTTAACGGACTTTGTTATTCTTGATATTCCCGAGGACGATAGTATGTCGATTATCCTTGGTAGACCCTTTTTGAATACTGCAGGGGCTGTTATTGATTGCAACAAAGGCAATGTCACTTTTCATGTTAATGGTAATGAGCATACGGTACACATTCCGAGGAAACAATCTCAAGTCCATAACATCAATTCTATTGGAAAAGTTCCAACTATCATTATTGGAGGTTTTGAATTTCCTCTTCCTACTGTCAAGAAAAAGTATGATATTCTTATTGTTGGGGATGTTCATATCCCCGTTGAGGTAACCTAGTGTTATTCGAAATTTATCAGGTTCCATATTATTCGGAATGAGTTTGTTAACAAGACTTGATCAACCTTGTTAATGGATTCATTTTGATGATCATGAGATGGATGAAACTAGAAGGCACAACCTTGTGTACCCTCTTTTTACTTTCTGTTATTTAGATTAAATAAAGAAAAAAATAGTATTATCTATCTATTTTCTGATTTATCCATGCAATAAAAAATATCCCGAAAATAAAAGTGCTCCAAATGCCCTGCAAATTTAGTATGATTTTTATGGAATATTTGAGAATTTTAGGCACTAAAAACACCGCAGGGGGGCAAGCACCTGGCCACGAGGGTGGAGGGCGCGCCCACACCCCCTGGGTGAGCCCCCCTGTCTCGTGGGCCCATGGTGGCCCCCCTCCACTTATTCCTGCACTCACACACTCCATCTTCTTCCCAAAAAATCCCCATCCAGCTCAAGCACGAGTTCTAGCTCATTTTGCTGTGATTTTCGATCTCCTTGCTCAAAGCTCCATTCACAAAACTGCTTTGAGAGATTGTTGCTGGTATGTGACTTCTCCATTGATCCAATTAGCTTTTGTTCTAGTACTTTATTCATTGCAAATTTTTGCTGCATAGGTGACCCTGTTCTTGAGCTTGCATGTTAAATTTATGAGGTCCCAAGTAATTCCAATGCATGATATAGGCTCTAGGCACTTGTAGGAGTAGTTGCTACCAATCTTGTTTGGTTTTATTCACTTTTATTTTGAAGTTACTAAAAATTTCAGAAATTTTCAGAAAATGATAAGGAGATTTTTGAGGGGCTCTTCTAGCCAAGGCTCCCAGGAAAAACAAGCTAAAGAGAAGGAAAAGGCCAAGTATAATCTTCCTCGCGTAGCGGAAGTACGGCCATGTGAATGGCCTTGTGATAATTTCTTGAGAGAAGCCGGGATTTATGAAGACTTTTATTCTTTGATTGAAAATGCAGGCCTCACCGACTTCCTCCACGACCGGATCGATCAGTATCTCTTACTCACCAATACTTTTTTGCAAAACTTTTATTATTATCCTAAGAAGTCACCTCCATCAGTATCATTTCATTTATATGATGAATTCAAGGAAATGTCTTTACGTAATTTTTGCGCGGTATGTAAAATACCCTTTGAGGGCAGATTAGATGAACCACATCGTAAAGATGTGGATGGCTTTGTTAACACCATTACTGTAGGGGATCCCAAGAAGGGTTCCGATGCAAGAATCTCTAGCATACACTTTCCTGTTTTACGCTACTTTGCCTTATTTGCTAGTCGATGCTTAATTGGTCATGGAAATAGTGGAAACTTCAGTGTTCCTGATATTATTATTCTATTCCATGCCTTGTTCGGTGATAATAGTTTTAGTATGGGTGTCGTTATTGCTAAACGGCTAAGCCTGAACCGTACAAAAGGCCCCATCTTTGGAGGTATCTATGCTGCACGTCTTACTAAACATTTTGAGATACCTATTAGGCACCATGAGAAAGAGGAGACAATATTGCCTACTAACCTTTGAGATTAGAAGAGCATGGTAGCACATGAGTTTATTGTTGATAATGATGATAAGATGGTCCTGTATAACTTGAGATTTAATAAGAAACACAATGAGATTATTATCCTGCCTGCACCACTGTTGTTTGATTTGACTACAGTTAATTATCTTGTCTCACCGGAAGCGGTGTACGCTCATCGAGGACAAGCATCTGCTCCAAAGCCAGAGCCGGAACCTCCACTGGACCCTTATCATCCATCATCTTATCAGTGGGATCCGGAGGAGATCGCTAGTCAGTGGTACCCCGATTACACCCCTCAGTACACCGGGGAGAGTAGCCGCGGTCCTGGGCATTTGACCAACTTAGGCCAAAAGCCTAAGCTTGGGGGAGTACGTATTTCTCACCGACTTTACATTCATGTTTACACACTATTCTAGTTGTCGGTGCTCATACTCTTTCATTGTATTATTCATGCTAGTTTATTTTCTTTTTCTAGCTTTCTTCTTGTGTGTTTGATAAACCTTAAGAAAAAACAAAAAAAATAGTTAGTTTAATTTCCATGCTTGTAGTAGAAATTAAAATGAAAACCCAAAAAGATTTCTCGTTCTTCTTCTTGCTTGTTGGGAGCTCTCCCGTGTAAATAGTTTCATTTTCTTTCCTTTGGGGGTCGAGAGTAGAAGACCATATTGAAAATGCTTTAGTGTCTCTCATATGCATGATTGGATATTTAACATGGAGCCCATATTACTTTGTCTTCTCTCTTGAATTGAATGCTTGCAGATTCCAGCTTAGTCCAATGCACGTGCACTATTATTATTATAAACACCGTTCGGTCGTGCAAGTAAAAGGCAATAATGACGATATATGATGGACTGATTTAGATGAGAGAAGCTGGTATGAACTCAACCTCTTTTGTTTTTGTAAATATGATGAGTTCATCGTTCTTGATTCAGCCTATTATGAAGTAAACATATTTGCAATAACATTTAGAGATTATAGTTGCTTGTGCCATGCTTAATTAGCTATGAGTTATAATGGTTTACCTTGCGTGCCAACATGCTATTAAAATGATTGTGATGTGGTATGATGGGATGGTATCCTCCTTTGAATGAATTGAGTGACTCGACTTGGCACATGTTCACGCATGTAGTTGAAACAAATCAACAAAGCCTTCACGATATTTATGATCATGGTGGATTATATCCTACTCATGCTTGTACTCGGTGTAAATTAATTTTAGTGCATGTTCATGACTGTTCTCGCTCTCTCAGTTGGTCGCTTCCCGGTCTTTTGCTAGCCTTCGCCTGTACTAAGCGGGAATACTGCTTGTGTATCCAAACTCCATAAACCCCAAAGTTGTTCCATATGAGTTCACAATACCTTCCTATATGCGGTATCTACCTGCCGTTCCAAGTAAATTTGTATGTGCCAAACTCCAAACATTCAAATGAAATTATGTTTTGTATGCTCGAGCAGCTCATGTTTCAACTAGGGCTGTCTGTATCTTCCATCCTAGGTGGGTTATTCTCAAGAGAAGCGGACTCCTCTCCTCATTCACGAGAAAATGGCGGTAACTGGGATGCCCAGTCCCATGATCAAAAAGATCAAAGAAAATCAATATAATTAAACAAAACTCCCCCAGGGTTGTTGTTAGTTGGAGGCACTCGTTGTTTCGAGCAAGCCATGGATTGATGCTTGTTGGTGGTGGGGGAGTATAAACTTTTACCATTCTGTTTGGGAACCGCCTATAATGCATGTAGTATGGAACATATCGACATCTCATAGTTGTTGCGTTGACAGCGAAAGTATGTCGCTCAAAATGTTATTCATCTCTATTTTAAAATCGAGCTCTGGCACCTCTACAAATCCCTGCTTCCCTCTGCGAAGGGCCTATCTATTTACTTTTATGTTGAGTCATCATCCCTCTTATTAAAAAGCACCCGCTCGAGAGCACACTGTCATTTGCATTCATTACTATTAGTTTATATTGGGTATGACTTGACCGGATCTCTTTTACCATGAATTACAATGTTTAGTCAGTCCTTGGTCTTTAAAGGTGCTCTGCATTTAAGTTTTGCGGTCTCAGAAAGGGCTAGTGAGATACCATCTTGTTATATCATATTATGATTGTTTTGAGAAAGTGTTGTCATCCGAGTTTTATTATTATTGCTCGCTATCTGATTATGCCATTGATATGAGTAAATGTGAGACCTAAATGTTATTGTAAGTATGGTTAGTTAATAATCTTTGCTGAAAACTTGAATGCTGGCTTTACATTTTTACAACAACAAGAGAAAATAGAGTTTGTAAAAGTTTTTCTTTATCACTTTCAGTTTATCAACAGAATTGCTTGAGGACAAGCAAAGGTTTAAGCTTTGGGAAGTTGATACGTCTCCAACGTATCTACTTTTCCAAACAGTTTTGCCTTGTTTTGGACTCTAATTTGCATGATTTGAATGAAACTAACCCGGACTGACGCTGTTTTCAGCAGAACTGCCATGGTGTTGTTTATTGTGCAAAAAACAAAAGTTCTCGGAATGACCTAAAAATCCACGGAGATAACTTTTGGAAAATATAAAAAATACTGGCGAAAGAATCAAGGCCAGGGGCCCACACCCTGTCCCCGAGGGTGGGGGGCGCGCCCTCCCCCCTGGACGCACCCCCTTGTCTCGTGGGCCCCCTGATGCTCCACCGACCTCAACTCCAACTCCATATATTCCGTTTCACAGAGAAAAAAATCGGAGAGAAAGTTCCATCGCGTTTTACGACACGGAGCCGCCGCCAAGCCCTAATCTCTCTCGGGAGGGCCGATCTGGAGTCCGTTCGGGGCTCCAGAGATGGGAATTCGTCGACGTCGTCATCATCAACCATCCTCCGTCACTAATTTCATGATGCTCACCGCCGTGCGTGAGTAATTCCATTGTAGGCTTGCTGGACGGTGATGGGTTGGATGAGATTTACCATGTAATCAAGTTAGTATTGTTTGGGTTTGATCCCTAGTATCAACTATGTTCTGAGATTGATGTTGCTATGACTTTGCTATGCTTAATGCTTGTCACTAGGGCCCGAGTGCCATGATTTCAGATCTGAACCTATTATGTTTTCATGAAAATATGTGAGTTCTTGATCCTATGTTGCAAGTCTATAGTCACCTATTATGTGTTACGATCTGACAACACCGAAGTGACAATAATCGGGATACTCATCGGTGATGACCATAGTTTGTGGAGTTCATGTATTCACTATGTGCTAATGCATTGTTCCGGTTCTCTATTAAAAGGAGGCCTTAATATCCCTTAGTTTCCACTAGGACCCCGCTGCCACAAGAGGGTAGGACAAAAGATGTCATGCAAGTTCTTTTCCATAAGCACGTATGACTATATTCGGAATACATGCCTACGTTACATTGATGAACTGGAGCTAGTTCTGTGTCACCCTATGTTATAGCTATTACATGAGGAATCGCATCCGACATAATTATCCATCACTGATCCAATACCTATGAGCTTTTCACATATTGTGCTTCGCTTATTTACTTTTTCCTTGTTACAGCTACAATTACTACAAAACAGCTATCTTTACTTTTGCCACTATTACCATTGCTATCATACTACTTTGCTACTAAATACTTTGCTGCAGATACTAAGTTATCCAGGTGTGGTTGAATTGACAACTCAACTGCTAATACTTAAGAATATTCTTTGGCTCCCCTTTTGTCGAATAAATAAATTTGGGTTGAATACTCTACCCTCGAAAGCTGTTGCGATCCCCTACACTTGTGGGTTATCATGTATCTATAATTTTTTATTGTTCCATGCCAATATTATTAAACTTTTATATACTTTTGGCAACTTTTTATACTATTTTTGGGACTAACATATTGATCCAGTGCCCAGTGCCAGTTCCTGTTTGTTGCATTTTTTATGTTTCGCAGAAACCCAATATCAAACGGAGTCCTAACGGGTTAAAAACGGACGGAGAATTATTTTCGAATATTTGTGATTTTTGGGAGGAAGAATCAACGCGAGACAGTGCCCGAGGGGGCCATGAGACAGGGGGGCGTGCCCCAGGGAGGCAGGCGTGCCCTGGAATCTCCTGGGCACTCCGTAAGGCGGTTGACGCTCTTCTTTTGCCGTAAGAAAGCTAATTTTATGAGAAAGATCTGGGCGAAAGATTCACCCCAATCGGAGTTACAAATATGAACCTATTATGTTATCATGAATATAGTGAGTTCTTGATCCTATCTTGCAAGTCTATAGTCACCTATTATGTGTTATGATCCGACAACCCCGAAGTGACAATAATCGGGATACTTCTCGGTGATGACCATAGTTTGAGGAGTTCATGTATTCACTATGTGCTAATGCTTTGTTCCGGTTCTCTATTAAAAGGAGGCCTTAATATACCTTAGTTTCCCCTAGGACCCCGCCGCCATGGGACGGTAGGACAAAAGATGTCATGCAAGTTCTTTTCCATAAGGACGTATGACTATATTTGGAATACATGCCTACATTACATTGATGAACTGGAGATAGTTCTGTGTCACCCTATGTTATAGCTATTACATGAGGAATCGCATCCGACATAATTATCCATCACTGATCCAATGCCTATGAACTTTTCACATATTGTGCTTCGCTTATTTACTTTTCCCTTGTTACAGCTACAATTACTACAAAACTGCTATCTTTACTTTTGCCACTATTACCATTGCTATCATACTACTTTGCTACTAAATACTTTGCTGTAGATACTAAGTTATCCAGGTGTGGTTGAATTGACAACTCAACTGCTAATACTTAAGAATATTCTTTGGCTCCCCTTTTGTCGAATCAATAAATTTGGGTTGAATACTCTACCCTAGAAAGTTGTTGCGATCCCCTACACTTGTGGATAATCACGTATCTATAATTTTTTATTGTTCCATGCCAATATTATTCAACTTTCATATACTTTTGGCAACTTCTTATACTATTTTTGGGACTAACATATTGATCCAGTGCCCAGTGCCAGTTCCTGTTTGTTGCATGTTTTATGTTTCGCAGAAACCCAATATCAAACGGAGTCCAAACGGGATAAAAACAGATGGAGTATTATTTTCGCATATTTGTGAGTTTTGGGATGAAGAATCAACGCGAGACGGTGCCCGAGGGGGCTATGAGACAGGGGGCGTGCCCCAGGGAGGCAGGTGTGCCCTAGACTCTCCTGGGCACCCCGTAAGGCGGATGACGCTCTTCTTTTGCCGCAAGAAAGCTAATTTTATGAGAAAGATCTGGGCGAAAGATTCACCCCAATCGGAGTTACAAATATGAACCTATTATGTTTTCATGAATATATTGAGTTCTTGATCCTATCTTGCAAGTCTATAGTCACCTATTATGTGTTATGATCCGACAACCCCGAAGTGACAATAATCGGGATACTTCTCGGTGATGACCATAGTTTGAGGAGTTCATGTATTCACTATGTGCTAATGCTTTGTTCCGGTTCTCTATTAAAAGGAGGCCTTAATTTCCCTTAGTTTCCCCTAGGACCCCACTGCCACGGGAGGGTAGGACAAAAGATGTCATGCAAGTTCTTTTCCATAAGCACGTATGACTATATTCGGAATACATGCCTACATTACATTGATGAACTGGAGCTAGTTCTGTGTCACCCTATGTTATAGCTATTACATGAGGAATCGCATCCGACATAATTATCCATCACTAATCCAATGCCTATGAGCTTTTCACATATTGTGCTTCGCTTATTTACTTTTGCCTTGTTACAGCTACAATTACTACAAAACTGCTATGTTTACTTTTGCCACTATTACCATTGCTATCATACTACTTTGCTGCTAAATACTTTGCTGTAGATACTAAGTTATCCAGGTGTGGTTGAATTGACAACTCAACTACTAATACTTAAGAATATTCTTTGGCTCCCCTTTTGGCGAATCAATAAATTTGGGTTGAATACTCTACCCTCGAAAGTTGTCGCGATCCCCTACACTTGTGGATTATCATGTATCTATTGTTTTTGATTGTTCCATGCCAATATTATTCAACTTTCATATACTTTTGGCAACTTTTTATACTATTTTTGGGACTAACATATTGATCCAGTGCCCAGTGCCAGTTCCTGTTTGTTGCATGTTTTATGTTTCGCAGAAACCCAATCGGAGGGGGCCACGAGACAGGGGGCGCGCCCCAGGGAGGAAGGCGCACCCTGGACTCTCCTGGTCACCCCGTAAGGCGGTTCATGCTCTTCTTTTGCCGCAAGAAATCTAACTTTATGAGAAAGATCTGGGCGAAAGATTCACCCTAATCGGAGTTAAGGATCTCCGGATATAAAAGAAACGGTGAAGGGGCAGAATTTGAGAACGCAGAAACAGAGAGAGACAGAGAGGTAGATCCAATCTCGGAGGGGCTCTCGCCCCTCCCACACTATGGGAGCCAAGTACCAGAGGAGAAACCCTTCTCCCATCTAGGGAGGAGGTCAAGGAAGAAGAAGAAGGGGGGCCCTCTCCCCCTTGCTTCTGGTGGCGCCGGAACGCAGCCGGGGCCATCATCATCACCGCGATCTTCACCAACACCTCCGCCATCTTCACCAACATCTCCATCACCTTCCCCCATCTATATTCAGTGATCCACTCTACCACAACACGCTGTACCCTCTACTGGAACATGGTGCTTTATGCTTCATATTATTATCCAACGATGTGTTGCCATCCTATGATGTCTGAGTAGATTTTCGTCGTCCTATCGGTGATTGATGAATTGATATGATTGGTTTGAGTTGCATGTTTTATTATTGGTGCTGTCCTATTGTGCCCTCTGTGTCGCGCAAGCATGAGGGATTCCCGTTGCAGGGTTTGCAATATGTTCATGATTTGCTTATGGTGGGTGGCGTGAGTGACAGAAGCACAAGCCCGAGTAAGTAGGTTGTTTGCGTATGGGATAAAGGGGACTTGATACTTTAATGCTATAGTTGGGTTTTACCTTAATGATATTTAGTAGTTGCAGATGCTTGCTAGAGTTCCAATCATATGTGCATATGATCCAAGAAGAGAAAGTATGTTAGCTTATGCCTCTCCATCAAATAGAATTGCAACAGTGATTACCGGTCTAGTAACGTAGTCAATTGCTTAGGGACAATTTCACAACTCCTACCACCACTTTTCCACACTCGCTATATTTACTTTATTGCTTCTTTATCTAAACATCCCCTAGTTTATTTTTACGTGCTCTTTATTATCTTGCAAACCTATCCAACAACACCTACAAAGTACTTCTAGTTTCATACTTTTTCTAGGTAAAGCAAACGCTAAGCGTGCGAAGAGTTGTATCGGTGGTCGATAGAACTTGAGGGAATATTTTGTCTACCTTTAGCTCCTCGTTGTGTTCGACACTCTTACTTATCGAAAGAGGCTACAATTGATCCCGTATACTTGTGGGTTATCAAAGGTATGATGGTATGTTTGTACGTGAAGGGTGAGGGAGTCCTGGATTAGGGGGTCCTCGGACAGCCGGACTATATGCTTATGCCGGACTGTTGGACTATGAAGATACAAGATTGAAGACTTCGTCTCGTGTCCGAGTGGGACTCTCCTTTGTGTGGAAGGCAAGCTTGGCAATTCAGATATGTAGATTCCCTTCTGTGACACCCCAAAAATTTGGCCTTGTTTTAATGGAATAAAATTTTGCCAGGATTTAAAACTTTGAATTTTTGAGCTCCATTTTGATTTTTAAATCATTTCCTTCCCTGTTATTATGAGTTTTTTTCCCAGAGAGAAAACTTTTCAAATGTGTTATTGGACTTGATTAACCTCTCAAGTAAAACTTTCCCTTATCCAATATAACTAATTAACTAATTTAGTTGCTTGATCATTGTTTTCTTGAAAAATGGTTTTTTTAGGTTAAATGGCCTTATTTGAACTACAACAATTTGATAAATTCACTTAAAATTCCCACAAAAATTTGGAGATGTCATGTGATGTTTTTAAATCACTTTTATGCAAAAATATATTTCATTCATGAAATATTTTGAACCCTACACTCAATTTTTCTTCTCTGGTCCAGAGTGCATTTTGCACTACAACCTATTTAAATATTTCTTTAAAACTTCTACCAAAATTAGGGGAGGTCAGTAGGAGCCTATTATTTCACCTTGTGCAAAAACCTATTTATGTTCTTTGAAAAATTTGAGTGAATCAACCTCATCTTCATTCTGGACCAACTTGATGGTTTGTACAGCAACCATGTTTTTACTTGCTCTTTAACCCTTGATTATTTCTCCTACTTGTAGTCCCCCATGTTAAACCCTTAAGTCCAGGAGCATGCACCTTTTGGATCATTTTTGGTTCATGAAATAATGTCATCTATTCCCTGTCCAGAATTGAAATTCTACTAAAATTACACTAGCAAGTTTCTGCTTTTGGCCAAATAACCTCACCACTCTCTCTTGCATCTAAGGAGATCTTGATCTGGAGATTTGGGCCACCCCAAGAGTTGCTTAGAAGCCTTTAACATTTTGTCAAACACCTGGTGTGCATGGCCAGTTTTGACATGATTTTGTCTTTGCATTGTGACCTTGCACCTCGGATCATACTAGCATGTCCACTAGGATTCCAGTTGCTCCTAACCTGGGTCTGTTAATTGCCAGCCTCGACCGCGACCTCTAGCGTGCTCTGGCATAGTGTCGAACACGTCCCGTGCACGCCCGAAGCGCGAGCAGAGCGCGCATATTGCACGACCCGCGCCCGAGCTGACACACTGGCCCCACGGCTTTGGCCCGCTCTGCAGCACCTCGCCACGCACTCCCCTTCTCATCGCAACACGCCAAGCAGCCCCGCCGCGCCCGACAGGCCAAGCGCTAGCCGCCGCCGCCGCCCGACAGCCTCTGGTCATGTCGGTGCCGCCCAGGCCACTCCCACTCGCCACCTGCCCCTGTGAGCAGTGCGAGCTCATCCACAGCTTCGTCCCCTAGCGCTCGTCGCCGCCATGTCGCCCTAGCCACAGAGAGGCGGTTCGCCGGAGAGCTTATCCACGGCCGCCGTGGAACCGACCTCGTCGCGCTATAAATAGACACCCTGAGCCCATCTGAGCACGCACGCGACCTCAGGCCACCCCCATGGGACCCCCATAGCCCGCAATCGTCAGGGAAACACCGCCTTCCTCATCTCCGGCAACTCCTGCCGCCGCCACTGTCTCGTTCACTCCGGCGCCATCAGGGCTTCCCCCTCTCCGTTCTCTTCACCAAGAGCTTCCACATCCTCCCGTGAGCCTTTTCCCCTACTTGATTTTGATCGGGAGCCAACGCCGCCACAAAGTCACTTCGCCACCGAAGCCTTCTTCCGCCGCGGAGCTCGCCGCCGGCAGCTCACTCCGTCCCCGCCGACCCAACGACTACCGGGAGGACCGCCCCAACCTTACGGATCCATCCCCACCCTTGGGGGCCCGCGAGGAGCATCCAAACGCCGGCGACGATCGCCGGAGCCCCGCTCCGCTCGGGCAAAGGAGGGAGACGACGCGCGGCGACTGGTCAAACCTGACCAGTGGGCCAGGCAGGCCCACTGTCAGTGACACCCCGCGCCGTCCACGTGGTTAAGTGGAGGCGTAAAGCCTCAAGTACGCCTCCTCTGCACCGAAAGCGTATTTCTATCTGAATCGTTTTCTTTTCTGTCTTATTTTAAAAACAGATTTGACCAAATCTTTGACTGGCTATAACTTTTTAAATATAACTCCAAATGAGTTGATTCTTTTTCCTACCTTCCTTAAATTTGGTCTAGTTTATTTTAAGATTTAATTGAAAATTTTTCAACCAACTTTTTGGTTCTGTTTTTGAAATATGTGTTAATTCAAATATATTTTTAAATAGGATTTTGGGGAGAGAGAAGAAACTTTCAAAAGTTTTGGAGTGCACCCTGCCTTTCCACACATTGAAGGCAAGCATTCTGAACCCCGGCATAATATATTTGGTGTGATCGTTGATACATTTATAACACCACCGCATTTCGAAGGACTTGTTATTTCATGTGATATGATCATATGCATAGGTGCATGTTATTGATTTCCATGATGTGGTAATGAACACACTTGTGATGATAATCACCCTCACATGCCTTGCATGCATACCGGCAGGAACCCGGGAAAACCTCTGCCTTGGGTAGGCATGAGTTTGTCGCCGGTCTCCGTCGGGACGGTTATGTCTGGTATGGCATGGTAAGGTGATATGAGAGGTGACTCTGCTGGATGAAATATAATCGTTATGCTAATCATGCAGGGAATACTTAAACCTCCTGAGTCGACCGTAGATCGAGTCTTGTTCCAGTAAACCCCATACTTGTTTCGTACTACCACTTGTCTCTACAGCAAGTAGAGTATGGTTCAGTAAGTTGTCAACCTCTTTCCAGCACACACAGTACAGAGAGGCCATGGTGGAAGATACCGGTTGTAGCTGGTAGGCAGGCCACCTGGTCCGGGGGCATGGGTGTTTCCGGTTGGGACCGAGAGGGGAGGCCACCCCTTAGAGCGCGCGATATAAATTTGATCCCATGCTACGCGAGGTTGTAGCCTCCCCACTTAGAGTTTGCTTAACAGGTGTCGTGGGTGATTCCAGACACGTGTGAGATAAGCTGGTGTGTGCAAGTTAGGTGTGTTTTCAACAAAAAGACCGTAGACGGAATTAGTCCTGCTGGCCTAGAGAAATCCGTTACTCGTGGGTAAAGAGTACACCCTCTGCAGAGAATAAACCTATTCGAATAGCTGTGTCCATGGTTAAGGATTACAGTCTGGGATGGGTCAGGTGTCGGTCTTAGCGTCGGTCTTCGGGGGTGAAACGGTTAACCAGAAATGGAATTACTGCTTGTGACTTGTGATATCTATGATTATTATTATTGTTGACTAACCCGTGATATTATTGTTATTACCGAATATCTCTGGTATGGTTCTACCTCCGGGATATTCATTATGATTGTTTCTTTTAAAGCCCTTTATGTGGTGTCGCTCAGACGCCCGACTGTGGCATTTCTTTTAAAGCCCTTTATGTGGTGTCGCTTAGACGCCCGACTGTGGTATTTCTTTTAAAGCCCTTTATGTGGTGTCGCTCAGACGCCCGACTGTGGCATTTCTTTTAAAGCCCTTTATGTGGTGTCGCTAAGACGCCCGACTGTGGCATTGCTTGTTATTTGTTTCATAATTTTTTTTACTACCATGTTATTGCATTTTTATAAATAACTTGCTTGCACGCATCAGAGTTTCATTTATCTATTGTGACTGACGTCATGAGCATAAAATATTTTTAGCACATCATTGTTATATTATACATGTGTTCATAATGTTTGCGAGTACATTCAAAGTACTCACTGGCTTGTCCCTGGCTATTGTCTTGGCCAGATTATCTTGCACGGAGAGGAGCGACGCGATGCCAGCCCCGGAACCCACTCAATGGAGATAGCAGCCTCGCGAAGATAGGAATTAACCTGGTCAGCTGTTCCCGTGGGAAATGGAGTCCCATAGACCCTGACGTCTCACAGACCGCTTCCGCCATCAACCACTAGAAACCCTTTGTTGTACTCACAGGCCAGAATGGTCTTGTACTACATACTTTGTATTTTTGCTTGGAATTTCTGTATCAAGTTGGAGCCTCATCAGCTAACAGTAATCCTGGGGCTGATGAGCACGATGGTCTTTTCTGGAAATTTATTACCCAGAAAACCCGGTCGTGACAGACTTGGTATCAGAGCCAGGCTGACCATTGGCTAATCCTATCTTAGCCAGGTCAATAAACTTAGGCAAACCAACCCACCAGACCTTAACCAAACCCCAGCCAAGCTTCTCGTGCAAGATAGCCACACAGTGACCCAACTCCTTTTTACAGTCGGTGCCCAACCTATCAACCTAACCTGTCACTCATGCGCCAGTGACCGGCCCCTAAATAGTCCTTTCTCGCAAGCGTTCGAAGGAAGATTCCATCCTTTTTTCCTATAAAAAGGGCGCGCTAGCACCAAACCAGCACAGCACAGCCGCTACCCCAAACCGAGCCACAATGCCTGGACCTATAGTGCACAACGAAACCACAGCAACCAACCTTGGGGGTTTTGTGACCATCCTCGCAAACCTCACCCGTCGTGCCTACGCATTAGAGGAGCCACCAGAATATGTTGTGTATCAAGGACCCATGAGCGGTGAAGACCGCCAATTCTGGGCCACTGTGCACATTTACGGTAGGAGTCTAGCACCCGAGCGCCCCTACCGGTTCACCGGAAGAACAACTTCCTTTGAGCCACAAGCCATCCAGCTAGCCGCTCGAGAGGCTATAGTTCATCTCAGGCACTTGTCGCCCAGAGTTAACTGTCGCTCGTTCCACTACTATCCCACACGTGAAGGGTATGGTAGACCACCCCAAGTTGCCAATGGAGATCACGAGACGGACCCCGCATTGTTGCACCTAGTGCGCTATGTAAGTGCACTAGAGGCACTGTTCGACCAGATCACTATTGATCTAATCGCAGCTCGTGGAGAGCTGGTTCGTCGAGCCCCGGCGAGAGAAGAAAACGAGCACAACACCGACAACCCAGTCGTGCTGTTTGGACAACCGATCGAGACCCCGAGATCTGCCCCAGCCATCGGCCAAGGTGCTGCGATAACCCCAGAAGTGCTTCGTCGCCTTTTGGGAGCACACTCCAACGGGGTTGTGGCCAACAATCCCCGCGATGGTCATTCTCACTACCCCGACCCTGCAGTTCCTCCGCCATCTCCGACTAATCCCGGCAGAGAGACACGTGGAGAAGCCTCGACATCCACCAGGCACGCCCGTTTAGACATAAACGAGGTAGACTAAGCCGTATGAGTAGCACCAAGTTTCAATGTATCCTCGCTTTGTAATCATGCGACCGCGTATATTAACGCAGCCTGTCTTTGTGCCTCTGTTTTAATAGTAGCCTTGCATATTTGGTCAGCGCATAGCTGCATATTTTTCCGGGCACAACTACCAAAACCAACCCGACGACAACCACAGTAACACGTCTCTTTATGAGATATGTGTATCTCTGACACTGACCCGACCTTTGGAGCTAAGCTGGCAAATTTATTACCTTTCACCACGGTAAAACGACCCGGCTCCATTGCTATATAAAGGCCACCTTGTGACCTTACCCAGCAACCCTCACTTTGTGCACAACACTCACGCTTTTTCCTGTCATGCCGAGCCCCAGAATTCATCTGAGAACCCCAGATGCAACTCCAGATAGCTTTGTAAAAATATTGTGGGATTTTACCCGCAGTACCATGGGTTCTACCCAGCCACCCCAGTACGAGTTGTTCAAATCAAGGATCACCCCATCCACCTCGGAATATTGGGCAGCAGTACACATTCCCCCTGTAGACCCCAACCAAGATCCAATAGAAGTTTCCTTCGTGGGGAAATCTATGCCAACCCCACACTTGGCCATAGAAGCTGCTGCGAAAGAAGCGATTGCTCGTCTTCGATCCGCAGTACCCTTTGCCCGCGAACGAGGATATTATTACTTTCCGAGCCGTGCAGCACCCGGAGAAGTTACATCTTTTCCCGGTGGACGTATTGAGAGAGACCCAGTTCTGGCCAACCTTATCCAGTACATCATTGCTCAAGAGCATTTAAACCAGCGAGTGATGGATTATCTCCAGAGCCTCGCAGATTTAAATCCTCAGATTACCATCGGCAGACCACTGAGACCCGACACGGAGAGACGCATACATCGACTGGTCAACCCACTTCCTCCGATAGAAGAGGAGTGTATTCCTTTACCAGAGACATTTTATCAGGACTCCATCCAGTTACCATTTTCATTTTAGACGTCACTACTGTATTTGTTCTTTGCAACATTTATTTATGTGTGTGACTCATGCGTGATACCCTGAGTTTGTACGACGAGTCAATTATTTGGTTTCTGCTGATGTGTGTAGTTTTTGTTGTGGTTTATGCTCCTTTAAATTAACTGTTTTTCCCTCGCAAAATCCTGGAGTGAGACTTCTTTTCCCTGAATTGCTACACCTGCCACTTCACGACATGGATTAATTGATTTCACTCAGCACCAGGCAGCAGACTCACAACCCTTACCATTCAAACACATGCACTGTTTGCAAAACATTGCAACGGTGTTACATCCAGCTAATCACCCCCTAACAACAGTTAGCACCCGGCACACTCCATCTACTCTTCATGATCACCACCACCGCGGAGAGCCAACACCCGAGCCGCAGCGTCGCGATACTCGTCGAAGATCATCGCGCACAGGAGCACAGAGAGCCCCAGCAGCGTCGCCAACCCTCCGCATATCAGGATCACAAACCAGTCCGGCATCGCCTCCGCCATTAGAGCCTCGACCGAGCTTCTGTAAGCAGTAATGGAGAAAGAAGGAGGAGGAGAAGTGAGGCCAGGTGTGAGGAACAAGAGAGGGGCACCCCGGCCGTTTTTATAGCTCGAGCTCGGTGTACGGTGGGCGAAGTCCACCAACGCCGCTCATCGCCGATCGCCGGTGTTCGGAGTCGAATCCGCGAGCAGTGCCGACAGCGCGCTGGCCCGCGAGGTGAGTGCACGCTGCACCAGCAGCTAGCACGCCGCGCACTACCACGGTACGGCCTAGATGCCCTACACACTAGGCGTCGCCGGTGGAGAAAGCGCGCGGGAGAGAGGAAGAAGAAAGAGCCAGAGGGAGAAGAAGAGGAGACTGACAGTGGACCCCGGGTCCACCTGACAGCCAGAGGGAGCACTATACTCTCGGGTACGACCAGCGTATATTTAAATTTAGGAGTTATTCTAAATTTATATCCAGCATAGAAATCACCCGTTTTGTCCCGAACCGTAGGCTCTTCCACGGAGCACCAGTTTTCCCACTTTGGTTTTTCACCACTTATTGCCTTCTCACTGTAGCCACATCGTCATTACGTAATTATTTCTTAACACCGCTTTTAGCAAATCTCGAGGACGAGATTTTTCTTAAGGGGGTTAGTATTGTGACACCCCAAAAATTTGGCCTTGTTTTAATGGAATAAAATTTTGCCAGGATTTAAAACTTTGAATTTTTGAGCTCCATTTTGATTTTTAAATCATTTCCTTCCCTGTTATTATGAGTTTTTTTCCCAGGGAGAAAACTTTTCAAATGTGTTATTGCACTTGATTAACCTCTCAAGTAAAACTTTCCCTTATCTAATATAACTAATTAACTAATTTAGTTGCTTGATCATTGTTTTCTTGAAAAATGGTTTTTTTAAGGCTAAATGGCCTTATTTGAACTACAACCATTTGATAAATTCACTTAAAATTCCCACAAAAATTTGGAGATGTCATGTGATGTTTTTAAATCACTTTTATGCAAAAATATATTTCATTCATGAAATATTTTGAGCCCTACACTCAATTTTTCTTCCCTGGTCCAGAGTGCATTTTGCACTACAACCTATTTAAATATTTCTTTAAAACTTCTACCAAAATTAGGGGAGGTCAGTAGGAGCCTATTATTTCACCTTGTGCAAAAACCTATTTATGTTCTTTGAAAAATTTGAGTGAATCAACCTCATCTTCATTCTGGACCAACTTGATGGTTTGTACAGCAACCATGTTTTTACTTGCTCTTTAACCCTTGATTATTTCTCCTACTTGTAGTCCCACATGTTAAACCCTTAAGTCCAGGAGCATGCACCTTTTGGATCATTTTTGGTTCATGAAATAATGTCATCTATTCCCTGTCCAGAATTGAAATTCTGCTAAAATTACACTAGCAAGTTTCTGCTTTTGGCCAAATAACCTCACCACTCTCTCTTGCATCTAAGGAGATCTTGATCTGGAGATTTGGGCCACCCCAAGAGTTGCTTAGAAGCCTTTAACATTTTGTCAAACACCTGGTGTGCATGGCCAGTTTTGACATGATTTTGTCTTTGCATTGTGACCTTGCACCTCGGATCATACTAGCATGTCCACTAGGATTCCAGTTGCTCCTAACCTGGGTCTGTTAATTGCCAGCCTCGACCGCGGCCTCTAGCGTGCTCTGGCATAGTGTCGAACACGTCCCGTGCACGCCCGGAGCGCGAGCAGAGCGCGCGTATTGCACGACCCGCGCCCGAGCTGACACACTGGCCCCACGGCTTTGGCCCGCTCTGCAGCACCTCGCCACGCACTCCCCTTCTCACCGCAACACGCCAAGCAGCCCCGCGGCGCCCGACAGGCCAAGCGCTAGCCGCCGCCGCCGCCCGACAGCCTCTGGCCATGTCGGTGCCGCCCAAGCCACTCCCACTCGCCACCTGCCCCTGTGAGCAGTGCGTGCTCATCCACAGCTTCGTCCCCTAGCGCTCGTCGCCGCCACGTCGCCCTAGCCACAGAGAGGCGGTTCGCCGGAGAGCTTATCCACGGCCGTCGCGGAACCGACCTCATCGCGCTATAAATAGACACCCCGAGCCCCTCTGAGCACGCACGCGACCTCAGGCCACCCCCATGGGACCCCCATAGCCCGCAATCGTCAGGGAAACACCGCCTTCCTCATCTCCGGCAACTCCTGCCGCCGCCACTGTCTCGTTCACTCCGGCGCCATCAGGGCTTCCCCCTCTCCGTTCTCTTCACCAAGAGCTTCCACATCCTCCCGTGAGCCTTTTCCCCTACTTGATTTTGATCGGGAGCCAACGCCGCCACAAAGTCACTTCGCCACCGAAGCCTTCTTCCGCCGCGGAGCTCGCCGCCGGCAGCTCACTCCATCCCTGCCGACCGAACGACTACCGGGAGGACCGCCCCAACCTTACGGATCCATCCCCACCCTCGGGGGCCCGCGAGGAGCAGCCAAACGCCGGCGACGATCGCCGAAGCCCCGCTCCGCTCGGGCAAAGGAGGGAGACGACGCGCGGCGACTGGTCAAACCTGACCAGTGGGCCAGGCAGGCCCACTGTCAGTGACACCCCGCGCCGTCCACGTGGTTAAGTGGAGGCGTAAAGCCTCAAGTACGCCTCCTCTGCACCGAAAGCGTATTTCTATCTGAATTGTTTTCTTTTCTGTCTTATTTTAAAAACAGATTTGACCAAATCTTTGACTGGCTATAACTTTTTAAATATAACTCCAAATGAGTTGATTCTTTTTCCTACCTTCCTTAAATTTGGTCTAGTTTATTTTAAGATTTAATTGAAAATTTTTCAAACAACTTTTTGGTTCTGTTTTTGAAATATGTGTTAATTCAAATATATTTTTAAATAGGATTTTGGGGAGAGAGAAGAAACTTTCAAAAGTTTTGGAGTGCACCCTGCCTTTCCACACATTGAAGGCAAGCATTCTGAACCCCGGCATAATATATTTGGTGTGATCGTTGATACATTTATAACACCACCGCATTTCGAAGGACTTGTTATTTCATGTGATATGATCATATGCATAGGTGCATGTTATTGATTTCCATGCTGTGGTAATGAACACACTTGTGATGATAATCACCCTCATATGCCTTGCATGCATACCGGCAGGAACCCGGGAAAACCTCTGCCTTGGGTAGGCATGAGTTTGTCATCGGTCTCCGTCGGGACGGTTATGTCTGGTATGGCATGGTAAGGTGATATGAGAGGTGACTCTGCTGGATGAAATATAATCGTTATGCTAATCATGCAGGGAATACTTAAACCTCCTGAGTCGACCGTAGATCGAGTCTTGTTCCAGTAAACCCCATACTTGTTTCGTACTACCACTCGTCTCTACAGCAAGTAGAGTACGGTTCAGTAAGTTGTCAACCTCTTTCCAGCACACACCGTACAGAGAGGCCATGGTGGAAGATACCGGTTGTAGCTGGTAGGCAGGCCACCTGGTCCGGGGGCATGGGTGTTTCCGGTTGGGACCGAGAGGGGAGGCCACCCCTTAGAGCGCGCGATATAAATTTGATCCCATGCTACGCGAGGTTGTAGCCTCCCCACTTAGAGTTTGCTTAACAGGTGTCGTGGGTGATTCCAGACACGTGTGAGATAAGCTGGTGTGTGCAAGTTAATTGTGTTTTCAACAAAAAGACCGTAGACGGAATTAGTCCTGCTGGACTAGAGAAATCCGTTACTCGTGGGTAAAGAGTACACCCTCTGCAGAGAATAAACATTTCGAATAGCTGTGTCCATGGTTAAGGATTACAGTCTGGGATGGGTCAGCTGTCGGTCTTAGCGTCGGTCTACGGGGGTGAAATGGTTAACCAGAAATGGAATTACTGCTTGTGACTTGTGATATCTATGATTCTTATTATTGTTGACTAACCCGTGATATTATTGTTATTACCGAATATCTCTGGGATGGTTCTACCTCCGGGATATTCATTATGATTGTTTCTTTTAAAGCCCTTTATGTGGTGTCGCTCAGACGCCCGACTGTGGCATTTCTTTTAAAGCCCTTTATGTGGTGTCACTTAGACGCCCGACTGTGGTATTTCCTTTAAAGCCCTTTATGTGGTGTCGCTCAGATGCCCGACTGTGGCATTTCTTTTAAAGCCCTTTATGTGGTGTCGCTAAGACGCCCGACTGTGGCATTGCTTGTTATTTGTTTCATAAATTTTTTTTACTACCATGTTATTGCATTTTTATAAATAACTTGCTTGCACGCATCAGAGTTTCATTTATCTATTGTGACAGACATCATGAGCATAAAATATTTTTAGCACATCATTGTTATATTATACCTGTGTTCATAATGTTTGCGAGTACATTCAAAGTACTCACTGGCTTGTCCCTGGCTATTGTCTTGGCCAGATTATCTTGCACGGAGAGGAGCGACGCGATGCCAGCCCCGGAACCCACTCAATGGAGATAGCAGCCTCGCGAAGATAGGAATTAACCTGGTCAGCTGTTCCCGTGGGAAATGGAGTCCCATAGACCCTGACGTCTCACAGACCGCTTCCGCCATCAACCACTAGAAACCCTTTGTTGTACTCACAGGCCAGAATGGTCTTGTACTACATACTTTGTATTTTTGCTTGGAATTTCTGTATCAAGTTGGAGCCTCATCAGCTAACAGTAATCCTGGGGCTGATGAGCACGACGGTCTTTTCTGGAAATTTATTACCCAGAAAACCCGGTCGTGACACCTTCTCTGTAACTGACTCTGTGTAACCCTAGCCCCCTCCGGTGTCTATATAAACCGGAGGGTTTAGTCCGTAGGACAAGAATAATCATAATCATAGGCTAGCTTCTAGGGTTTAGCTTCTACGATCTTGTGGTAGATCAACTCTTGTAATACTCATATCATCAAGATCAATCAAGCAGGAAGTATGGTATTACGTCCATAGAGAGGGCCCGAACCTAGGTAAACATTGTGTCCCCCGCCGCCTGTTACCATTAGCCTTAGACGCACAGTTCGGGACCCCCTACCCGAGATCCGCCGGTTTTGACACAGACATTGGTGCTTTCATTGAGAGTTCCACTATGTCGTCACCATAAGGCTTGATGGCTCCTTCGATCATCTACAATGACGAGGTCTGGGGTGAGGTCCCCCCCCCCCCGAACAGATCTTCGTATTTAGCGGGTTCGCACTGCGGGCCAACTCGCTTGGCCATCTGGAGCAGATCGATAGCTATGCCCCTGGCCATCAGGTCAAGTTTGGAAGCCTGAACTACACTGCCGACATCCGCGGAGACTTGATCTTCGACGGATTCGAGCCCATGACATGTGCGCCCTACAGTCACGATGAGCATGAAATAGATCTGTCACCGGACGGTGTTCAGGGGATCACACCTGCAGCTGCCCCGGCTTTAAATCCAGAGCAGATCGTGCCATCCGAGGATGGGTGGATGGACCCCGCCACAGAGGTCGCACACTCAGCGGCGATAGAGTCAAACATAGATCTCACTTCCAAAGAGGTCTGTGTCATTGGACCCTTGGACTCGTCTCCAGCCATAGGCTCCGAACCGTGTGCATCCATGCCCATCAGACCTAACTAGGCACCGATCATGGAATTTAGCTCCACGGATACCTTTCAGCACTCGCCCTTGGGCGACGTGCTAAACTCACTAAAATCTCTCTCCCTGTCAGGAGACTCTTGGCCGAACTATGTCCGGCTTGAGTGGGAAGCGGACGACGAAGGAATTCGTTACCCACCCACCACCCACTTAATAGCCACTGTCGATGACTCAATAGACATGCCTGATTTACACTCCGAAGACATCGACGGTATGGACGACGATACCGGGGTAGAACAGGAACCACCGCCCACAGGGCGATGGACAGCCACCTCAGCATACGACATATACATGGTGGACACACCCAAAGAAAACAATGGCGAGGAGCAGAAGGACGCAACGACTCCTGAGAAGCAGCCAAAGCGCCGACATCAGCGGCGCCGCTCTAAACCCCGCCATAGCAAAAACAATGATACTGGTACAAGAAAGAATAACACCCTGGATGATGTCGAAGACAACGACAACCCTGTAGACCTAGCGATGAAGCAGGACGGGCAAGGAGACGGCGAACACAGTCCGGGGCCGCTGTTCGATCACAGCGATGCCGAAGACAAAACTTATAAACCCATCTCCGGAGAGCACAACAGTCCGGACGACGATGCACACATCATCCTGGAAAAACACTTGGAACAAGAGCACCTCCACAAAAGTCTTATTGCCACCGCGAGGAGCTTGAAGAAGAAGAAGAAGCAACGGCTTAAAGCCGCGCAGGATACGCTCAACCACAGATGGAGCAAAGTGCTCAAAACGGACGAAATATACGGCGGTGATCGCCACACAAGGAGCTGCCCAAAATGCAAGCTGCTGCCCAAATTCAACGATGAGGCTATAGAGCCCATTCCGCCGAAAAACAATACGGCCGATCTGCCGGACCGACCACCCCGTGGCCAAGACAGAGCGGCTAATGACGCCGCACACAAGTCAGCACATAATCTACGTGAGCACCTGGACAAAAGAGCTGGTATGGTCAGGTTCATCTATGGATCTAGGAAACGTGTTCCTACGCGGGATCACGGCCACCGAACCGACTATACTGATCAACTACCAGCTCAGAATCAACACCGAACACTACAGCCGTCGGACCCATGGCACGACACATCCAAGTACAGTGGCGCTGCACACCCCCTATGCTTCACCGATGAGGTGCTGGATCATGAATTTCCAGAGGGGTTTAAACCCGTAAACATCAAGGCATATGACGAAAGGACAGACCCTGGAGTCTGGATTGAGGACTTTATTCTTCACATCCATATGGCTCACGAAGATGATCTCCACGCCATCAAATACCCAGCTCGGCACTGGTTGAAAAGCCTCCCCGAAAATTCAATTGGAAGTTGGGAGGAACTCGAGGACGCTTTCAGGGCTAATTTTCAAAGGACCTATGTCCGACCTCCGGATGCAGACGGTTTAAGCCACATAATCCAACAACCCATAGATTCAGCTCGTAAGCTTTGGAACAGATTTCTCACCAAGAAGAACCAAATCATCGACTATCCGGATGCTGAAGCCCTAGTAGCTTTCAAAATCAGTGTCCGGGACGAATGGCTTGCCAGACACGTCGACCAGGAAAAGCCGAGGACAATGGCAGCCCTAACAATTGGTTGTCCCATAGCGGCACCAGCGACCCAGGCACATCCGAAATCAGGGATGGCAATGGAAAGCCGCGACGTAATAAAAACATGCGTTGAAATAATGAAGACAGCCCAGACAACACAGCGGTGAACGCCGGATTCAGGGGCTCTAGACCCGGTCAACGAAAAAAGCCATTTAAAGGCAGCAAAGATGGACCGTCCAGCCTAAATAAATTTCTAGACAGATCCTGTCAGATTCATGGCACCCTCGAGAAACCTGCGAATCTCACCAACAGAGAATGCTGGGTCTTCAAGCAGGCCGGCAAGCTAAACGCCGAACACGAAGGGAGGGAGCAGCCATGTGAAGACGAGGATGAACCTCGCCAGCCGAACACTGGGGGATAGAAAAAATTTCCACCAGAGGTCAAAACAGTGAACATGATTTACACCACCCACATACCAAAGGGGAGGCGCAAACGCGCACTCCGAGACGTATATGCTATAAAACCAGTCGCCCCCAAATTCAATCCATGGTCGGCCTTCTCGATCACTTTCGATCGCAGGGATCATCCGAGTAGTATCCGGCACAGAGGTTCGGCCGCCTTGGTGCTCGACCCAATAATTGACGGATACCATCTCACCCGAGTCCTCATGGATGGCGACAGTAGTATTAATCAGATATATTAGGACACTGTCCGCAAGATAGGGATAGACCCATCAAGAATCAACCAAAGCAGTACTACCTTTAAAGGAGTAATACCAGGCGTAGAGGCCCGCTGCACGAGCTCTTTAACATTAGAGGTTGTATTCGGTTCTGTCGACAACTTTCGAAGCGAAGAACTATTCTTCGACACCGCTCTGTTCCGAAGCGGCTATCATGCACTAGTCGAAAGAACGGCCTTCGCTCATTTCAATGCAGTACCGCATTATGCTTATCTCAAACTCCAGATGCCCAGTCCAGGTGGCGTCATCACAATCAGCAAAAACACAGAGCGTTCTCTATGTGCGGAAGATCGTGTGGCGGTTCTCGCAGCCGAACCACTGAACGGCCACTCCAACCCAATTAACGCATCGGTCTTCAAGACCATGGACACGGCTAGACACGTTCGGCGCACACCTAGTTGTGGCCGCCTAGATAAACCCGAGCTGGATTAACGGATATGCCCCCATATGTGGTGCTAGGGGCTGCCCGCATGTAAAAGGGTCCATAGTTCGGCTTGACCCTATTAATACTCAATAGATTGAACTCTCATGGTTCATTAAGAATAATCAACTTTTCGCACGGTCACACCAGATTCTATCACCTGGGTTTTTTCTTTTTCTTTACAGATGACCATCGTGCTACACCCTTCCAAGATACGACATAATGGAGACAAAGGCGCGGACATGCAGCAGGGCCCCGTTCAAAGGGTTCTTTTTTTTGATTAAGACCCAGTGTAAACCTTTTTTTTATTGTCTCTTGTTGCCTCACACCCTCCTGGCACTTAAAATAACCAAGAAGGATACCGGTGTTATTGGCAAGCTTATGATTCGTCGATTTAAAATAGACGTTACAAGGGCAGCAACCAATGTGTTTTTGGGATTTATGCCCTCACCATAGCCGCTCTTTCGTCACGCTGGATTAATGCATGTACCCGGAAATTCAGGGCTCATTATCGAGGGCGGTACTCAGCCCAGTATATGTTGTAAAGTCCGAATACCTTTAGGAGTGTTCGGCTTCGCGAGTTTGGCCTTATATGCATCAGCTCCGAATCATGTCTTTGGTCAATAGTTGGGTTTGCCCGGATCCCGTGTTTTGCTACCCTTACGTTCAGCTCTATCGGCTAAGGTGGCACCGGGAGAACTACTGCGATTGTGCCCTGGTTCATCTGGATGAGCACCTCAGTAGAGAAAGCCGAAATCTGACTGTCATGATAAAGCGAGAGACTGGTCAACCACTCGATGACTCAGTGGAATCTTCGTGATTCCTCCGCATTAACAAAGGACTGGTTTCCCGATCACGTATGTACACGCACCATATTCAGATGAGCACGGACATACCAGGGGCTATATAGTAGCCCCACCGTAAAACTCCTATGGCTAAGTGAAAGTGTTAAAGCTATATAGTCTGATTGCCTCGTCCGCCACGCTACCACCTCCTTAACGGACCAAGACGTTGGATCAAGTGTGATTACACGCTTTGCCGAACACCCCCGCATTATATGCGAGGGGGCTGAAGCCGACAGCTGCAAACTTTCAGGTTATATACATATATACATAAGTGGCCACACAGGAGGCACTACAATACTTCACGGGCAAAAGAATAAATATAGCCTTCATTACCAAAAGCATTGTTTTTACAATCTAGATACGTGTCATTCGAACATGGTATTCTCTGAGTACTAAGCCTCTTTTAAACGGGCACCTTCTAAGACTTCTTCAAAATAGTGCTCGGGTGAGTCCTGGCCCCCGGGCGGACCCCTGGTTACATTATCGGTGGCCTCCATCTTCGCCCAATATGTCTAAACACGGGCAAGGGCCATCCGTGCACCCTCTATGCATGTTGACCACTTGACAGCGTCGATATGCGGCACAACACGAATAAATTGCTGCACCAAACCAAAATAACTATCCGACTTGGTTCCTTCGGCCACACGTGATCCATGACGGCCTTCATGGCAAGCCCGGATAACCTATGGAGCTCAGCCCACTCGGCCATTTGCTCATTCTATAGCAGCAGACGCCTTGGAGCACTGAACTGCGACCAGAACAATCATTCCACCTCATGATCTTCTCGATCCTTGAAATAATGCGTCGCGTCAGCAGCACTCTTTGCCAAATCCAAGTACGCGTCTGGAGAACTCCACAATTGGTCAAGAGGGGCATACTTCGGATTGCCGAATTTCGTTCGCAATAAAAAAGGCTTCCCAGCCGCGATATCACCGGCTTGCCAAAGCTCCTCCCGAGCCGCTCTGACCTCAGAGCGATTTTCCTTTGCTGCTTGTAAGGCCTTCTCTAGGTCAGCCGTTTTCGTTTGGTTTTCCCTTTCGAGAAGCTCATATCGGCTTGCGGCATTTTGTAGCTCAAGAGCCATGTTGGCTAGTTTATCCTCACTTTGGCGACGAGTAGCCTATTCGGCTTTTAATTAATCAGCTGCCTTCACGGCGGCTGCAGTGCTTCTTCTGGCTTGCTCCTTGGCCCCGGCGAGCTCTGCCCGAAGGGTCTCAACGGCGGCAGCACCATCTGCAGTCAAGGCATATTATAAATCCTAGCATCATGCTCTTATTATTATTTGCTGACCACCCAAATATACATACCCTGCGCCTCGTCAAGCCGCTTGTTCACAAGTGTAATGTCTGCATCCGCCACGTCAAGTTGCCGCCTCAATTCGGCAAATTCAGCAGTCTGGTCAGCTGCCGGAGCTGCAGCCGCCTGCATACATAATCAACGATATGATTACCTGAGACTATGATCCTCTGCGCGCCTTGTCCGGACGGCAACCAGAGTCTCAGGGGCTACTATCTATACAAAGTACACCTTGCGTGTACGGTACAATAAAAAAATATTATATATATATATATATATATATATATATATATCACTTTGCGTACCTCAAAGCCTCTTAGCAGGCTCGTAAAAGCTTCATTCAACCCGCTTTTTGCGGATGAAATCTTCTCCACCACCATACCCATTAAGGTACGATGTGCCTCTGAGATAGCCGCTTGTTGCAGAAGACCCATCAATGTGTCCGGTTGTACATCGGACAATCCGGGGCTTTTTCTGTTGCTCTCTTTAGGAGCTGAAAACCCCAGACTTCGGGCAGTCGAAGAGTTACCATCTGGTCTTTGTGGATCAGGAGAGATCCTTCGGGATGACACCTCAGGGTCGTCCGCCTCATGAGGCGGAGAAGTAGGAGGCGTTTCGCTCTCCATTGTCTCTGGAAGAAGATGCCCCGAAAACGAACATTGTTGAGGGAGGCTATAAGCCGAACTACAAAACATATGTCTCAGTCATTATTTTCAGATAAAGAACAGGGTAGGTTTACTAAGCACCTTTGTTCACTTACGGCTCGGTTAATGGCTGGCCCCCCTGAGGGCGTTGTGCAGCAATGTCGCCCTCTGGGGCGGTGCCCCCTGATGAAGGTTTCTTCCCTCGTTTTGGAGACCTCTTCTTCCAAATCTTCAGGGGCGGCCCTTTTCTCCCCATAGGGAGAGGGGACGCTAGATTCTCCTCCCCTTTCATCCTCTGACACAGGGGTACTAATTTCCTCGGTTAGGATGCGTAACGTTCCTCCAGCATGAAGTCCGCTTTTGGCTTCCCCATTCCACTCCTTTTCCTCCCCTGACGGCACTTGATAAGGTGCGCGAGCCAGCATCCTGGTCAGTACAGGATCGAGTGAATCTTCGTGAAGAGGGGCAGAACACCTGATCCTCTCCGCCTTTCTTATCCAGTCCTGGCCGAGGGTAGTTTTTCAGAGTAATGTTGTGACAAATATAATGACAGCATGTTTAGTCGCGGAATTACTTACCTGGGTATCTGGATGGTTGCAGTTGAGACCGGCATCCTCTGTGATGACCGGACACTTTATTTGTGATCCAAAGAATAATTGATACATTCCATCGAGCGTCCTGCCGAAGAAGTGCTGAACAGTTCGCGGTCCTTCGGGTTGAAATCCAACATACAGAGAGGTCGACGTTGGCATGACAAGACCTGATGAACTAGCATTACTTGAATTACTTTGACAAGACTGGTATCCTTCTTGAGGAGATCCCGAATGCGGCTTTGCAATGTCCGCACGCCATCAACCGATCCCCAGTCCAGCCCTTTGTTGACCCATGATGCAAGCTGTGGCGGAGGGGAAGAGCGGAAGGCCGGGGCGGCCGCCCACTTTCTACCTCGGGGTGCTGTGATATAAAACAACTCCCGTTGACATAGGTCGGAAACTTTCTGGGAAGGAACCCTTTGGCCATAAAGCATCGACTCCTTTGCTTATTATACCACCTCCGCACTCTGCGTGTCGCTCGATGATCATCTTCGGCTTCACATTGAAGGTCTTGAGCCATAAGCCGAAGTGTGGGGTAATGCGGAGGAAGGCCTCACACACAACGATGAACGTGAAGATGTGAAGGAAGGAATCTGGTGCTAGATCATGAAAATCTAGCCCGTAATAGAACATGAGCCCTCTGACAAAGGGATGAAGACCGAAGCCTAGTCCTCAAAGGAAGTGGAAGATGAATACGACGCTCTCGTTAGGTTTGGGAGTAGGAATAAACTGCCCTTGAGTAGGAAGCCGGTGAAAGATTTCGGCGGTCAGATACCTATCCTCCCTAAGCTTCTTGATGTCCTCTTCTGTGACAGAAGAGGCAATCCACCAACCTTGAAGGTTGGATCCGGACATGATTGAAGGTCCGGAGCGCGTGGACTGAACTTGTGGTGTTGGAACTTGAGGTAGGGGAAGGGAAGGATTAGGCATGGAAAGAAAAGGACAGTTCTTGACCTCTTTATATAGAGGAAGAATGTCAAACGTCCTCCGCGCGGCCGTTTGGAACTTGCCTAAACCGAGGAGTCATACTAACGACATGGTTGGGTTAACCACACCCATATTGATGAGAATCCCGTGATAAGGGGGACATGATCTCCGCTTCAACAAGACATGCCAATAAAACTGCCTCGCAAGACGTGTAGTGACAGGGTGGGAAAACGGTTTGAATAATAACTGAGCCGCGGCGTGATGTCACGCTAGGTAAAAGTTGCCAGCAGATTAGACTCGTGGAATATTGTACTGTCTGCGGTGCTATGTGGAATTTGTTTTACATAGCCGGACACGATTCTTGTGTTCAAGATCTACTTTGGAGTATTCGGAGAAGGAACCCGCCTTGCAATGTCGAAGACAATCTGCGCGCCGGACTCATCGTCATTGAAGCCTGGTTTAGGGGCTACTGAGGGAGTCCTCGATTAGGGGGTTCTCGGACAGCCGAACTATATGCTTATGCTAGACTGTTGGACTATGAAGATACAAGATTGAAGACTTTGTCCCGTGTCCGGGTGGGACTCTCCTTTACGTGGAAGGCAAGCTTGGCAATTCGGATATGTAGATTCCCTTCTCTGTAACCGACTCTATGTAACCCTAGCCCCCTCCGATGTCTATATAAACCGGAGGGTTTAGTCCGTAGGACAAGAACAATCATAATCATAGGCTAGCTTTGTCACGCCCAATATGCGATACTATCCTAAAGAGACTCGAAGGTCCCACCAAAGGATAGAACCGCATATTGATACGCTTTTGCAAGGTGGATATCATTACATCAACATTACATAATAGATAGGGATACATACATAAGGCATACAATGCCACACGAATACAACATCATCTTACATAAGAGCACCATCCGACTACGGATGAAACACAAACAGAAACTCAAACGACATCCACCCTGCTAGCCCAGGTTGCCGACCTGGAACCTATCCCCTGATCGAAGAAGAAGCAGAAGAAGAACTCCAAAACAAGCAAGCATCGCTCTCGCATCATGATCATCGCATAACCTGTACCTGCAACTGTTGTTGTAGTAATCTGTGAGCCACGAGGACTCAGCAATCCCATTACCATGGGTATCAAGACTAGCAAAGCTTAATGGGAAAGAAAGGGGGTAAAGTGGTGAGGTTGCAGCAGCGACTAAGAATATATGGTGGCTAACATACGCAAATAAGAGCGAGAAGAGAAACAATGGAACGGTCGTGAAGCTATCAATGATCAAGAGGTGATCCTGAACTCCTACTTACGTCAAACATAACCCAAAACCATGTTCACTTTCCGGACTCCGCTGAAAATAGACCATCATGGCTACACACGCGGTTGATGCGTTTTAATTCGAATCTGGTGACAAGTTATCTACAACCGGACATTAACAAATTCCCATTTGCCACATAACCGCGGGCATGGCTCTCAAAAAGTTTATACCCTGCAGGGGGGTCCCAACTTAGCCCATCACAAGCTCTCACGGTCAACGAAGGATATTCCTTCTCCCAGGAAGACCCAGCCAGTCTCGGAATCCCGGTTTACAAGACATTTCGACAATGGTAAAACAAGACCAGCAAGACCGCCCGATGCGCCGACATCCCGATAGGAGCTGCACATATCTCGTTCTCAGGGCAACACCAGATGAACACTATGTACAACTAAAACCAGCCCTCAAGTTTCCCCGAGGGGGCGCTGCAAGTGGCTCTAGTTCGGACCAACACTTAGAGAAGCATTGGCCCGGGGGGGCTAAATAAAGATGACCCTCGAGAGAGTGACTCCCAGTGGAAAAGTAGGTGGTGGTGAGGCAAATGGTAAAACCAAGGTTGGGCCTTGCTGGAGGAGTTTTATTCAAGGCGAACTGTCAAGGGAGTCCCATAAATCACCCAACCGCGTTAGGGACGCAAAATCCGGGAACATAATACGGATATGACGGAAACTAGGGCACAAGAGTGGAATAAAACACCAGGCATAAGGCCGAGCCTTCCACCCTTTACCAAGTATATAGATGTATTAATAATATAAGAGATATTGTGATATCCCGACATAATCCTGTCCACCATGGGGCAATCTTCAACTTCACCTGCAACTAACAATGCTATAAGAGGGGCTGAGCAAAGCATTAACATAGCCAAACAATGGTTTGCTAGGAAGGGTGAAAAAGGTTAGAGGCTGACTTGGCAAATTGGGAGGCTTGAAGAACAAGTGATAGGAAGCGCAGCAAAGCGATAGAACAAAACAACTAGCATAGCAATGATAGTAGTGAGATCCAAGGTGACAGTCATCTTGCCTGAAATCCCGCAAGGAAGAAGAACGAGTCCATGAAGAAGATGAAGCCATGAAGATGAACCAAGCGTAGACGAACGAATCCTCACGATCGCAACGAAACGGAAACTATCGAGAAGAAGCACACAACATGGTAAACACACCACACATGAACAAGGCATGATGCTCAACCAAGTATGATGCATGACAAGGCTACATGAAGCTACCCATGGCAAGAGATGATGCATACAAGGGCAACACAACAAAGCAAGTTTAAATGAGGCTGGAAACAACATCTAACAATTCCGGTAAGTCCTCATATGCAAATTTAGAAATTGGTCCAGAACTGAATAAACCTTATGTTCAAGTTGTTAAACAGCAAGTTAAGATGCACCAAGATGATCTACACGAGATTCTAGTCAAGTTACATATAAAGTTCATTTAATTCGGAGCTACGGCCTAGAAGATATGAGCAAAACAAGTTAAACATGACATTGATGTAAAATGCATACAAACATCAACAAAACACCTCAAAACAAGGATGCAACATCATAATATGAAACTTCATGCAAAATCGAGCAAGTTTCATATAGAGCACACTCAAAACGGAGCAACGGTTCAACACATACACATGAAACAAGATATAGCAACAATCTGTCCAAAACAGCAACTAGGCATCTAGCACGCATCAAAACAATATGCTACAACACCTCAACATGAAAACAAAAGGCATGGGCATCAAGTAAAGGTAAAGCATGACGAAACATGAACACTGAGCTATCTTCAGAAAACACTATAACATGCTCAAAGGGACATGGCAAGATTGCAAATGATAACAGTTTACAAAAATAACATCAGGTTGCAATGTTTAGAGCTATCAAACAACATGTTACAGGAACTTAACATAGAAAACAAAGGCATGTCATTCTAATAATAAAGACAAAGGAACAAAACTCCCTTACTGAACTAATTCCAAAGATCAACAGAAAAGATTGTAGCATCCATGCAAACATGGCAAGTGATATGACAGATTCAGACATGGCAGGAACAACGATACGTAGGCATGTTGGTGAGCTTGTACCATTCACCACAGATCAAAACATGGCATGACAAGGTGACCGACACTAAGATGGAATATTAATGAAGCTAAGCATGGCAAGAGAAAGTTCATAGGGTGCATGGATCACTAGCAAAGCTCATGGCAAAACTGAACTTAATGTTAACAGGCTGACAACAACATTATTTAGCAACTTGAAAGCAAGATTACGACAAGCTACAGCAGGCTATAAATTCAACCAGGGGCATGGATGGATAGATCATGACATGTATAACAAAACATCCTTAGTGAAAATCTCCAGATTATGCATAGAATGACTTGTAGCAGCAGGTTTACCTAGCATCAGAATATAGCAGATTCAGCCAGCAAAACAGCAACAACAATTACCCTACTTCATGAGCTCGACGCACTCACTACAAGACTCACAAAAATACATGGATTGTAGCCCTGTAAATACTGAATGATATAGATCAAAACTCATGTAGACATCATGCTCCTATGATGCACACACAAAATGCAATGAAAAAGACAAATCACCAAGTTCTGTTAACAGATAGAAGTTAACATCATATAACACTCTTACAACGACGATTAGGGCATCAAGATGAACTCAAACAAGCATGGCACAATGGAACAAAATGAAGGGAATCTCATGATGAACATTTTGATATATCATATGCATGAAACGGAGCAGCACACATGAAGTTATGGTAGTTCAAACATGCACACATGAAATGAGTTTCTGGGGACTTAGAGAAAATTATACCCCGCGGAAAAACTGGACGAGGAGGTACGGGATGGAGAGATCCGGGGTCGGGGACGGGCGGGCGGACAGGTGGCGCGATGCCAGTGGCTTCGGGGCGGCGGCGAATTCGTCCGGTGGCGACGGAGGGCGATTTCTAGGGTTTCATCCGTGATTTGGAAAGGGGGAAAGCATATTTATAGGTAGAGGGAGCTAGGAGACTCCAAATGGGGTGCGGTTTTCTCCCACACGATCGTGATCGAACGACCGAGAGCATGGAGGGGGTTTGGATGGGCTCATGGGATGTTTGGAGTGGTGTTGGGCTGCAAAGAGAGAGGGGCATTCGGGCTACGCGGTTAACCATTGGGGCATCAAACGACCTCCGAATGGAACGAAATTTGATGGGCGGTCTATCTACTCTAAAACAACACCGCACGCCAAGTTTCATCCCATTCCGAGAACATTTTGCGGACACTTATGAAACAAGGACTGAGAGGGGCGACGGGGCACGCGAGTGTGGTCTGGACTCCGAACGGACAATGGAGAGAACCGGGGGATCCCGAACGGATGCAAGTTTTGAAAAACATGCAGATGAAATGCAGATGATGACATGGCAAAATGCAACACGCAAGCAAATGACATGGCAACGACGGCAAACAACTGGAAGACACCTGGTGCATCGGATTCGGGGCGTTACAAGCTTCTAGGTTTTAGCCTCTACGATCTCGTGGTAGATCAACTCTTGTAATACTCATAACATCAAGATCAATCAAGCAGGAAGTAGGGTATTACCTCCATAGAGAGGGCCCGAACCTGGGTAAACATTGTGTCCACCGCCTCCTGTTACCATTAGCCTTAGACGCACAGTTCAGGACCCCCTACCCGAGATCCGCCGGTTTTGACACCGACAAAGGGGGACTCCTGAGCATCGCGTCTCAGGAGCATAACTGGTCACGTAGCCCCTCACCTCTTGGCCTCGTCCTGGTGATCCGGACGAATCAACGATGGCTGAGGTATGCGCGGGGCCGGGCCCTGACGACGCAGAACGCCAAGACCTGGTTGTCACCCTTCTTTTTCAAGTCATTCGCACGTCAAGGGGGACTCCTGAGCATCGCGTATCAGGAGCCTAACTAGTCACATAGCCCCTCACCTCTTGGGCTCGTCCTGGTGATCTGAACGACTCAACGACGGCTGAGGCATGCGCAGGGCCGGGCCCTGCCGATGCAGAACACCAAGGCTTGCCCGTGCATCTTTTCCTAAGTTGTTCGCACGTCAAGGTGGACTCCTAAGCATCGCGACTCAGGAGCCTAACTGGTCATGTAGCCCCTCACCTCTTGGGCTCGTCCTGGTGATTCGGACGACCCAACGACGGCTGAGGTATGCGCGGGGCCGGGCTCTGCCGACAAAGAACAACAAAGCAAACGGAAAAGCTGAAGGAGCATAATCTAGTTATTACAAGACATATTGTTCCAAATGAATAGTTTTAAATGCCTTCCCGAGGCATGTCGCATGATGCGGGATAAACAAGCAAAAGCAGAATCGCCAGGCCACATCTTCAGACTTGGGCGTCACCACTGCCCGCCAGTAGAGCCTCATCGCCAGGCGCGTCACCCGTTCCACCGGTTTCAGTCGGAGGACCAACCACCAGGTACTTGCTCACCATGGCGTCCACGAAGCTCTTCACGACGGCAGCAGTAGCATCATGGGAGTCGGCGTCCACCAGAGTAAGGAAGGAGGAGAGGTTGAAGCTGGCATCCTGGAGATAAAGATGGCTGAAGACGCATGTCAGAGCCGAGGAAGAAAGTAAGTGCGCCTCGCTTTCCGCCATGGATGCAAACCCGTCGACAGCATCTTCGAGCACCGCCACAACTTCAGGAAGCAGAGAAGCAGGGCTCTCCCTCTCGGGGCCGTCACCACCGACTTTCTCAAGGGACCATCTCCAAAGAGCGCCTTCTGGGCCTTCTGCAAGCGTGCCTCAAGGAAGGAAAGGGTGTCGCGCTCCATGGCCGCCACCTTCTTGGCCTCGACCAGGGCCGCTTCTGTTTCATCAGGCGGTTGCGCTCTCCATCCCGCTCTAAGGCCGTCTTCTTCACCTCGGTGTCTTGGTTGGCGATGGCAGCTTCTTGGTCCTTCAGCTTCTCCTCACGCTCCTGGAGCTGGCTGGCCTGGGCGGCCTACCGTTGCTGGCAAGCCTTCAGATCAGCCTCCGTCACGCGGCACTGGTCCTCAGCTTCTGTTGCCTCCTGCCGCGCCAGGTCGCGTGCCGTGGCGGCCACCCCGAGCGCCTTCTGGGATTCCTCTGCAGAGCCTCAGGCCGCGCGAACAGACACATCAGCCTTGAGCCAACCAGAGATCAGCCTGAGGCATCCTTGCGCCGAACGACGATCCGGGCCCTAAAGTTCACCCTAGAGGAGGTCCAGCGCCACCCTTGCCTCTTCCAGGGTCCCGGTGGGAGCAGGGGCACCATGATTCGGCCACACGCTGGGCAAGGGAGGAGACACCCTCGGCGCCAAGGCAGAAGAAACCTCAGGAAGGACCGGGGGCTGGTTGTCCTCAGCTGCCGCGGCAAGGCTGGGTGCCAGAGGAGTCAGGACTACAGAGGGCACCGACACCTCCTAAGGACAGGCATCCATGTCCTCCAGAGCCTGCGTCACCCCTGGGGCTCTGGGGGCGGCAGCACTCTTCTTCACCAGGGCCGTGGTGTTCGCTTCATCGCTTGCGGTCGCGGCAACCTGCGTACCCTCCTTCTGCTTCTTCGACGGCTATTGCCTATCGACAGGAGAAGACGCTCAGTACCACTTCAAGAACCAACAAGCAAGGTTAAGGGAGAGACTTACTGGTCGACAAAGGCATCGCTCCTCTTCATGCTCGGCAGCGGGTGTTGGGGTGGAGCAGTTGGTGCCGAGCTCTTGGGGGCAGGAGAGCTTGCGGTTGGCGCCGCCCGGGACGACGTCGACGAAGGTGGGCTGCTGCCCCGGGGAATCAACGTGGACCTGCTTTTCTTCATGACCGCTCGCTTGGTCTGCTTCAAGGAGGCCACCCCAGACCTCGTGGTGACTCCTAGAGGGCGCGACACCTCCACCACCGGGGGCTTGTTGTCATCATCATCGTCAGGAAGGTCACGCAGGAGCTCCCTTCGCTCCGGAGCAGAGGATTCTTCCACAACCTCGTCTTTGGTGGCCTCAGAGGATTGGTCGTTTGAGGACAGGTGCACCAAGGTGGTAGGCGACAGGGAAGGCCCGAGCCGCACGAACCGAAGCTCGTCGAAGACAGGCAGGGTCACGACAACCTCCTCGGCGTCATCACAGCAGTATAGCGGAAGCCAGTCTTCCGAAGGGCTGCTCGGATCCTTCCCCGTCAGATAGAGCAACACATTGCTCAGCTCCTCCTCGGGAAGGGGATCCTGGCGCAGACGGATTTTGTCGTCATCACCACCAAGCTTCCACAAGGGCCGGGGGCCATCTTGAAGAGGCACAATGCACTTCTTCAGGAACTCCCTGATGATCATGGCCCCCGGCAACTTCGCACTCTTCAGCTCCTTATCCATCTTCTTCACGAACACTTCAGGGAAGGATCCGTGATCTTCTCAGAATGCCACCACTTCTCGATGACGGGGAATGTGGTCGGCAGTATCAGCGAGCTTTGTGAGCTCTTGGCATCATCAAAACCCACCTCTTCATGGCATCCTCCACCTTCTTCCGGCGCGGGAGATTGCATTACCACCCCGCACCACGATGAAGCCGATGCACCCAACCGGATTGTCGCCGGTCTTGCGAAGGAAGAAGAAATGGCGGAAAAGGGCAACGGAGGGCATCACGCCCACGAACGCCTCACAATAAAAGGCGAAAAGGGACAGAAGGAGGATGGAGTTGGCATGGATGTGGAGTGCGTGAAGACCATAGTGGTGAAGGATGGCGAAGAAGAATGGGGAGAATGGAGGTACCAACCCCGAGTAGACGTTGTGCATGAAGAAGGGGAAGAAGTTGCTGCCCACGGGCTCCAGTGCGGCGGTGGCGACCTGGAGCGTTGTCTTCTTCCACTCATTGTCGTCGCTCGCCGTCAAGAGGAGTGTGGTATGGAGCTTCTCCCCGGTTACGCAGGGCGCCAGCAGCCCTGGCTCGTACCAGGCGGAGCTGGCAGTCGAGGCAAGAGTCGTGGTCTTCTCGACGGCCATCAAGCACAAGATTTGGTGGAAAATCGGCAGATTCAGTGAGTTTTTCCGTTGTAGGGAGAAGGGGATCTGGAGCAAGACGAAGAAGGAGCAATGAAAGCCTGGCGGCAGGCGGCACCCCTTTTGTCAGACGGAAGCAATTGCCGAGGCAGCGTGGGGAAATAGAGTCGCACACGTCCAATCAATTGCTACGCGTCATCAAGGTCGCAGGCGGTTAGGGCCCGCGGCGCTCCACACTTGCCCTTTGGCTTCGCCTGGAAGCCAAGTCTGAGCATGCCTTGGGCCCGGGGGCTACTGTCGGCGTCCTGGATTTGGGGGTATCTAGTCCTGCCTGCCTGCGGCCCACCACATGGCTCCATTGACAGCCTGGTATGACCCAGCATCAACACCAACACCGCAAGACCCTCGCGAGGCAGACGATGCCAAGACCCCCGAAGGAGGTGGCCTCCTCAAGAGAGCTCCTGAGGGGCGGATAGTTCTATGCAAGTTATCTCATGAGGCTCGGCTGACGTGAGCCATAAAGACCAAGGCCAGGCGGGCACCAGGCAGGCACAGAGCGCAAGTTTCCACTTTGGTGCAAGGGAGGCAAGCCACAGGCGCGGAGTCCTAAGGAATCATCAAAAGGTTTCCACTCTGGTGCAACAAGACCAAGACCGCCAGGACGGTAGGACGAAGGTCATCAACGAGCCCACCGCAGTGTCATGACCAGAGGCTTTTCGCAGGCGAAGACTACTTTTGTCAGGATAGACTGTACTGCTTGTCCCCTTTCAAATCCCGATGTTGTGGAATTCCTTCCCGCTCATATTTGGGAAGAGGACCAAAGCCACTTTATATAGGACTAGCCACCACCATGGGAAAGGGACCGAAATCAGAACAAGTAGAGCACCACACCAGCTCAAGAACACCTCACCTCCTGAGGCTTGTTCATCCACTCTACTAGTTCATCCATAGCCCCTCGAGGCAATCCACCACACCACACTAGAGTAAGGTATTACACCACAACGATGGCCCGAACCAGTATAAATCTCTGTGTCTTTGTGTCTCTTTCAGCTCGACGTGCTAGGATTAGGAGGATCGCGAGTAGGCAGGCTGGGCAGGTTGAGATCTCCGCACGCACCCCAAAGTTCGAAACTCTCAAGGGTTGCCGGATCCCTAAATCCGACAATGGTGTTGCGGAGAGGAAGAATCGGACATTGATGGATGCGGCAAAGACCATGATGGCGGAGTTCAAGTCTCCTTACAACTGGTGGGCCGAAGCCATCAACACCGCGTGTCATGCTTCCAATCGGCTCTATCTTCACAAAGGCTTGAACAAGACTCCATATGAAATACTCACCGGTAACAAGCCCAACCTCAACTACTTCCGGGTGTTTGGTTGGAAGGGTTTCATTCTCAAGAAAGGTGTTCATTTGTCTAAATTTGAGGCTAGAGCTCATGAGGGCATATTTGTTGGTTATGCTACAAACTCTCATGCTTACCGTGGCCTCAACAACTCCATGGGACTCATTGAGGAGACGTGTAACATGGAGTTTGACAAGAATAACATCTCCCAAGTGGAGCAAAGTGGTACTTGTGATGTAGGTGATGAAATTCCTCCCCAAGCCATAAAAAGAATGGGTGTTGGTTATATCCTACACATTGAGGAACCCCTTGTCACCAAAAGAGAAGGACAATGATCCACTCATGTGGAGCCATCACTAACCGAAGACCCACATGCTTTCGAGGAACAAAGTGAAGGCCCTCAACCAAGTGAACAAGATCAAGGGCCAGATCAACCTCAAGATGGTGGTGAGTCACCAAGTGATGCCCATGGTCGAGTTCTCCCTTCCAAGCAAGTTCAAGATCAAGAGCAACCACAAAGCTTAAGACGGCGCTCAAGATGATCAAGTTTCCACTCCTCTTCTCACACCTAAGGAGGAATTGGAGCGTCGTGCCGCTAAGATTGCATCCAAGCTCACAACCAAAGGTCATCTAATGAAGGATGTGCTTGGAAGCATAAGAAAGGGGGTAAGAACTCGTAGGCAATTAGCAAACTATTGTGAACATCACGCATTTGTTTCTTGTGTCGAACCCCAAAAGTTCTATGAGGCGCTCGAGGATCCGGATTAGCTCAATGCCATGCATGAAGAACTCGAATGTGGAGATTGGTGCCAAGGCCAACAGGGAATCATAATGTCATTTGAACCAAGTGTATATTCAAGAACAAGAAAGATGCTCATGGGATGATTGTTCGCAACAAGGCTCGTTTGGTGGCACAATGCTACTCCCAAGTCGAGGTTATCGACTACAGTGAAACCTTTGCTCCCATTGATCGCCTTTAATCTATTCGTTGGTTGATTGCTTATGCTTCTCATCATAACTTCAAGTTGCAAAAAATGGATGTGAAGAGTGCTTTTCTTAATGGTCCTATTAATGAGTTGGTGTATGTCAAACAACCCCCAGGGTTCGAGGATCTCTATTTCCCTGATCATGTGTACCAACTCGACAAGGCAATCTATGGCCTTAAACAAGCCCCACGTGCATGGTATGAGCATCTTACCGAGTTGTTGCAAGAGCGTGGGTTTGAAATTGGGAAAATCGACCCCACTCTTTTTACTAAGAAGGTCAAAGGGGAGTTGTTTGTATGCCAACTATATGTTGATGATATTATCTTTGGTTAACCTAACAAAGCTTTCAATGAGGAATTTGCCGCTCTCATGACCTCAAAGATCAAGATGTCTATGATGGGAGAGTTGAAGTTCTTTCTTGGGTTTGAAATCAAGCAAAGAAGAGAAGGAAACTTCATCAACCAATCCAAATACACTCAAGACATGCTCAAGAGATTTAGGCTAAGTGGTGTCAAGCCGGCTTCCACTCCAGTGCCCGTCAAATGCCAACTTGACATAGATTCAAATGGTAAATCGGTGGATCAAAAGGTATATCACTCCATGATTGTCTCCTTGCTTTACCTTTGTGCATCTAGACCAGATATCATGCTAAGTGTGGGAATTAGTGCACGGTTTCAAGCCGCACCTAAGGAAAGCCACTTTGTGGCGGTCAAGCGAATCTTTCGATATTTGGATCATACCCCAAACTTTGGCTTATGGTACCCAAGAGGAGCCAACTTTGATCTTTTGGGCTATTCAGACTCAGATTGGGCGAGAGACAAAGTGGATAGGAAGTCCACCTCCGGAGGGTGCCAATTTCTTTGTTGCTCTTGGGTGAGTTGGTCTTCCCAGAAGCAAAGTTGTGTGTCTCTCTCGTCCACCGAAGCAGAGTATGTGGCTGCTGGGAGTTGTTGTGCTCAACTTCTATGGATGAGGCAAACTTTAAAGGATTATGGTGTCACGTGTGATGAAGTGCCTCTTTGATGTGACAGTGAAAGTGCCATCAAGATCTCTCTCAACCCGGTGCAACACTTCAAGACGAAGAATATTGAGATTCGGTATCACTTCATTCGGAATCACATTAGGCGAGGGGAGATCAAGATCAAGTATTTCAACACTCATGATAACCTTGCATATATTTTCACGAAGCCCTTGGATGAAGCAAGATTTCGTGAGTTAAGGCATGAGCTAAATATCATTGATTCGAGCAATGTAGCTTGGACATAGGGGGAGTGTTGTTCTCTCAATGAACTCTCCCTCCCCCATTATGCATAAATTGATCAGCTGTTTCACATTGTCCATTTTTTATGGTACTTGTGCTTCAAAGACGACTTTTGTTCATGGGCCCAAGGATAATTCTTCGCGGTGCCATACCAATTGACTCATACATAGGTGGCTCCGGCCGCCACCCTCTCTTCTTGAGAGTTTTGTTTTGTGTTTGGTCTTTGTTGTCTTTTACCTTCTTTTGAGCCATGTTTGTGTTTGTGTTGTTGTGGCACCCCGGCTCAGAGAAACCGGAACGCCCCGTATTCCAGCCCAGAGATCGAGATGAATTCTTCTGGATTACGTCACTTCTTAGCTTAGAACAAATCAGCTCTTCATTACAATCTATTTTGGGTACAAGGGGTTACATCGGCACGACGACACTACGCCTGCTACTGTTGCTCTATGCAAGCATCAGAACATATGGAAGCAGCGAAATAACTTCTAGCAGCGGAACAACAGCGACGGTAGTGAACTCCACTCCATAGGGACTCTGGTTGGAATGCTTATCCTAGCTCGCACACAAGGGATCAATGGCAAATAGGCAATCAAATCCGACATGACCTACAAACTGGCATGACACGCCGGGTCAGTACATTGAATGTACTTGTAAGCTCACAATAACCAGAAGCATTCAAGACAAACACCAGCATGGCAATTACAGGTTAATCAGGAATTAACATGATATCATCATAATAACATGGCATGAACAACATGAACATGATATAGCTAGCACAATATGAGCATGTCATGAACATATGAATCTAATGATACTAGCATGCAACATGATGACACTATATGCACCACTTATTCTGCTCGGGTTACCTCATAGCCATCACATGCATCACTTACCAACCTCGGACGTCACACAATCATCTCAGGATCAAATCAACCTTGGTATAAACAATACCGTAGTAATCATTAAATGAGCACAAGGAGCTTGATCTTTACCCATGATTCTTGCACAACGAATGTCCGACAACTTGGTATCCTCGATACCATGGTGAACATTCACGGATCACAAACGGAACCACTCTGTTACCTCGTAACTGAACGGTGATCATTCACGGATCACAAACGGTTACCTCGTAACTGAACGGTGATCATTCAGGGATCACATAACCAACTTATCTCATCATCGAACCAGGGTTGTTATTAAGCACAGTATTATTATTACTGTTGACCCATAGTGTGACCAACTACGAACTGGGCCCTTATCCGTGGGCGCGGCTATCAATAGATTTAGTGTACACTCTGCAGAGGTAGCACTTTACCCACACCACAGAACCCATGGCCTCACACTCCCATTCAGGTGTACCAACAGTGTTCCGACAAAACCGTCCTACTGCCATGACACTCTTCCGGCCACTCCGACTAACTCCCCTCTAGGCAAAGTCATGGGTGGCCCCGTGTCTACCAAAGACACCAACGACCACCATCGTGGCAAAAACAATAAAAGGTCCCAAACGGGGACATGTGCACATAACCAAACTCAGGCTCACAAGGCTTATGTCGTCCTAGATGGCCAAGGTAGCGCCCGCGCATAACCTTCCCTCGTTGGAGGCACCAGCGAGAGGCACAATAATAGACCCAGTTAGGACCCTCTCATAATGGCAAGTGTGGTTGCACTGGTCAGCTCGATATGGTGGCACCATGACTCAGCCACCAGTTGCTCAAGTTCAGTTTAATCCGATTAAACTTGAATGCAATATGCTGAGCCATGATAAAATAACATGATGCAATTACAATGCATGAGCATGATGTCAACATGAGCAAGAGGGTACAATATAACTATCCACCATATCAACAATTAATCATATCCAACTGAGCATGGCAAAATGACTATCACAAGTACAACATTACTCCTAGCATAACATGACCATTAGCATCAACAAAAAGTACCATGCAAGAACACATAAATAACATTACTGAGTAAACACTCAACCAACTAACAGCAAAGGAACAATGCATATTAACGGTACTCGGTAACGACAGTCATGCACCGAAGAAGATAACCAATCCAACATGTAAGTAATACTAGCAAGTAGTTCATGATAACAAAGTGCAATAAAACATAGCCTGACCAAGATAATTACAGCAGTAGCAAAACAAACATTCAGTTATTAAAGATTCAAGTTGAAAACCAAAGCTACTTCATGGCTATCATGCAAATGGTGGTTGTGTCTTGCCTGGGGATGAACAAGGCACCGGGGAGAAGTGCGGTGAACCCATAGAAAGATTCGCCGGAAACAGTCCTCTCCTGGAGGGGCTGTTTACGTGCAAGGGAAAAATGGTCATTTTAAGAACGTTAACATATGATGAAAGTGTGACCAACAGAAGGGCTTGACAAGACGAGGAAATGGGCTTTGGATTCACCTCATTTGGAGTTATGAGCAAAAAGATATAGCCTGACAAAGTCCAGGGACCAATCTGTAAAAAGATTTCTACAAACAGGTTCCTGAGCTGAAAAATAGAAAGCACAATTACTTGAATACGCCTTCACAGTTCATAAAACGTATTTCTAGCCGTAGTTAAGTGATAATACGCTTCCCTGAAAGGAAAATGCATTTCCAGCCGAACTAAGACCAAAGTACGCCTTCCCTTAGAGAAAACGAATTCCAACAAATGTCTTTCCACTTATCCAGCTAGGTAGAGGTGGGGTCGGGGCTTGTCTCGCTGACATGCGGGTCCCACGGTGTGTGGCCCGTCACTTATCAACGTAAGTAGGGCGGGGTCAACACCGAGGGGCTGACAGGCAGGGCACGCGTGGAGGTGGGCCCCGCCTGGCTTCTCTCTCTCCTCCTCAACTCTTCTTCATCCTCCCGATCGGGAAAAGAGGCAAGGTGCGGTAGAGCGCTGCAGGCGAGGGCCCGGCCGGCTCCGACCACCTTGGGCTGAGCCACTGGCACCGGCGGCCTCCGCATGGAGCACCGCACCCATCCAGCACCGCAGCAGCACTTGGGAAGGGTCGAGGGCGACGGTGACTCACAGCAATAGACAAGCAGGCCAGCGGTCAGGCTAGGGGCAGTGGCTTCAGGCACTCCGGCAACGAGATAAGGGGCTGGGGAGTATCACTGGCGAGTGGTAAAGCCAGTGGTGGTGGTGGAAGGGGGAGAGGAGCTTTGGCTCAAGCTCATTTAGGCCGAGACCGACGATGGGCACGGCGGGCATGGAGGGTAGAGAGGGACTCTGGAGCTCGGGCTAGAGGTGGGGAGGGCCTAGAGAAGTGCGGTGGAGGCGATGGTGTGCTCGGAATGGCTGGGGTGGCCTTTATATAGGCGTGGCCGAGGAGGGAAGGTCGCAGATGCGTGGCCGTGGCTCGGGTGCCGCCGCTCGCGTCCGGCCATGCTCTAGCGACAGCCAGCGATCACGGGAGGGCGCGGGAAGGCGATGAGGGAGGGTGCGGATGAGCTACAGAGGCGCACATGGCAGGGGGTGCGAGGGGCGCAGGGAGAAGGATCCAAACACCATTAATGCCTTGTGGGCTACAGCTCGCTCGTGGGCGTGCGACAACAGCACCAACGGAGAAGCAGACGGAGGCGGAGATGGCTCCTGTAGGACAGCAATGACGCGGGGAACACGCTAGACAGGCCCGTGCGTGAGGAGACGCCGATCAGAGGAGGGGCCCGAGCAAGAAGACGCTCTGGACACGCGCACTGCATGCCAAAGTGGTAGTCACCGCGTGCACTGGTGCACTAGTGCCACAAGCTATGCCAAACGACGTCTGGGGGTTAGTCCTTCCTGGGCGGTTTCAACTTCGGTGGTAGCTTTGTTAAAGACTCTGTGGTTAAATGGTAAATGAGCTCTGAAATTTACTGCATCAAAATGAATCATGAAACAGTAACCAACTTAGGTGGGATTAGAGGCCAATGAGTTATCTTGGGTGTTTAGGTTAGAAAGGACTATAATCCTGGAGAGTTTGAGTGGAAATGGATCAAGGATTAACATAGTTGCTTTGCAACTGACCAAAATTGTCCAGAAACTGGAGCAACATGTTGCACTCACATGGAGTGTCAACTTGAGCTCAAATTGGGCAAGGCAGAGTCATTTGGTCCTATGAAGATGATCAAAAAGTCTCAAACCAATTGGCCAATCCAAAATGGTACTTGCTTCACAAACATCTCCTTTGGAAAGAAACTTGCAAAAATTCTAGAGGAATAATGGCTTGATGAACTATTCCCAAAATAGGTGGAGATAAGTTATATGAATAACAGAAGGCCTAGAAAAATTTACAACCATAATGGAGCAAGATCAATTATACTTGCTTCACATACTGAAATTTTGGATAATAGTTGAAGATGATCTCACATGGAGGCATGAAATGAGCTCAACTTGGGTGGAGGGCTATGATATGATGATATGAAGGATCCTGCAAAATGGCAACTCATTAAGATATGCCTAGCTTGTACCTCCTTCACAAAGTTTATTTCTGGACAGAAACTTTGGAAAATCATAATTAAATAATTGCTAGGCAAATGAGGTTGCATTTTGCCATGTGACAATTATATGGACAGAAAAAATGTCCAAGGAGTTTGAGGCTAATTGAGAAAAGGAAAATAGCACTTGTTTCACAATGTGCCATTTAGGGTAGAATAGGAAATGAATTATTGGAGGATTATTTTTTATCATGGCAATGAAAAGTTTTGCCATATTTGATCAATATATGACCCAAACAATTTATGAGAATTATTTGGAAATTTTAGGAGTGAGGGAAATATAGGTTGCTTCACAACCTAGGGCAAAAAGATTATTCCTTTAATAGAAAAGGAATATTCCCAATAAAAGAATATTGGGATTTGGTCCAAGGTGGAAATGGAAAGGTGTTGGGAAGGATTTGGGGGATGACAAGCCATTCTGGAAACAAAGAAGAGGGCATCTTCTTCTGTTTCTAGACCACAAAGCCACGGAAAAAGAAAACTCAGGCAAAAACCTCGGAGAAACAAAAGAAAAAGAAAGGGCCAAAAATTAGGCTGTTACAACTCTTACCCCCTTAAAGAAATCTTGTCCTCGAGATTTGTTTGCTCAGGGAACAAGTATGAATATACTGACTTAAGGAAATTGTTTCCAACTCGGGTATCCTTTTCCTTTACTATTGTTCCCACTAGATTTTTATCTGACTGGCCCTGGGGTGGTTTGCTTTACTGTATCGACATTCTGACAGATTTTACCTTGCTTCATGCTTATACATGCTCCAATTATTTTCATATCTGTTGACTTAGCTGAGTGTGATTTGTTATCATGCTAAAATATATGTCTGTCTTACCAGCCCAAGAGTGATTTCCGATGAGTGTGTCATCCGACACTGACAACCTTTCATGAAGTTGTGATCCAATTTCTCTAGTGGACACCCAAGCTCGGACTCCTCGCTTCTCCACTAAATGCAAGTCCTTTCAAACGGTGAGTTGAGGCATAACCATTTTCCTGACATATTCTGAATTATCACGGGAACTTCTAAATTATTCTGACTGGCTTCACTGTGTTGAGTCTCGGATTCGTACCAAATATTTGACTATCTCCTGTCATGGCCAGCATAAAGGGTTTGCCCTGTATGATAATATCAACAGACTTGACTGACGGTGGTTCTGATGAACGAAATTTTATTCATGCCAAGCTATCCTTTGGCGATTCCCATAACTGAGGGCACATGCTTCCAGACTGTTATTCCTCATACCTATTACTCATGCTGTAGGCATATCCATGTGGATCAATACTGACTTAGACTATCCGGGGTATTTGCACTACGCGGGTCTTGCAACAATTTTCATACCTGCATTACCGGCCTTGCTCCTCCTTTACTGTGTTTCTTGTCTGGATATTTGGGCGAAAGAACGGGGTCATATTGTTTCCCTGTGTGACCATAGTTTCTGTCGGATACAAGATTCTGACAGGTGTACTCTTATCCGCATCTTCTGACAGTCATTGAAGAGAGAAATAAAAATCGGCATCCACCTCAGATAGCTAAAAACAGCTCAGATCACAGGCGTGGAGCCGTCATTGGAGAAAAAGGGGACAAGGGCTCATCAGGATCATTTTCCAGGTTCAAAGGTACTTGTACTGAGCGCATTGATGTCGTCAATCCTCATAATCCTTTGTCACACTACGGTGTATACTGGCTTTCTTCTCTTAACCATCCTCACGTGTTTGTCAGATCCTCATCCGTGTGACTTGTAAGATCTTGGTGGTATGCTCACCGCATATATATGAGAATTTGATTCCCGAGACAGACGTGTATTCTGACTGATTCTTGCTTCTGACCAAAATGTTGCGGATCTGATTCTTGGGATTCACTGCCATATGCTGTCAATTCATAGCATACTACCTTGTGTCAATGCATTACTGAGGAAGATTGGTGAGGTTGTGCTTGAAACTTTCATCAGACCGCTTGCCGAAGAAGACTGAATATCGTGCTTCAGAAACTTACCCCCTTAGAGACTTTGCTGGGGAAAGACTCGGTACCTTATGCAGGAAGCTTTTGCGGTTGCTTACTGAAGAAGGCAAAGTACCTTCCACAGGAAATCATCCATGTATCATGCTGAGGAAGATAGATGAATCTTGCCTTGGAAGCTTCTCTGGTATCTTGCGAGGGAAGATTGGGTTGCTTACACCAGAAGGTCCTTATTGTGATATGCGGACCGATTTCCACATATATAACCATCTTAATATTTTTGCTATTGATTTCTTGTATGAAACGGGGTTTTGCAGGACTATCCTCCTTTCTAAGTATATGCCATATTTTTGCTTGCTTCTAGGTACATCGGGTTCTAAAATCATTCTCAATGAAAAATCAAACTTGTATCTGAGCCATACCTTTGACTCATGAAATACCATCGATCTTGCACACAATTTAACTTCTTGCTGATTTGATCATTTCTGCTATACTAAGATAAACTTGATTATTCAGTATCATGATCAGATATCCCCAATCTCAATGCATTCGGCTGAGAATTCCATACTGTTGTGAGGAGGGCACACTAATGCAATCTTGATACTGACAGTCCATTCAGGATTTATTTTGCATTCAGACGAGATATTCCAAAGTTTACTGCAGTCAACTGATATCTCCATTTGGTTTAGCTGAATTTCCAGATATATGCATTGCTTGCTGACTCCTTAGGTCCGGTGTCGGCCGACGAGCAACTTTAATAGGGGAAAATATGTAACACCGAAGGCCCAAAGAAAGAAACAAAAGAAACGACTAAATCAAAAGCCCACAAGCATACTACTAATATAATTAAACAAGCAATCATCATATATTACTGCTACTCACACAATAATATCCATGCACACCTAAGCACACAAATCTCGCGGAAACTCCGGTATTACAGTCTAATATGCTATGGCGGTGTGCACGAAAACTATATCCATGTGTGGAAGGAGTTGGCGTAACCGAAGCTACACCAAGCACTGGCTGAACACCGGCTGGATCTGGATGGATACAGAGGCGAGGACGGACTTGGTGATCATGTAGCGATACATAGCGATCACGACTATCTCATCATCAAGCGTATGAAAGGGAAATCATACACGTCGAAAGAATGAAATGACATGGCAAGATAACGGTGGAAGACTGGGTTTAATGGCATTGCCCTTTTCTAATAACGAAGACCGGCAAGGGTTGCCAGAGGGACGAGATGGATGACAGGATTCGGGACAAAAACAAGTCTATCACCGAAATAAATATGGGTGGGTGGAGGAAAATATCGAAGCGATACCTGAGCAATAACTCCTGCAAATGGTGTCCGGAACACTCGGCACTAGGGCATCACTCTGCTGGGACAGAGATGACGCCAAACACCAAAGAGCAGGCATGCTAAGAAGGAGGGTGCAGGCGGTGGATCAAAAACGATGCCACCTACACTCACAAGATTAACCATTAGTGACAAAATAATAATCTATATGCATGCTATGCGACAAACAAATGCAGCAATCAAGTGCAACAAACCAACTGGGGTCTATACTACCGCTTTCTAATGTTCGCGTGGTCTATGGCGTCCTATAGCCAGACCTGCTCTAATACCAAGCCTGTGGCACCCCAGCTCAGAGAAACCGGAACGCCCCGTATTCCAGCCCAGAGATCGAGATGAAGTCTTCTAGAATACGTCACTTCTTAGCTTAGAACAAATCAGCTCTTTATTACAATCTATTTTGAGTACAAGGGGTTACATCGGCATGGCGGCACTATGCCTGCCACTATTGCTCTATGCAAGTAGCAGAACATATCGAAGCAGCGGAATAACTTCTAGTAGCGGAACAACAACGACGGTAGTGAACTCCACTCCGCAGGGACTCTGGCTGGAACGCTTATCCTAGCTCGCACACAAGGGATCCATGGAAAACAAGTAATCAAATCCGGCATGACCTGCAAACTGGCATGACATGCCAGGTCAGTACATTGAATGTACTTGCAAGCTCACAATAACCAGAAGCATTGAAGACAAACACCGGCATGGCAATTACAGGTTAATAAGGAATTAACATGATATCATCAGAATAACATGGCATGAATAACATGAACATGATACAGCTAGCACAATATGAGCATGGCATGAACATATGAATCTGACGATACTAGCATGCAACATGATGACACTATATGCACCACTTATTCTGCTTGGGTTACCTTGTAGCCATCACATGCATCACTTACCAACCTCGAACATCACACGATCATCTCAGGATCAAATCAAGCTTGGTATAAACAATACCGTAGTAATCATTAAATGACCACAAGGAGCTCGATCTTTACCCACGATTCTCCCACAACATCACGGATATCCAACAACTTGGTATCCTCGATACCACGGTGATCATTCATGGATCATAAATGGAACCACTCTGGGCTCAATGGGTTACCTCGTAACTGAACGGTGATCATTGACGGATCACATAACCAACTTATCTCATCATCGAACCAGGGTTGTTATTAAGCACAATATTATTATTACTGTTGACCCATAGTGTGACCAACTACAAACTGGGCCCTTATCCGCGGGCACGGCTATCGATAGATTTAGTGTACACTCTGCAGAGGTAGCGCACTTCACGCACACCACAGAACCCATGGGCTCACACTCCCATTCAGGTGGACCAACGGCGTTCCGACAAAACCGTCCTACTGCCATGACACTCTCCCGGCCACTCCGACTAACTCCCGTCTGGGCTAAGTCATGGGTGGCCCCGTGTCTACCAAAGACACCAACGGCACCGTCGTGGAAAAACCAATAAACGGTCCCAAACGGGGACATGTGCACATAACCAAACTCGGGCTCACAAGGCTTATGCTATCCTACCTAGCCAAGGTATTGCCCGCGCATAACCTTCCCTCGTTGGAGGCACCGGCAAGAGCCACAATGATAGACCCAGTTAGGACCCTCCCATAAAGGCATGTGTGGTTGCACTGGTCAGCTCGATATGGTGGCAGCTTACTCAGCCAACAGTTGTTCAAGTTCAATTTAATCCAATTAAACTTGAATGCAATATGCTAAGCCATGATAAAATAACATGATGCAATTACAATGCATGAGCATGATATCAACATGAGCAAGAGGGGACAACATAACTATCCACCATATCAATAATGAATCATATCCAACTGAGCATGGCATAATGACGAGCATGAAATCACAAGTACAACATTACTCCTAGCATAACATGACCATTAGCATCAACAAAAAGTACCATGCAAGAACACATAAATAACATTACCGAGTAAACACTCAACCAACTAACAGCAAAGGAACAATGCATATTAATGGTACTCGGTTACGACAGTCATGCACCAAAGAACATAACCAAACCAACATGTACTACTATCCAGCATGACAATATGAAAGTAATACTAGCAAGTAGTTCATGATAACAAAGTGCAATAAAACATAGCATGACGGTAATCACCGATCCATAAGCATAATCGAGATAATGATAGGAGTAGCAAAACAAACATTCAGTTATTAAAGATTCAAGTTGAAAACCAAAGCTACTGCATGGCTATCATGCAAATGGTGGTTGTGGCTTGCCTGGGGATGACGAAGGCACCAGGGAGAAGTGTGGTGAACCCGCAAAAAGATTTGCCGAAAACAGTCCTCTCCTGGAGGCGCTGTTTACGTGCAAGGGCAAAATGGTCATTTTTAGAATGTTAACACATGTTGAAAGTGTGACTAACAGAATGGGCTCGCCAAGACGAAGAAATGGACTTTGGATTCACCTCATTTGGAGTTAGGAGCAAAAAGATATAGCCCAACAAACTCCAGGGGCCAATCTATAAAAAGGTTTCTACAAACAGGCCCCTGAGCTGAAAAGCAGAAAGCACATTCACATGAATACGCCTTCACAGCTGAGAAAACATATTTCTAGCCGTAGTTAATTGAAAATATGCTTCCCCGAAAGGAAAACGCATTTCCAGCCGAACTAAGACCAAAGTACGCCTTCCCTTAGAGAAAACGTATTCCAACAAATGCGTTTCCACTTATCCAGCTAGGCAGAGGTGGGGCCGGGGCTTGTCTCGCTGACACGCGGGTCCCATAGGGTGGGGCCCATCACTTATCCACGTGAGCAGGGCAGGGTCAACACCGAGGGGCTGATGGGCAGGGCCCGCGTGGAGGTGGGGCCCGCCTGGCTTCTCTCTCTCCTCCTCAACTCTTCTTCATCCTCCTGATGGGAAAAGAGGCGAGGCGCGGCAGAGCACTACCGGCGAGGGCCCAGCCGGCTCCGGCCACCTCGGATCGAGACGCTGGCATCGGCGGCCTCTGCGCGGAGCACCGCATCCATCCAGCACCGCAACAACACTTGGGAAGGGTCGAGGGCGACGGCGACTCATGGCAATGGAGAAGCAGGGGGCGGCAGTCAGGCTAGGGGCTATGGCTTCAGGCACTCCGGCAATAAGATAAGGGGCTAGGGAGAATCACTGGCGAGTGGGGAAGCCAGTGGTGGTGGTGGAAGGGGGAGAGGAGCTTCGGCTCGACCTAATTTAGGCCGAGACCGACGATGGGCACGGCGGGCATGGAGGGCAGAGAGGGACTCTGGAGCTTGGGCTAGAGGTGGGGAGGGCCAAGAGGAGTGCGGTGGAGGCGATGGTGTTCTCGGAGTGGCTCAGGGTGGCCTTTATATAGGCGTGGACGAGGAGGGGAGGTGGCGGATGCGTGGTCGTGTCTTGGGTTCCGCCGCTCGCGTCTGGCGACGCTTTGGCAACGGCCAGCGATCACAAGAGGGCGTGGGAAGGCGACGAGGGAGGGTGCCGACGAGCTACAGAGGCGCACAGGGCAGGGGGGCCGAGGGGCGCAGGGAGAAGGATCCGAACGCCATTAATGCCTTGTCGGCTACAGCTCGCTCGTGGGCGCGCGATGACGAGCACCGACGGAGAAGCAGAGAGAGGGGGAGATGGCTCCAGGAGCACGGCAACGACGCGGGGAACACGTTGGATAGGCCCGTGCTCGCTGAGACCCCAAGCAGAGGAGGGGCCCGAGCAAGAAGACGCTTTGGATGCGCGCACTGCAAGCCAAAGTCGTGGTCACCGTGTGCACTGGTGCACACAGTGCCACAAGCTATGCGAAACGATGTCTGGGGGTAAGTCCTTCCTGGGTCAGTTTCAACTGCGGAGGTAGCTTGGTTAAAGACTCTATGGTTTAATGGTAAATGAGCTCTGAAATTTATTGCATCAAACTGAATCATGAAACAGTAACCAACTAAGGTGGGATTAGAGGCCAATGAGTTGTCTTTGGTGTTTAGGTTAGGAAGGACTATAATCCTGGAGAGTTTGAGTGGAAACGGATCAAGGATTAATGTAGTTGCTTTGCAACTGACCAAAATGGTCCAGAAACTGGATCAACATGTTACACTCACATGGAGAATCAACTTGAGCTCAAATTGGGCAAGGCAGAGTCATTTGGTCCTACGAAGACGATCAAAAAGTCTCATACCAATTGGCCAAGCCAAAATGGTACTTGCTTCAGAAACATCTCCTCTGGACAGAAACTTGCGAAAATTCTAAAGGAATAATGGCTTGATGAACTATTCCCAAAAATGGGTGGAGATAAGTTATATGGATAATAGAAGGCCTAGAAAAATTTACAACCATAATGGAGCAAGATCAATTATACTTGCTTCACAGACTGAAATTTTGTACAGAAACTAAGAGTTGAAGATGAGCTCACATGGAGGCATGACATGAGCTCAACTTGGGTGGAGGGCTATGATATGATGATATGAAGGATCCTGCAAAATAGCAACTCATTTGGATATGCCTAGCTTGTACCTCCTTCACAAAGTTTCTTTCTGGGCAGAAACTTTGGAAAATCATAATTAAATAATTGCTAGGCAAATGAGGTTGCATTTTGTCATGTGGCAATTATATGGACAGAAAAAATGTCCAAGGAGTTTGAGGTCAACTGAGTAAAGGAAACTAGCACTTGTTTCACAATGTGCCATTTAGGGAAGAATAGGAAATGAATTATTGGAGGATTATTTTTGATCATGGCAATGAATAGTTTTGCCATATTTGATCAAGATATGACCCAAACAATTTATGAGAATTATTCGGAAATTTTAGGAGTGAGGGAAATACATGTTGCTTCACAACCTAGGGCAAAAAGATTATTCCTTTAATTGAAAAGGAATATTTTCAATAAAAGAATATTGGGATTTGGTCCAAGGTGGAAATGGAAAGGTCTAGGGAAGGATTTGGGGGATGACAAGCCATTCTAGAAACAAAGAAGAGGGCATGTTCTTCAGTTTCCACACCACAAAGCCATGGAAAAAGAAAACTCAGGCAAAAACCTCGGAAAAACAAAAGAAAAAGAAAGGACCTAAAAATCAGGCTGTTACAACTCTTACCACCTTAAAGAAATCTCGTCCTCGAGATTTGGTTTCTCCGGGAACAAGTATGAATATACTGACTTAAGGAAACCGTTTCCAACTCGGGTATCCTTTTTCCTTTATTGTTGTTCCCACTAGATTTTTATCTGACTGGCCCAAGGGGTGGTTTGCTTTACTGTATCCACATTCTGACAGATTTTACCTTGCTTGTTCATGCTTATACATGCTCCAATTATTTTCATATCTACTGACTTAGCTGAGTGTGATTTGTTATCGTGCTGAAATATATGTCTGTTTTACCAGCCCGAGAGTGATTTCTGATGGGTGTGTCATCCGGCACTGACAACCTTTCATGAAGTTGTGATCCGATTTTTCTAGTGGACACCCAAGCTCTGACTCCTCGCATTGGGTTTCTCCACTAAATGCATGTCCTTCGGGTTTCAAACGGTAAGTTGAGGCATAACCATTTTCCTGACAGATTCTGACTTATCACGGGAACTTCTGAATTATTCTGACTGGCTTCACTGTCTTGAGTCTCGGATCCATACCAAATATTTGACTGTCTCCTGTCGCGGCCAGCATAAAGGGTTTGCCCTGTATGATAATATCTGCAGACTTGACTGATGGTGGTTCTGACGGACGAAATTTTATTCATGCCAAGCTATCCTTTGGTGATTCTCCTAACTGAGGGCACATGCTTCCAAACTGTTATTCCTCATACCGATTACTCACACTACAAAAAAAAATACACTTCCGTGATGATATGTGTTTGTAACAGTAGGTCGCCTTTTTTGTTATGCATGTACATCCATGACAATTTTATGAGAGAATTAAGATAGTCATACCTGTGTTGTCATAGAAGTGTTCTATGACATTACCAAAATTATCATCACGGAAGTGTCCACTTCCATGACGATAAATCGCGCGTCACAAAAGTGCTTTCGTCAAGGGTGACCGACACGTGGCATCCACCGTAACGGAACACCGTTAAGCTATCGGGTCGGGTTTTGGATCCGATAACCCGTTAACAGCCCCGACCAACGGGGATTTTCCACGTGTAAAATCATCATTGGCTGGAGGAAACACGTGTCGGCTCATCATTGGGACAGATGTCATCCACTCATTGGACAGAAGGCGCCTATGATACGTCGACACGTGGCACGACCCATCAAGTTTAAATGGGCCGGCGCAACTAAAGGCCCATAAGATTTTGCGGACCATAATGGGCCAGCCCAGCTAAAGGCCCACGAGATTTTGCGGACCATAATGGGCTGGCCCAGCTAAAGGCCCACAAGATTTCGCGGGCCATAATGGGCCGGCCCGGGTAAAGGCCCACAAGATTTTTGTGTGCCATAATGGGCCGGCCCAGGTAAGGGCCCACAAAATTCTTACGGATCATAATGGGCCGGCCTAGCTAAAGGCCCACGAGATTTCGCTGACATTAATGGGCCGGCCCAGCTGTAGGCCCACAAGATTTTGAGGACCCTAGTAGGCCGGCCCATTAACTGGCTGCCATGTTTTGGGCCAAATGCTGGCCCATATTTGATCCGGTCCATTAATGGCCTGCCACGTTCTGGGCCTAATAATGGCCCATATGAGATCCGACCCATTAAAATCCTCCCATGTTCTGGGCCAAATCACGGCCCAGATCAGGTGCGACCCTTTAAGAGGCTTTGGGTTCAATTATGGCCCATATCAGATTCGGCCCGTTAATTGGACGCTATGATTTTGGGCCCACTTGCTAAAGGCCCATTTAGTAATTTGGCCTGATATTAGTTTCAGCCTGTTAAGGGCCCGTTTAACATTATGGCCCTATATTAATTTCGTCCTATTAAAAGCCCGCCATACAGTTGGGCCTAACTATGGCCCGGTTTGCATCCGGCCTGCTCGCAACCGATATCTGATTGGGCCAAACAAGGACTGAGACAACTTTGGCCTGTTAAAAGCCCGTGATTTGATTCGCACAATCATGGGTCAGGGTCCATTTCAGGCTGCTGCCGGCCTGTGAGCTATTCGACACGTTTCAGGCCAAACCTACTTCTCAGCCTCCTAAAAGCCCATTGAGTTTTCTGCGAAAAGAGGGCCGGGGGTTACTCGGCCTATTAAAGGCCCGAATCTACTAGTGGGCCAGTTTGACGGGGCCCAATGCTACCTCTTCAGCACTGCGTTGGTTTTCCCCGAAGAGGAGAGGATGATGCAGCAAAGTAGCGTAAGTATTTCCCTCAGTTTTTGAGAACCAAGGTATCAATCCAGTAGGAGACCACGCACAAGTCCCTCGTACCTACACAAAATGATAGCAACTCACAACCAACGCGATTAGGGGTTGTCAATCCCTTCACGGTCACTTACGATAGTGAGATCTGATAGAGATTATAAATAATATTTTTGGTATTTTTGATAGATAGATGCAAAGTAAAAAGTAAAAGGCAAAGTAAAAACAAAGCAAGTAAATAAAGTGAGAGAGATTGATATGATGAGAATAGACCCGGGGCCCATAGGTTTCACTAGTGGCTTCTCTCAAGAGCATAAGTATTCTACGGTGGGTGAACAAATTACTATTGAGCAATTGACAGAATTGAGCATAGTTATGAGTATATCTAGGCAATGATCATGTATATAGGCATCACGTCCAAAACAAGTAGATCGAAACGATTCTACATCTGCTACTATTACTCCACTCATCGACCGCTATCCAGCATGCATCTAGAGTATTAAGTAAAAACAAAGTAACGCCATAAGCCAGATACATGATGTAGAGGGATAAATTCATGCAATATGATAAAAACCCCATCTTGTTATCCTCGATGGCAACAATACAATACGTGCCTTGCAACCCTTTCTTTCACTGGGTAAGGACACCGCAAGATTGAACCCAAAGCTAACCACTTCTCCCATTGCAAGAACTACCAATCTAGTTGGCCAAACCAAAAATGATAATTCGAAGAGACTTGCAAAGATAACTCAATCATACATAAAAGAATTCAGAGAAGAATCAAATATTTTCCATAGATAATACTGGATCATAAACCCACAATTCATCGATCTCAACAAACACACCGCAAAAAGAATATTACATCGAATAGATCTCCACGAGAGAGGGGGAAAACATTGTATTGAGATCCAAAAAGAGAGAAGAAGCCATCTAGCTACTAGCTATGGACCCGAAGGTCTGAAGTAAACTACTCACACTTCATCGGAGGGGCTATGGTGATGATGTAGAAGCCCTCCGTGGTGGATGCCCCCTCCGGCGGAGCTCCGAAACAGGCCCCAAGATGGGATCTCATGGATACAGAAGGTTGCGGCAGTGGAATTAGGTTTTTGGCTCCTGTTCTGATCGTTTGGGGATACATAGGTATATATAGGAGGAAGGAGTACGTCGGTGGAGCTTCGAGGGGCCCACGAGGTAGGGGGCGCGCCCAGGGGGGCGCCCTCCACCCTCGTGACTGCCTCGTGGCTTTCTTGACGGAGGGTCCAAGTCTCCTGGATCTTATCTGATGAGAAAATCACGTTCCCGAAGGTTTCATTCCGTTTGGACTCCGTTTGATATTCTGTTTCTTCGAAATACTAAAAAAGGCAAAAAAACAATTCTGGGCTGGGCCTCCGGTTAATGGGTTAGTCCCAAAAATAATATAAAAGTGGAAAATAAAACCCAATATAGTCCAAAACAGTAGATAAAGTAGCATGGAGCAATCAAAAATTATAGATACGTTGGAGACGTATCAGGCGTCCCCAAGCTTAATTCCTGCTCGTCCTCGTGTAGGTAAATGATAAAAAAGAATTTTTGATGCGGAGTGATACTTTGGCATAATTTTAATGTAAATCTTCTTAATTGTGATATGAATATTCAGATCCGAAAGATTTCAAGACAAAAGTTCATATTGACACAAAAATAATAATACTTCAAGCATACTAATCAAAGCAATCATGTCTTCTCAAAATAACATGGCAAAAGAAAGTTCATCCCTACAAAATCATATAGTTAGGCTATGCTTCATTTTCGTCACACAAAGATGTTCCCAACTTCTATACCCCCGATGACAAGCCAAGCAATTGTTTCATACTCAAATAATCTCAAACTTTTTCAACCTTCACGCAATACATGAGCGTGAGCCATGGATATAGCACTATGGGTGGAATAGAATATGATGATGGGGATTGTGTGGAGAAGACAAAAAAAGGAGAAAGTCTCACATTGACGAGGCTAATCAATGGGCTATGGAGATGCCCATCAATTGATGTCAACATGAGGAGTAGGGATTGCCATGCAACGGATGCACTAGAGCTATGAATGCTCAACAAAAGAAAACTAGTGGGTATGCATCCAACTCGCTTGCTCATGAAGACCCAGGGCGTTTGAGGAAGCCCATCGTAGGAATATACAAGCCAAGTTCTATAATGAAAAAATTCCCACTAGTATAAAAAGACAACTTATGAGACTCAGTACATGAAGAACAAGGTGCTACTTTGAAGCACAATATATGAGACTCACTACATGAGGAACAAGGTGCTACTTTGAAGCACAAGTGTGGAAAAAGAGATAGTAGCATTGCCCTTTTTATATTTTTTTTGGGCCTTTCTTTTTTTTCTTTTGGCCTTTCTCTCTTTTTTTATTTTTTTATTTGGGCAATGCTCTAAAAATGATGATCATCACACTTCTATTGATTACAACATAAGGATTACAACTCGAAACTTAGAACAAAATATGACTCTATATGAATGCCTCCGGCGGTGTACCGGGATGGTGCAATGAATCAAGAGTGACATGTATGAAAAATAATGCATGGTGGCTTTGCCACAAATACGATGTCAACTACATGATCATGCAATGGCAATATGACAAAAGTAATGTATGTCATAATAATGATGATGGAAGTTGCATGGCAATATATCTCGGAATGGCTATGGAAATGCCATGATAGGTAGGTATGGTGGCTGTTTTGAGGAAGATATAAGGAGGTTTATGTGTGATAGAGCGTATCGTATCACGGGGTTTGGATGCACCGGCGAAGTTTGCGCCAACTCTCAAGGTGAGAAAGGGCAATGCACGGTACCGAAGAGGCTAGCAAAGGCGGAAAGGTGAGAGTGCGTATAATCCATGGACTCACATTAGTCAAAAGAACTCATATACTTATTGCAAAAATTTAGAAGTCATCAAAAATCAAGTACCACGCGCATGCTCCTAGGGGGATAGATTGGTAGGAAAAGACCATCGCTCGTCCCCGACTGCCACTCATAAGGATGCACAAGCCAGGTACACTTCATGTTTTAAATTTGTTACACAACTTTAACCATACGTGCATGCTACGGGATTTGCAAACTTCAACACAAGCATTCTTTGAATTCATAATTAGCCAACTAGCATGACTTTGATAGTATCACCTCCATATCTCAAAACAATTATCAAGCATCAAACGTATCTTACTATTCAACGCACTCAAAAGAATGGTTCACATATCTTGAACACCAAGTATATTAACATTAAGCAAATTACCATGCTATTAACGACTCTAAAATTAATCTAAGTGAAGCATGAGAGATCAATAGTTTCTTTAAAACAAATCCACCACCATGCTCTAAAATATCTAAGTGAAGCACTAGAGCAAAAATTATCACGCTCAAAAGATATAAGTGAAGCACTATGAGCAAAACTATCAAGCTCAAAAGATATAAGTGAAGCACATAGAGTATTCTAACAAATTCCAAATCATGTATGGCTCTCTCAAAAGATGTGTACAGCAAGGATGATTGTGGTATACTAACAAGCAAAGACACAAATAATACAAGACGCTCCAAGCAAAACACATATCATGTTTATGAATAAAAATATAGCTCCAAGTAAATTACCGATGGAAGTGGACGAAAGAGGGGATGCCTTCCGGGGCATCCCCAAGCTTTAACTTTTTGGTGTCCTTGGATTATCTTGGGGTTTCCATGGGCATCCCAAAGCTTAGGCTCTTTCCACTCCTTGTTCCATAATCCATCAAAAGAATTCACCCAAAACTTGAAAACTTCACAACACAAAACTCAACAGAAATCTCGTGAGCTCCGTTAGAGAAAGAAAACAAAAGACTACTTCAAGGTACTGTAATGAACTCATTCTTTATTTATATTGGTGTTAAACCTACTGTATTCCAACTTCTCTATGGTTTATAAACTATTTTACTAGCCATAGATTCATCAAAATAAGCAAACAACACATGAAAAACAGAATCTGTCAAAAACAGAACAGTCTGTAGCAATCTGTAACTAAAGCAAACTTCTGGAACTCTAAAAATTCTACCAAAATATCAAGTCCTGGAAACTTTATTTATTGAACAGCAGCAAAAATAATCAACGCAAAATCACGTTCCTGTGATTTAACAAAATTATATTCGTGCGCGCAAAGTTTCTGTTTTTCAGCAGATTCAAAACAACTATCATCGTAGGTTATCCTATAGGTTCTACTTGTCACAAACACTAATTAAAAGATAAAACCACATCCAAACAGAGGATAGATGGATTATTTATTCCTAAACAGAAGCAAAAACAAAAAACACAAAATAAAATTGGGTTGCCTCCCAACAAGCGCTATCGTTTAACGCCCCTAGCTAGGCATAAAAGCAAGGATAGATCTAGGTATTGCCATCTTTGGTAGTCAATTCATAAGTGGCTCTCATGATAGATTCATATGGAAATTTTATTTTCTTTCTAAGGAAGTGTTCCATTCCCTTCTTTAAGGGAAATTGGAATCGAATATTCCCTTCCTTCATATCAATAATTGCACCAATCGTTCTAAGGAAAGGTCTACCAAGAATAATAGGACATGAAGGATTGCAATCTATATCAAGAAAGATAAAATCTATGGGCACATAATTCCTATTTGCAAAAATAAGAACACCATTAATTCTTCCCATAGGCTTTTTAATAGTGGAATCCGCAAGATGCAAGTTTAGAGAGCAATCATCAAAATCACAGAAATCTAGCAAATCACATAAAGTTTTGGGAATAGTAGAGACACTAGCACCCAAATCACACAAAGCATGAAACTCATATTTTTTAATTTTAATTTTAATAGTAGGTTCCCACTCATCATAGAGTTTTCTTGGGATAGAAACTTTCAACTCAAGTTTTTCTTCATAAGATCGCATCAAGGCATCAACAATATGTTCGGTAAAGGCCTTATTTTGACTATAAGCATGAGAAGAATCTAGCACGGATTGCAACAGGGAAATACAACCAATCAAAGAGCAATTTTCATAATTAAATTCCTTGAGATCCAAAATAGTGGGTTTAGCAACATCACGGTTTTTATTTATTTCAATCCCACTTTCATCAAATTCATCATCAAGATCTAGAAACTCCGAATTCTTAAAACGCCTTCTAGGTAAAGGAAGATAATCTTTGGTTTCATCAAGATTCATATTGCAAAACAAAGATTTAATGGGGGACACATCAATAACTTTTAGATCTTCATCTTGATTTTCATAGGAATTGGAAGAACATGCTTTAATAAAGGCATCTTTGGAAGCACGCATCCTAGCGGTTCTTTCCTTGCACTCATCAATGGAAATTCTCATGGCTTTGAAAGACTCATTGATATCATGCTTAGGAGGAATAGATCTAAGCTTTAAAGAATCAATTTCAAGAGAAATTCTATCAACTTCCTAGCCAAATCATCAACTTTAAGCAATTTCTCTTCAAGCAAAGCATTAAAATTCTTTTGTGAATTCATAAACTCTTTAACACTACTCTCAAATTCAGAGGGCATCTTATTAAAATTTCCATAAGAGTTGTTGTAGGAATCTCCATAATTATTAGAAGGATTACTAGGATAAGGCCTAGGATTAAAATTCCCTCTATACGCGTTGTTTCCAAAACTATTCCTACCAACAAAATTCACATCCATAGATTCATTATTATTATCAAGCAAGGTAGATAAAGGAATATCATTGGGATCAAGAGGGGTATTTTTAGGAGCAAACATCTTCATAAGTTCATCCATCTTTTCACTCAAAACATTGATTTCTTCTATAGCATGCACTTTTTAACTAGAAGATCTTTCGGTGTGCCATTGAGAATAATTAGCCATAATATTATCAAGCAATTTTGTAGCATCCCCTAACGTAATTTCCATAAACATGCCTCCCGCGGACGAATCTAAAATATTTCTAGAAGCAAAATTCAATCCGGCATAAAAATTTTGTATGATCATCCATAAATTCAAACTATGAGTAGGGCAATTGCGAAGCATTAATTTCATTCTTTCCCAAGATTGGGCAACATGCTCATGATCAAGTTGTTTAAAATTCATGATATCGTTCCTAAGAGTGATAATCTTAGCAGGAGGAAAATACTTAGAGATAAAAGCATCTTTGCACTTGTTCCAAGAATCAATACTATTTTTAGGCAAAGACGAAAACAAAACTTTAGCACGATCTCTGAGTGAAAACGGAAATAACTTCAATTTGACAATATTGTTATTCGTATCTTTCTTATTTTGCATATCACACAAATCAACAAAATTGTTTAGATTAGTAGCGGCATCTTCACTACAAAGGCCGGTGAATTGATCTTTCATAACAAGATTCAGCAAAGCGGTGTTGATTTCACAAGACTCATCATTATTAAGAGGAGCAATCGGAGTACTAAGGAAATCATTATTATTGGTATTCGAGAAATCACACAATTTGGTATTATCTTGCGGCATGGCAACAAGTAATCCAACACACAAGCAAACAGAAAGGCAAAGAGAAAAAGGCAAACGGAAAAGAGAGGAGGAGATTGGGAAAGAGGGGGCAAATAAAACGGCAAGGGTGAAGTGGGGGAGAGGAAAACGAGAGGCAAATGGCAAATAATGTAATGCGAGAGATAGGGATTGCGATGGGTACTTGGTATGGTTGACTTGCTTGCGTGAGCCTCCCCGGCAACGGCGCTAGAAATTCTTCTTGCTACCTCTTGAGCACTGCGTTGGTTTTCGCCGAAGAGGAGAGGATGATGCAGCAATGTAGCGTAAGTATTTCCCTCAGTTTTTGAGAACCAAGGTATCAATCCAGTAGGAGACCACGTACAAGTCCCTTGTACCTACACAAAACGATAGCAACTCGCAACCAACGCAATTAGGGGTTGTCAATCCCTTCACGGTCACTTACGATAGTGAGATCTGATAGAGATGATAAATAATACTTTTGGTACTTTTGATAGATAGATGCAAAGTAAAAAGTAAAAGGCAAAGTAAAAACAAAGCAAGTAAATAAAGTGATAGAGATTGATATGATGAGAATAGACCCGGGGGCCATAGGTTTCACTAGTGGCTTCTCTCAAGAGCATAAGTATTCTATGGTGGGTGAACAAATTACTGTTGAGAAATTGACAGAATTGAGCATAGTTATGAGTATATCTAGGCAATGATCATGTATATAGGCATCACGTCCAAAACAAGTAGATCGAAACGATTCTACATCTACTACTATTACTCCACTCATCGACCACTATCCAGCATGCATCTAGAGTATTAAGTAAAAACAGAGTAACGCCTTAAGCAAGATCACATGATGTAGAGGGATAAATTCATGCAATATGATTAAAACCCCATCTTGTTATCCTCGATGGCAACAATACAATATGTGCCTTGCAACCCTTTCTGTCACTGGGTAAGGACACCGCAAGATTGAACCCAAAGCTAAGCACTTCTCCCATTGCAAGAACTACCAATCTAGTTGGACAAACCAAAAAGGATAATTCGAAGAGACTTGCAAAGATAACTCAATCATACATAAAAGAATTGAGAGAGGGGGAAAACATTGTATTGAGATCCCAAAAGAGAGAAGAAGCCATCTAGCTACTAGCTATGGACCAGAAGGTCTGAAGTAAACTACTCACACTTCATCGGAGGGGCTATGGTGATGATGTAGAAGCCCTCCGCGATGGATGCCCCATCCGGCGGAGCTCCGGAATAGTCCCCAAGATGGGATCTCGTGGATACAGAAGGTTGCGGTGGTGGAATTAGGTTTTTGGCTCCTGTTCTGATCATTTGGGGATACGTAGGTATATATAGGAGGAAGGAGTATGTCGGTGGAGCTTCGAGGGGCCCATGAGGTAGGGGGGCGCGCCCTCCACCCTCATGACCGCCTCATGGCTTTCTTGACAGAGGGTCCAAGTCTCCTAGATCTTATCTGATGAGAAAATCATGTTCCCGAAGGTTTCATTCCGTTTGGACTCCGTTTGATATTTTGTTTCTTCGAAATACTAAAAAAGGCAAAAAACAGCAATTCTGGGTTGGGCCTCCGGTTAATAGGTTAGTCCCAAAAATAATATAAAAGTGGAAAATAAAGCCCAATATAATCCAAAACAGTAGATAAAGTAGCATGGAGCAATCAAAAATTATAGATACGTTGGAGACGTATCACCCATGATGCGGATCATACATCGTGATTGCATGACGTCCCGATTATGTACCGTAATTTTATGGTTTGGCCGGTTTACTGCGAAGACAGGATATATATATAGTAAAATAACTGCAGCATCGTGAATAAGAAAAAACCTAGACTATACAATAAATAAATTACGGCATATTACATCCACTAGGCATCAAAGTTCGCCACTATGATAATAAAGCACAAGCAGGCAGCAGATTACATACACTGGACATCAAAGATCGCCACCAGTGCAAATAAACACGCTGACAAAATAATATACAAAACCGACAGCACTTCAACACAGTTCAAGAAAGGTTAGCCCTGATGGCGAGCTGCAGCGCAAGCACCCGAGCAAGATGATGAGACTGCGCTTGTTCAACACTTATATCTTCCTCACTCTGAAAGATAAACAAGCAGACAGATGACAGGTTTTGCACATAAAAGTATCAGTGCTAACAATTCATCACATTTCTTACTGACGAATAAAGTGACATAGTTTAAAATTGCATTAACACAATATGGTATTGTTCAGATCAAGACATGGCAGAAAATGACATTGTGAAGGAGTTGGCAGCTTCACGACACCACTGGATTACAGATCAAGAACTCATAAGTATCAATGGTTAGTGTGCTGTCAATTTATCCCATTTTAGATTGGCAAATAAAGAGACGGTTTAAATAATAGTAGAATGATATGACATTATTCATAGTTAAGACATTGCAGAATATGACATTGTGTTGTAGTGGGTAGGTTCACCACACCACTGGATTACGGATGAAGAACAGAAGCATACATGCAGTGCAAAAGAAGATCACTTGCTCTGTATAGTTTAATTTACATGGTATGAAGAAGGAACTTGGTTGTACAACTGAAAACTTAAATTGAGAAGGGCAAACTTTTGTTTATGAACTACATAATAAACTTTAAACATGCAATTTGATGCAAACACCAAAAATAAACAACTGTTGCAGTCATGCCTAACCAAATATACACAACAAAGTTTGAAGGCTTGAGAAGGACAAACTTACATTACTGGTGAAGACAGGCTCTATAAAGCCCTTGTCCATGCTGATGGGGGGGGCAATTCAAGAAGTTTACCACATAATCTTCTTCATAAGAATTGCCTTTATTCTACATTTTGTTAAGAGTAAATATAGATGTGATAATATACGAAAAAATGGAGAATATTTAAGATAAGATGAAGAGTGATGCTACATAACCAAGTAGCTATAAATGTATGTGCAGCGATATAGGCAAAAGGCACAGCCAAGAGCAATGCACAGCTAAACTTCTTCAGTACCAACCTTATGGTAAGAGTAAATATAGATCTGATGTGTAGAAAATGGAGGGCAAAGGAAAATAAGCTGCAGAGTGATGGTACATGAACAACTACCTCTCAATATAAGTACACTGATAAAGGACAGCATGTACTTACGAGAACAATGCAGAGCTAAAAAAATTCGTTGGCATTGGATATATTCTACACTAATGTAACCATTCATACAGATCAGATAATTTGGAGCGAACAATTGATAAGCAAGCTATCATGCATACTGCTGTCACATAATGAACCAGGTATGTATGCAAGTACAGTGATACAGGACAACAGGTACTAACAAGAGCAAAGCAGCGGGCAGCATATTTGCGATATCATGTTGTTATTTTCAAACCGGAATTCTTCTTCGAGCAGATTTCCTGCAAAAAAGATTCGTAAGGCACATGCAGAAAATTAGAAGTTCAAATTGTCATGTGATTTCATAGACAGTACCTCATCCTGGGAACGAGACCAGTGCATAACAAGGTTTTTCCATTCAATGTATTCGAAATTTAGCATAGGAGACTTCACCGGAAATTCGGTTATAGACTTGCCATCAAAGTGTGATTTCCTCAGGTAACACCGATACTACTGCAATGCTTCCTTGAAAAGCACAAGCAAGCTTTGCTCATCATGACTATCCAGATTTACCCTCGCCTACTTACAACAATGTAATGTAAATCATTGATGTGTTCGATCAGCAGAAAACAGGAAAATAATAACCATGAATATTAGCACTTACACGTAAGTTGGACGGGAAGATGTGAAAATGGTGTTTGTCTTCACTATAATCTTCCCATGATGGGAATATATGCACGTAGTCCCTAACAACATTGAAAGCATTGTCTTTTAAATTGGGAATAAATGGAATGGGTTCCAATCTGCAAGAATTGGCCGTCTCTGCAGTTGGGATAGGTCTTCGGCCGGTGGACTTGCTGTACTTTTTGCTGGAGTGGGATTTTTTTGTGGTACGACTGGTGCTATGGCAAATGAAATCGGTATACCTTTTGCTGGAGTGCAGGTCCTGTGTGGTGGGGCTAGTGGTGTGGCCAGTGAAGTATGGGTATAGTCTGCTAGAGTCGGTCCTACGTTTTGTGTCACTGGTTGTACAACCAATATAAGTGGGGCGCTGTCTGATTTCTCCGGCACCACCATGTTTTTCAAGTACTTTGCTGGTGCTCCTTCAGGTTTGGCAATCACCCTCTTCCTTTTTGACGTCTGATGCACAAGAACAGCATTTGAGTGGAAAAACATGGTATGATGACAGATGGAATATGTATTGATAATGGATGGGCATGGAATCTCGAGTTATATGATGAGTAAACTAAGAAGATGGCGGTGCAACAAAGTAGAAGAAATGCAAGACAGCATATGCAAGATACGCGCAATCAATAAAACCTTGCCAAATTAGAACATGCACCTTGATGGGTGAACAGGACAGGCCATCTGCCTTTGACTCCTCGAGGTTAGAATAGTCATTAGGATGATATTCTGAACAAGAATCAACAGGTGGGGAGCGTACGAGTTTCATTGCTTCCAGAATGGCACTCAATGCCTTGGTTCCAATTTTGTAAGTCATTGCAGTGTTCCACAATATTCTTCTGATGCGCGGATTCTGATATTCACCGTAATTGTGTATAATATCTGAGAACCATGAAAACATAAATAGTTGTGAGATTATCTTTGTAATGCAGATGATATTCTAATATAGGGGCGCCCATGTAAACACTTGTGTGCTATCACTGGATTCTGATGAGAGAGCTCATTTGTGCTATAATATGGTGCATGCATTTACATAATCTGGCACAAGTACACAAAAAAATAGGCTCCAGAAGTAAGGATAGCTGGCAGATGATATGTTCATAATATACTTTATAGAGAGTTTATTGCCAAACCATGATAACAAGAGCACACAACAACTAGGCAGATCATAGTGTACATAACAGGGGTACACCATAACCACGGTATATAAATCGGGAAAGTGGAACGGGCTTGAAAATACGGTGTTGTATTGCGCTAGTAACTGAAAGCCTATCGATCATGTACAGGCCACCTCTATCAACTGTTGACTGCAGATGTCCCTGCGCCCCTTCCTGACAAGGAACATACTGTACGTACTAAATACAGAATAAACAAAGAGGAACATGTTAAAGAACAGAAGAGGAAGCATATTCTTGAGGTTCTGCTTCATTGCATACAATGTTGGTTGCCCACTCATGATGAATCACAGCGCCCAAAGAAATGCAATTCCATGCTGTCTCTCTATATGTGGCAATTTTGAACAAGAGTCATTAGGATCATATTCTGAACAAGAGTCAACAGGTGGGGAGCGTATGAGTTTCATTACATCCAGAATGGCACTCAATGCCTTGGTGCCAATTTTGTAAGTCATTGTAGTGTTTAGCTTCAAGAGTGGACTGCTACTAGTGCGACACAAAGCAGCTACATGGATCATAGTGTAGATATAACGGGAAAACCTTAAGCATCAGAGTAAAATCAGCAAAGTGGAACTTGCTGGAATATATGTGCTAGTATTGTCGGTACGGCTAGAAAGGCTTCGGATACCAGCTCCCTTCAAGTAAAGGTGCAGTACTGTTAATATCAGTGTAACTCTCAAAGGCGACACAGCTCCCCGCATTTCCTTGCTATTCTCATAGGATTCAAGTGGGCAGGCCACTACAAATCCTATTCCTATGTTTACAAGATCCTACGAATCAAAGAGGCTCAAAGTGTCCATCACAACCGACTGTATAGACCTTTACACTGCAAATGTCCCTGCTCATCTTCAGTACAAGGAACATATTGTACTACTATCATACTCCCTCCGTTCCAAAATATAAGTCTTGGTAGAGATTTCCACTATGGATCACATACAGATGTATCCAGATACATTTTAGAGTGTAGATTCACTCATTTTGCTCCATATGTAGTCCATGGTAGAATCTATACAAAGACTTGTATTTAGGAACGGAGAGAGTACATATTAAAGAAAAATGGAAGAGGAACATGGTAAAGAAGAGCAAGCAGATTTTGGATAATAAAATGTTGGTTGTGCAGTGCCCACACATGATGAACCAGAGCGCATTAAGAATGCAACTCCCAGCTGTCTCTCGACCATTTCAGGCGGTTGGATGAAGATCCTACGTCTCCTAACCCTTCTTCTTCCTCGTCTCTGATTCTTCCCATACAGAACACCGCACGGGCCGCCAGCCGGACCACCGGCCCCCACCGCCTGTGTTCCTCCGCCACCCCCACCCCCACCCCCGCCCCAACCCCCACCTGCATCGAGTTTTCTTCGTTCGGAGAGGCCCCACAACCGCCCGAGCCCCTTCGATCGCACCGGCGAACTCCGGCGAGCTCCGAATAATCGACTGACCCAATTTTGAAATTTAGTCTACTGTGATTTAACTAGTGTGGAATATAAAAGGGGAAAACCATAAGCATTGGGAGTATAGTGTTGAGCGTGACATGGCGGATCTGAAGGTGCAAACCGGACAAAGGCAACTTCGCAACCAAGAAAAGAAATCAGAGTAAAGCAGTGGCGATCTATTTTCTTGCTGCGATAAATAAGTTGAGCAGATACGAATGAGTACCGCCTCTGGTGCGGCGCCGTGTACGCATCTGCTGAGAATTTGACGGTGTTGCGGTAGCGATGGCTGTCAGCGGCGTGGAAGCAGATCTAGGAGGGTATACGGGGGCGGCGGGGCGCGGTGGACGAGACAGTCGTAGGAGCGGCGCCGGCATGGTCGACAACGACGGGGATGAAGCGAGAGGACGGGATGCTAGGATCCCGGTCGGAAGTCATGGATGAGAGAGATCGATCTCTTGTATTTAGGAACGGAGAGAGTACATATTAAAGAAGAACGGAAGAGGAACATGGTAAAGAAGAGCAAGCAGATTTTGGATAATAAAATGTTGGTTGTGCAGTGCCCACACATGATGAACCAGAGCGCATTAAGAATGCAACTCCCAGCTGTCTCTCGACCATTTCAGGCGGTTGGATGAAGATCCTACGTCTTCTAACCCTTCTTCTTCCTCGTCTCTGATTCTTCCCATACAGAACACCGCACGGGCCGCCAGCCGGACCACCGGCCCCCACCGCCTGTGTTCCTCCGCCACCCCCACCCCCACCCCCGCCCCAACCCCCACCCGCATCGAGTTTTCTTCGTTCGGAGAGGCCCCACAACCGCCCGAGCCCCTTCGATCGCACCGGCGAACTCCGGCGAGCTCCGAATAATCGACTGACCCAATTTTGAAATTTAGTCTACTATGATTTAACTAGTGTGGAATATAAAAGGGGAAAACCATAAGCATTGGGAGTATAGTGTTGAGCGTGACATGGCGGATCTGAAGGTGCAAACCGGACAAAGGCAACTTCGCAACCAAGAAAAGAAATCAAAGTAAAGCAGTGGTGATCTATTTTCTTGCTGCGATAAATAAGTTGAGCAGATACGAAAGAGTACCGCCTCTGGTGCGGCGCCGTGTACGCATCTGCTGAGAATTTGACGGTGCTGCGGTAGCGATGGCTGTCAGCGGCGTGGAAGCAGATCTAGGAGGGTATACGGGGGCGGCAGGGCGCGGTGGACGAGACAGTCGTAGGAGCGGCGCCGGCATGGTCGACAACGACGGGGATGAAGCGAGAGGACGGGATGCTAGGATCCCGGTCGGAAGCCGTGGATGAGAGAGATCGATCTCTTGTAATGGACAGCGGTGTCGGGGTATCAGCTCCGGCATGGTGGAGGAGGACGGCGGTGGATGGGGTGGCGGACGGCGGCAGACGTAGGAGGGTGGGGTGGAGATGGTGTTTTGGCACCCACGGAGTATGAATGGGGAAAAGGGAGGTAGAGAGGAAGGGGGGAACCATGTATTCAGGGCGCGCTTGTCTCAAATGCGAGGAAATTTACAAACTTAGCCCCTGTTTCAAATTTCTACTACATCACAGCAATATTAGTCGGTTGGGGATAGGACGGTAATCTCGCATACACCAAATATTTGCCGACAAGAGTTTGTTTTTGGCGCCCATCGTGTATGAATATGAATCGGGGAGGGAGTCGATTTCGGCCGAGGACACACTGTGTTTTGGCGCCCACCGTGTATGAATCCGGGTGAGAGGCGGTTACGTCATGTTTGGGTGAAATTACAAACCTACCCCTATCGAAACCTATAGAAATCCAGTAGATAGACTTTGCGTGGCAGGGATAGGCAGTAGTAATTTCCATCTTGCAGATTTTGGTTTCGGGCGGTTACTGCGACTTTCCCCGCTTCATTCAAATTTTGCAGAGTGCACGTTTACCGTGCCAACTCAATTTGAATCCCATTTGTATTCTATTTTTTTTGGGCGGGATCCATTTTCAATTGGAATTACATTCTATATACATCATTTTTTATATATATACTTTAAAAAGCACAACACCATTTATACATAAATATGGTTTACAAATGGCATGATCTCAGATTCATAAGGTTGTATCCATCAATTTGGATTTTCAAATATTTGAAACCACTTTATGTTGAAATCCAATGTATGCATTCCTCGCTAACTGTCTCCAATTAATGTGTGTTTCATGCAGTTTTTTTTACTTCTCAAACATGTATAATGTGTTTCACACACGCACCATATAGTGTAATCCCATTTAGACATTAATTGCATATAAACCATGCATTGTTTGTAATTAAAGAATCTATGTATCACCAATATTGATAAAGTATGTAACATTACACGTGTGCCCAAATTCAAATGAATATGCATGTTTGGTACACCAATTTGCATTACGATATTATCGATGTCGTGATCTCCAGTTTAAATATTTGACTCCCCTTTAATCCAGATATTCGTCTCATATAGCTATCACTCATGCTTATATAGGACTATCTCACTGGACCTATACGCGTTCATCGTCTCTCAGGTATCTCTCGTGCTACCTGTATGTCGACAATGATCTTTTATCTTCGTAACACACTAACGGTACTCTCTCCCTCGACCTTCATCACTCTATCTCTCTCTAAGTATATCTCGCTCCCTGCTATGTGTCTCTAACTATGATTCTCCTTGTGGAATCTCTTTCTCTCACACAAACACAAAACTTTGTCTCCCGAGATCTCATTTCTCTCTACTATTCCCATGTGTGCCACTCGCACACCCCTCATACAGAGATGTCTTTCGCTCCTTAGATATGAGAACCTACGACTCTTATTCTTAAATCTCTTTCTCACACACAAACACAAATTCTGTCTCCCAGGGTCTCATATTTCTCCATTGTTCTCTTGTATGTCGCTCACACACACTCTCTCTCCCTAGAGATATCTTGTGTTCCCTCATATGTCTCTCTAGCTATCACTCTCGTTGTGAAATATCTTTCTCTCTAGCAGACACACAACTCCGTCTCTCGGGATCTCATTTCTCTCTGATATCTGTTTGTATGTGACTCACATGCACCCTATCTCTATCTCTCTCATACCCACACACATAACTCAGCCTTCTGATCCACTCGACTCCTATCTCTAACGCACACTAGCTAGCATCTTTATCTTTCTATTTATTTGTTTCTCCATCAACCTTCTTTCTCGCCCTCACTCATGATTCCTATCACGCACACTACATATGTTTCTCTCTACATGCAGTCAAGTGCCCTCTCACACACATATATAACTTCACCCTCTAAACCACCCGGCGGTCATCTCCAACACCCAAACTAGCGGCGTCCCTCTAGCTAGCATCTCCATCTTTGTATCTATCTGTAGTTTCTCCGTCAACATTTCTTTCTTGCACGGAGTCTTGCTTCCTATCACCCACACTATATATGTCTCTCCATACATATGCATTTATAGGTTGATCTCTTTTGCACAATCGTTGCCCCTCACTCCCTCTGCTCACCATAGATGCATGCTCCATCCCACGCCACTATCTCTTAAAGACAAAAAACATGCTCAATTGTCGGGCCTTCTTCCCTGCATTCTCACATGCATGCATATTGTCATACCGATCCGTCTCTCCCATGTCGTTGATCTTATGACTTGTGTCTTCTTTCTTTTATCTTGATCATGCGCGCGCGCACAGACACACATCCCACGTATACATGTATACCTCTCACACATGCACGTTCAAGGTCTCTATGTCTCCATACGTAGTTAATTACCCTCAATCCTAATGCCACATCGAATTGTTCTCCTCTTTTGTGCACATAACTTCTGCCTGGATGGGTAAAACACACACTCACACTTAACAATCTCCTTCTAGCTACCCCCC